>NC_135238.1:191924715-192225876 GCF_051348905.1 Ranitomeya variabilis
ACAATAAATAGCTGGCTATAATGTCCATTTTACAGTTCTATTAACATTCTTAAAGGAAAATCATGCTTGTTCCAGAGCCTCATTCTTGGGATTGCTGGGGGGGGTGGGGTCTAAGCAGTCGGACCCCCCAGTGATCAGTAAGTTATCCCCTATCCAATGGGTCAATGGAATAACCCTTTGACAAGTCATGCAGCATATGTAAGGATATCAGCCAAACCAGAGACTCCTACAAAAAGAAAGGAGTACCCATCTTAAGACAGCTGCCTCGGGATGTTCGACTCACCAGTGCAAAGCAGGATACTGGTTAAACGACTGATTGAGAGGCCATTAAAAAAAAGAAGAAAACATAGGACCCACACACCTTTAGCATCAAATTAACCCCTTAACGACCGCCGATACGCCTTTTAACGGTGGCCGCTAAGGGTACTTAAACCACAGCGCCGTTAATTAACAGCGCTGTGGAAAAAGTGAATAGCGCCCCCCAGAGTCGGATTTTCTCTGGGGTCTCGGTTGCCGGGGGTAGCCAAGACCCCAGAGAACATGATTCTGGGGGTTTTTACCGACCCCCGAGTTGCGATCGCCGGTAATTAACCGTTTACCGGCGGTCGCAACAAAAAAAAAAAAAAAAACGAGATTTGCCATTTAATTTCTCTGAGGACAGAGAAATGTGGTCCCCGATAGCCCCCCAATACTCACCTACCTCCCCCGGTGCTCCTCGTGGCTCCCGATGGGCGCCGCCATCTTTTTCCGGGGAAATAATGGCGGGCGCATGCGCAGTACGCCCGCCGCCCGGCACCCGGATGTTCTTTGGGGTCTCGGCTGCCGGGGGTAGCCGAGACCCCAAAGAACATGATCGGGGTCGGTTTTTACCAACCCCTGTTTTGCGATCGCCGGTAATTAACTGTTTACCGGCGACCGCAAAAAAAAAAAAAAAAAGCGATGTCATTCTCTGTCCTCTGATGTGATCGCACATCAGAGGACAGAGAAATAGGGGGATTCGGGGACCCTGTTATACTTACCGGTGTCCCTGGGTCCTCCTGCTTCTTCTGCTGGCCGCCGGCTTCTTGCTCCGGTAAGAAAATGGCGGGCGCATGCGCAGTGCGCCCGCTAAGATCTGCCGGCCGGCAGAAGAAAATTCTTCCTCTTTTTTTCTTTTGGTCACTGTGAGATCCTATCACAGTGATCAAAATAAAAAAATAGTAAATAACCCCCCCCTTTATCACCCCCTTAGTAAGAAAAAAATAATAAAATAAAAAAAATGTATGAATTTCTATTTTCCAAATAGGGTTAGGGTTAGGGGTAGGGTTAGGGGTAGGGTTAGGGGTAGGGTTAGGGTTAGGGCTTGGGTTAGGGGTAGGGTTAGGGGTAGGGTTAGGGTTAGGGGTAGGGTTAGGATATGTGCACACATAGAATGGTTCTCTGCGGATTTTTCCGCAGCGGATTTGATAAATCCGCAGGACCAAAACGCTACGTTTTTCCTGCGGATTTATCGCGGATGTACCGCGGTTTTTGTGCGTATTCCACTGCGGTTTTACACCTGCGGTTTTCTATTATGGAGCAGGTGTAAAACCGCTGCGGAATCAGCAGAAAGAATTGACATGCTGCGGAATGTAAACCGCTGCGTTTCCGTGTGGTTTTTTCCGCAGCATGGGCACAGCGTTTTATGTTTCCCATAGGTTTACATTGTACTGTAAACTCATGGGAAACTGCTGCGGACCCACAGCTGCGGAAATGTTGCGGATCCGCAGCAAAATCCGCAACATGTGCACATAGCCTTAGGGTTAGGGTTAGGGCTTGGGTTAGAGCTAGGATTAGGGTTAGAGCTAGGGTTAGGGATAGGGTTGGGGCTAAAGTTAGGGTTAGGGTTGGGGCTAGGTTTAGGGCTAAAGTTAGGGTTTGGGCTAAAGTTAGGGTTAGGGCTAGGGTTGGGGCTAAAGTTAGGGTTAGAGTTGGGATTAAGATTTGGATTAGGGTTGGCATTAGGGTTACATTTGGGATTAGGGTTAGGTTTGGGATTAGGGTTAAGGCTAGGGTTGGGATTAAGGATAGGGGTGTATTGGGATTTGGGTTAGGTTTTGAGGTTAGGGTTGAGATTAGGATTAGGGGGGTGTTGGGTTTAGGGTTTTGATTAGGGTTATGGTTAGCTTTGGGATTAGGGTTAGGGGTGTTTTGGGGGTTAGGGTTGTGATTAGGATTATGGATCGGGTTGGGATTAGGTTTAGGGGTGTGTTGGGGTTAGGGTTGGAGTTAGAATTGGGGGGTTTCCACTGTTTAGGTACATCAGGGGGTCTCTAAACGCCACAGCCAATTTTGTGCTCAAAAAGTAAAATGGTGCTCCCTACCTTCTGAGCTCTGCCGTGCGCCCAAACAGTGGTTTACCCCCACATATGGGGCATCAGCGTACTCGGGATAAATTGGACAACTTTTGGGGTCCAATTTCTCCTGATACCCTTGTGAAAATAAAAACTTGGGGGCTAAAAAATCTTTTTTTGTGGAAAAAAAAATATTTTTTATTTTCACGACTCTGCATTATAAACTTGTGTGAAGCACTTGGGCATTCAAAGTTCTCACCACACATCTAGATAAGTTCCTTGGGGGGTCTAGTTTCCAAAATGGGGTCACTTCTGGGCGGTCTCTACTGTTTAGGTATATCTGGGGCTCTGCAAATGCAACATAACGCCCGCAGACCATTCTATCAAAGTCTGCATTCCAAAACGGCACTCCTTCCCTTCCGAGCTCAGCCATGCACCTAAACAGTGGTTCCCCCCACACATGGGGTATCAGTGTACTCAGGACAAATTGGACAACAACTTTTGGGGTCCAATTTCTCTTGTTACCTTTGTGAAAATAAAAATTGGGGGGCTAAAAAAATCTTTTTTGTGAAAAAAATATTTTTTTTTGTTTTCACGACTCTGCATTATAAACTTCTGTGAAGCACTTGGGCATTCAAAGTTCTCACAACACATCTAGATAAGTTCCTTGGGGGGTCTAGTTTCCAAAATGAGGTCACTTGTGGGGGGTTTCTACTGTTTAGGTACATCGGGGGCTCTGCAAACGCAACATAATGCCTGCAGACCATTCTATCAAAGTCTGCATTCCAAAACAGCGCTCCTTCCCTTCCAAGCTCTGCCATGCACCCAAACAGTGGTTTATCCCCCACATTGGGGTATCAGCCTACTCAGCATAAATTGCACAATACATTTTGGGGTCCAATTTCTCCTGTTACCCTTGTGAAAGTAAAAATTTGGGGGTGAAAAGATCATTTTTGTGGAAAAAATATGATTTTTTTTATTTTCATGGCTCTACATTATAAACTTCTGTGAAGCAGTTGGGGGTTCCTAGTGCTCACCACACATCTAGATAAGCTCTTTGGGGGGTCTAGTTTCCAAAATGGAGTCACTTGTGGGGGGTTTCTACTGTTTAGGTACATCAGGATCTCTGCAAATGCAACATGACACCTGCAGACCATCCCATCAAAGTCTGCATTCCAAGCGGCGCTCCTTCCCTTCCGAGCCCTGATGGGTGCCCAAACAGTGCCCTCCCCCCACATATGGGGTATCAGCGTACTCAGGACAAACTGGTCAACAGATTTTGTGGTCCAATGTCTCCTGTTACCCTTGATAAAATAAAAAATTGCAGGCTAAAAAATCATTTTTGAGTGAAAAAAAAGGATTTTTTATTTTCACGGCTCTACGTTATAAACTTCCGGGAAGCACCTGGGGGTTTAAAGTGCTCACCACTAGGGTTGAGCGACTTTCATTTTTTAAAGATCGAGTCGGGTTTTGTGAAACCCGACTTTGTCCAGAGTCGAGTCGAGGGCAGTCGGCCGATTATCGCTAAAAGTCGGGGATCGACCGAAACACGAAACCCAATGCAAGTCAATGGGGAAGCATAGTCGGCAGTGAGTGGAGGCCAGGAAAACACCTACAGTGCCCACTTTAATGCCAAAAACATCCATTCTTGTTTCTGAAGCTTGTCAATCTTAATTAACTTTATAATAATAGTTGTTCATTGGAACTTGGGGGTCATTTGGCAAAAGTTGTGGGGGGTAGGGCTGGTTCAAGGTTTTAGTGGGCCCAGGAATCGTGGACTACGTCACGGTGGTGGAGCAGGGAGAGGTAAGTATTTCAACGTTGCAAGTGCTGTGATCCTGAGCAAGCAGGGGGGGCCCACTCGTTCGCATTGGCACTGGCACAGGACCCCTCAAAGTACAGCGGTGTGTTTGCACGGCGGGGGCGCCTCCCACCAGCAGCGACACTTTTGCATACTCTGAGGGGCCCTGTGCCAGTGACGTCGCCAACGAGTATGCCCCCCCCACCTGATGAAGGAACCTGCACTTTCATCTGCACCTTCCTCTTTGTCCCTGTGTAAGGTGGTATAACATGCGGGAAGGGGAACCTTACTTTCAGCAGGGTCAGATTCTGGCTGTGTAGAGTGCAAGGGGAATGTAGTGGTCTAGGTCAATGTACCAGCAGACTCATCTAGCAGTGGCTGGGCAATGGGCAGGATGAGGAGGAAACAGATATAGGGCCAAAGAATAAAGTAGGCTAAATGCAGTTCAAAATTGGTAACAGGACTAAACAGGCGGCATTGCTTTGTTCAGTGGAGTAGCAAACCCAGGAGCAGCAGACACTGTTTTAAGGGCCCAAACACACTAATAGGCCAAATGCAGTTTAATATCTGATACTTTAGGCCAAAAGCCTAAAGACTGAAGCTCAGCTTTATACAGTGGAGGACAACACCAGGGAGGGGCAGACACCGTTAGTAGGCCGTAACCAAAGTTGAAGGCCAAATGCAGTTTAATATCTGATACTATAGGCCGAAAGCCAGAAGGTGGAAGCTCAGCTTTATTCAGTTGAGGGCAAACACCAGGGAGGGGCAGACACCGTTAGTAGGCTGTAACCACCAAGTTTTTTAAAAAACAGCACTTAATGAGAGCCAGAAGGTTGAAGCTCAGCTTTATTCAGTTGAGGACAAACACCAGGGAGGGGCAGACACCGTTAGTAGGCCGTAACCAAAGTTGAAGGCCAAATGCAGTTTAATATCTGATACTATAGGCTGAAAGCCAGAAGGTGGAAGCTCAGCTTTATTCAGTTGAGGGCAAACACCAGGGAGGGGCAGACACCGTTAGTAGGCTGTAACCACCAAGTTTTTTAAAAAACAGCACTTAATGAGAGCCAGAAGGTTGAAGCTCAGCTTTATTCAGTTGAGGACAAACACCAGGGAGCGGCAGACACCGTTAGTAGGCCGTAACCAAAGTTGAAGGCCAAATGCAGTTTAATTTCTGATACTATAGGCCGAAAGCCAGAAGGTTGAAGCTCCGATTTAGACAGTGGAGGACAATTTGAATTAGGGACTGCAGACAGACTTAGTAGGCTGTCCCCTGTGGACCATGCATCCACCACATTAACCCATTGCGCCGTAATGGACACGTAATCTTCCGTGGCCATGCCTACAGGTCCATGCGTCTGTTGTCAGGTGCACCTTTGTACTCACAGATTGCCAGAGTGCATGGACAATGCGGTCTTTTACATGCTGGTGGAGGGTTGGGATGGCTTTTCTCGCAAAAGAAGTGTCGACTGGTTAGCTTGTAGCATGGTACAGCGTAGTCCATCATGGCCTTATTAATAGTAAATAAAATATATAACTAGGCTCTATGAACTTTTAAATAGGTTCCAGGGGTACACAGGCAGCATTGGTGTGGTCAGTGGAGGAGTATTGCAAGTAGGGGCCGCAGACAGGCTATCAAGGGCCTAAAATAACAAACAATAGGCTCATGGCAGTTTTAAATCAGTTACATGGATACACAGGCAGGCACTCCAGGCAGCAGTGTGGTCAGTGGAGGAGTATTGCAAGTATCAAAGGCCTAAAATAACAAACAATAGGCTCATGGCAGTTTTAAATCGGTTACATGGATACACAGGCAGGCACTCCAGGCAGCAGTGTGGTCAGTGGAGGAGTATTGCAAGTAGGGGCCGCAGACAGGCTATCAAAGGCCTAAAATAACAAACAATAGGCTCATGGCAGTTTTAAATCGGTTACATGGATACACAGGCAGGCACTCCAGGCAGCAGTGTGGTCAGTGGAGGAGTATTGCAAGTAGGGGCCGCAGACAGGCTATCAAAGGCCTAAAATAACAAACAATAGGCTCATGGCAGTTTTACATCGGTTACATGGATACACAGGCAGGCAGCATTGTGGTCAGTGGAGGAGTATTGCAAGAAGTGTCTGACACAGTTAGTACTCCCAAAAAATAAATAGATGTTAATGTCTCGCAAAACAACTATACATAAAAAAAGGGTGGCATGCTTAGGTACAGGGGTGGGCTCATTTGCAGAGTTTATGACAAAGTAATTTGGCAGTAAATTAGTATTCACTGGTGTCAATATAGGACACTGACCCAGACTACTTTAACTAGCATCATAGATGTCAACAAATTGTTATTGTTTGTCAGTGCCAGGCATTGAATGATGTCAGCGCATAGACTAAACATTGGTGGAGCTGTGCGAGATAATTTTGCACGTGGTAGAGCACAGTTTGAGCTGGGGGGGGAACTCTCTTGTGGCCGGCGGTACCGCCCCAGGGCCCCTCATGTTACAATGGTGTGTCTGACGTTGGGTGCGCACCACCACCGCCAGAGACACTACATTGTACTATGAGGGACCCAGTGGCAGTGCCGTCGACCAAAAGCGAACACACCCACCTCTTCTGATAAACAGCACTGTAACTAACGGGTGCTTGCGCCAAGTGTCGAGAGTGAGACAACGGCCCCGTGGGGGGAGTTTTCCCATTGGGGGATGTGTAAACATGTCGTATGCTGTTCAAACAGCTGCTGCAAATTAAGAGATTTGAACACTCAGTAAGACCACTCCACAAGCAAGACCTTTTTATAGGAAAGCTAGGTGTCAGCCGGGAAAGGTGGGGCAAAATAATTTGAAATCCAGGAGTGGTTCATTTTAATGAAGGTGAGATCATCCACATTTTGGGTAGCCAGACGAGTCCTTTTTTCGGTTAATATTGAACCAGCAGCACTGAACACTCTTTCTGATAGCACACTAGCTGCTGGGCAAGCAAGCTCCTGCAACGCATATTCTGCCAATTCAGGCCAGGTGTCTAATTTGGATGCCCAGTAATCAAATGGGAATGACGGTTGAGGGAGAACATCAATAAGGGCTGAAAAATAGTTAGTAACCATACTGGACAAATGTTGTCTCCTGTCACTTTGAATAGATGCTGCAGTACCTGTCCTGTCTGCGGTCATTGCGAAATCACTCCACAACCTGGTCAGAAAACCCCTCTGTCCAACGCCACTTCTGATCTGTGCACCTCTAACACCTCTGCCATGTAGCCCCCTGCAGCTTGTGTGAGAACCATCACCGGCGCTGTGTGATGGGAATGCCTGAATCAAACGGTCTACAAGAGTAGCTTGTTTGGTTGCTAAGATTTGTTCGAGGTTCTCATGTGGCATAATATTTTGCAATTTGCCTTTATAGCGAGGGTCAAGGATGCAGGCCAACCAGTAATCGTCATCGCTCATCATTTTAATAATGCGTGTGTCCCTTTTGAGGATACGTAAGGCATAATCCGCCATGTGGGCCAAAGTTCCAGTTGTCAAATCTGCGGTTGTGCTTGTTGGAGGGGCAGTTACAGGCAAATCTACGTCACTTGTCTCCCTTAAAAAAACAGAACCCGGCCTTGCAACGCCACTAATTTCTGTTGGCCCAGGAGAAGCTTCCTCATTCAAAAAGTACTCATCCCCATCATCCTCCTCGTCCTCCTCCTTCTCTTCGCCCGCTACAGCGTCCTCTACACGGCTCTGACCAGACAATGGCTGACTGTCATCAAGGCTTTCCTCTTCCTCGGCTGCAGACGCCTGCTCCTTTATGTGCGTCAAACTTTGCATCAGCAGACGCATTAGGGGGATGCTCATGCTTATTATGGCGTTGTCTGCACTAACCAGCCGTGTGCATTCCTCAAAACACTGAAGGACTTGACACAGGTCTTGTAGCTTCGACCACTGCACACCTGACAACTCCATGTCTGCCATCCAACTGCCTGCCCGTGTATGTGTATCCTCCCACAAAAACATAACAGCACGCCTCTGTTCGCACAGTCTCTGAAGCATGTGCAGTGTGGAGTTCCACCTTGTTGCAACGTCGATGATTAGGCGATGCTGGGGAAGGTTCAAAGACCGCTGATAGTTCTGCATACGGCTGGAGTGTACGGGCGGATATGCGAGCAAAGTCTGCGCACTTTGAGGAGCAGGTCGGGTAGCCCCGGGTAACTTTTCAGGAAGCACTGCACCACCAGGTTTAAGGTGTGAGCCAGGCAAGGAATGTGTTTCAGTTGGGAAAGGGCTATGACAGCCATGAAATTCCTTCCGTTATCACTCCCTACCTTGCCTGCCTCAAGATGTACAGTGCCCAGCCATGACTGAGTTTCATTCTGCAAGAACTCGGACAGAACTTCCGCGGTGTGTCTGTTGTCACCCAAACACTTCATTGCCAATACAGCCTGCTGACGCTTGCCACTAGCTGTCCCATAATGGCACACCTGGTGTGCAACAGTGGCAGCTGCGGATGGAGTGGATGTGCGACTGCGGTCTGTGGATGAGCTCTCGCTTCTGCATGAGGAGGAGGAAGAGGAGGAGGGGGGGCGAACGCCTACAGCCAACTCTTTCCTTGACCGTGGGCTAGGCAGAACTGTCCCAATATTGCTGTCCCCTGTGGACCCTGCATCCACCACATTCACCCAGTGTGCCGTGATGGACACGTAACGTCCCTGGCCATGCCTACTGGTCCATACATCTGTTGTCAGGTGCACCTTTGTAGTCACAGACTGCCTGAGTGCATGGACGATGCGGTCTTTAACATGCTGTTGGAGGGCTGGGATGGCTTTTCTAGAAAAGAAGTGTCGACTGGGTAGCTCGTAGCGTGGTACAGCATAGTCCATCAGCGCTTTGAAAGCTTCGCTTTCAACTAACCGGTAGGGCATCATCTCTAATGAGATTAGTCTAGCAATGTGGGCGTTCAAACCCTGTGTACTCGGATGCGAGGATGAGTACTTCCTTTTCCTAACAAGAGTCTCATGTAGGGTGAGCTGGACTGGAGAGCTGGAGATCGTGGAACTAGCGGTGGTGCCGGTGGACATGGGTGACTGAGAGAGGGTTGGAGATGGTATTCCTGCCGGTGCCCTACATGCAGTGTTTCCTACTACTAACCTGGTGATTCCCTGACTGCTTTGGCCTGGCGACGAAAGCTGCACAGATACTGCAGGTGGTGTGGGAAATGGTCGGCTTACAGGGAGGGAAGGGATGTAGCGTTGCTGACTAGCTTCATTGGCCGAGGGTGCTGCAACCTTTAGGGACATTTGGTAGTTAGTCCAGGCTTGCAAATGCATGGTGGAGAAATGTCTATGCATGCAACTTCTATTTAGACTTTTAAGATTCTGACCTCTGCTTAAGGTTGTTGAACATTTTTGACAGATGACTTTGCGCTGATCATTTGGATGTTGTTTAAAAAAATGCCAGACTGCACTCTTTCTACTATCGGATACCTTTTCAGGCATTGCAGACTGAGCTTCTTTAACCGGATGGCCACGCTGTCCTCCAACTGGTTTTGTTTTTGCCACGCGTTTTTGGCCAGATACGGGCCCGGTAGATGGAACCTGTTGTGATGGTGATGCCTGCTGCGGCTCCTCCTCCTCCGCTTCAGAACTACTGCCGCCTGCACCCTGTTCCCCCAATGGCTGCCAATCGGGGTCCACAACTGGGTCATCTATGACCTCCTCTTCTATGTCGTGTGCAATTTCGTCTGTGTCACTGTGTAAGCCGGTGGTATAGCGTTCGTGACAGGGCACCATAGTCTCCGCTGGGTTTGATTCTGCCTCAGTACACTGCGAGGGCAATGTTCTGGTCTGAGTCAAAGGAACAGCATAGTAATCTGGCTGTGGCTGTGCATCTGTGCACTCCATGTCCGATTCAACTTCTAATGGGCATGGCCTGTTAACTGTTTCACTGTCTAACCCAGGAACGGTATGTGTAAAGAGCTCCATGGAGTAACCTGTTGTGTCGACTGACGCATCCTTAACTGTTGTTTTTAGTGAAGGACACAAGGAAGCGACTTGTTCCTGACCGGGAGCATCCACTGACGATGCACTGCGAAAGAGCTAGAGGCAGAGTCAGCAATGAAAGCCAATACTTGTTCCTCCTGCTCCGGCTTCAAAAGTGGTTTTCCTACTCCCAGAAAAGAGAGCGTTCGAGGCCTTGTGTAGCCAGACAACGAACCTGGCTCAACAACTCGAGACTTAGGTGCTGTACTGCTTTTACCACGACCACCTGATGCTCCACCACCACTACCATCATTACCAGCTGACAATGACCGCCCACGGCCACGACCTCTTCCACTAGACTTCCTCATTGTTTGCAAAACGTAACCAAAGTAACGCTATTTGTTACTGTAAAACAACTTATAAGGTGAACTCAAACTTCTGTAGGATTTATATATACCTTTATAGGTGCCTGACACTGAAATGAAAATCAGGCCCAATGTTACACACTAGGTTTTCTGTGGCCCAATAATTTGAGACAGATGGCACACACAGGACCAGCACTCAAGCAGAAATGCCAATCTTAATCTCCCACTATTATTTTTTTTTTTTTAAAGGGAGAATGTACCCCCCCCAAAAAAAAAAATGGCCAAGTATTACACAGTGTTTAATACTGACCCCCTGACGAAGGTGTTCCCACCGAAACGCGCGTTGGGGCGGAGGCGCGGCCCCAGGCACCATTGTCTCATTTGTGCGGTGAGTTATTACAGCGATCCCAGTAGTTGGCATGTTGAAAGCAATGACTGTTTGATTTAGCACTGTCTATGAGCTTAGGTTGTGTCATTTTCTTATCACCCTCAGTGATTTCTTTATTATTTTGTAATGACCATACTAATCCTAGCCGTTTCTGTGTATCGCTGTGGCAATAATGGCCTATTCATTGTTGTAGATTATTGGCCTCATTGCCGCAATATATATGCACCAATAAGTACTTGGTTTTTGCGTTATTTTTTCATAATTTTTTATCACTTATTTTGTACCTTCTGCTTGGTTTTTTGTAGCAAGGACCTATGTTTTAGGTAAATTCTTACTTTGTAGACATGGTCCTGGGTACGCGCCTCCTGCTGTTTCCAGTGTTTTTCTGTTAGTGTCAATTTTTTTCCCTCCTTGCACTTTGGTCATATTAAGCATTAATAAAAATTTCTATTTGTGTCTATTTTGAGTTGGACCGTTATTTCATCGTTTTCTCTTTTGGTATATGTATTTGATGATAGGCCCTAAAGGTCATTTGTCACTTCTTGGTACGGATGGTCGTTTTATTATGTGTTACCATGGTGACTAGCTTTATAAGTTTCAATTTAGTGTTTTCTGTGCCACACAATGAGAGACAGATGCCACACACAGCAATGGCACGGAGGCAGACTTGCCAATATTTATCTCCCACTAACTTTTTTTTTTGAAAAGGGAGAATGTACCCCCCCAAAAAAAAATGGCCAAGTATTACACAGTGTTTTCGGTGGCACACAATGAGAGACAGATGCCATACACAGCAATGGCACGGATGCAGACTTGCCAATATTTATCTCCCACTAACTTTTTTTTTTTGAAAAGGGAGAATGTACCCCCCCCAAAAAAAATAGCCAAGTATTACACAGTGTTTTCGGTGGCACACAATGAGAGACAGATGCCACACACAGCAATGGCACGGAGGCAGACTTGCCAATATTTATCTCCCACTAACTTTTTTTTTTGAAAAGGGAGAATGTACCCCCCCAAAAAAAATGGCCAAGTATTACACAGTGTTTTCGGTGGCACACAATGAGAGACAGATGCCACACACAGCAATGGCACGGAGGCAGACTTGCCAATATTTATCTCCCACTAACTGTTTTTTTTTTGAAAAGGGAGAATGTACCCAAAAAAAAAAAAATGGCCAAGTATTACACAGCGTTTTCGGTGCCACACAATGAGAGACAGATGCCACACACAGCAATGGCACGGAGGCAGACTTGCCAATATTTATCTCCCACTAATTTTTTTTTTTGGAAAAGGGAGAATGTACCCCAAAAAAAAAAAAAAAATGGCCAAGTATTACACAGTGTTTTCGGTGGGACACAATGAGAGACAGATGCCACACACAGCAATGGCACGGAGGCAGACTTGCCAATATTTATCTCCCACTAACTTTTTTTTTTGAAAAGGGAGAATGTACCCCCCCAAAAAAAATGGCCAAGTATTACACAGTGTTTTCGGTGGCACACAATGAGAGACAGATGCCACACACAGGACTGGCACGGAGGCAGACTTGCCAATATTTATCTCCCACTAACTTTTTTTTTTGAAAAGGGAGAATGTACCCCCCCCCCAAAAAATGGCCAAGTATTACACAGTGTTTTCGGTGCCACACAATGAGAGACAGATGCCACACACAGCAATGGCACGGAGGCAGACTTGCCAATATTTATCTCCCACTAATTTTTTTTTGGGAAAAGGGAGAATGTACCCCCCCAAAAAAAAAAAAATGGCCAAGTATTACACAGTGTTTTCGGTGCCACACAATGAGAGACAGATGCCACACACAGCACTGGCACAGAGGCAGACTTGCCAATATTTATCTCCTTGCAGTTATCTCAGAAAAGTATGGCAGGCAGCTATAAAAAGGACTGCTGCACACAAAAGTGTGGATAAACACACAAGATAGCTGTGCAGAAAGGAAGGAAAAACAGGATTTGTGCTTTGAAAAAAGCAGTTGGTTTGCACAGCGGCGTACACACACAGGCACAGCAACGCAGCTATCAGGGTCAGGGAGCCTTCTAGGGCAGCCCAATGAGCGACAGCGCTGAGGAAAAAAAAATGTAGCTTCCTCTGTCCCTGCAATCAAAAGGTGGTCTTGGACAGTGGAAATCGCTACAGCACAAGCGGTTTGTTGCTTTATGTCCCCTGCCTATCACTATCCCTGCTTCTGAAGAAGCGGCAGCAACCTCTCCCTACGCTCAGATCAGCAGCAGTAAGATGGCGGTCGGCGGGAATGCCCCTTTATAGCCCCTGTGACGCCGCAGAAAGCAAGCCAATCACTGCAATGCCCTTCTCTAAGATGGTGGGGACTGAGATCTATGTCATCACGCTGCCCACACTCTGCATCCACCTTCATTGGCTGAGAAATGGCGCTTTTAGCGTCATTGAAACGCGACTTTGGCGCGAAAGTCTCGTACCGCATGGCAGACCCCACACAGGGATCGGCTCGGTTTCATGAGACGCCGACTTTGCCAAAAGTCGGCGACTTATGAAAATGAACGATCCGTTTCGCTCAACCCTACTCACCACACATCTAGATAAGTTCCTTAAGGGGTCTAGTTTCCAAAATGGTGTCATTTGTGGGGGGTTTCCACTGTTCAGGCACATCAGGGGCTCTCCAAACGCAACATGGCATCCGATCTCAATTCCAGCCAATTCTACATTGAAAAAGTAAAACGGCACTCCTTCTCTTCCAAGCTCTGCAGTGCGCCCAAACAGTGGTTTACCCCCACATATGGGGTATCGACGTACTCAGGAGAGGTTGCACAACAACATTTGTTGTCTAATTTCTCCTGTTACCCTTGTGAAAATAAAAATTTGGGGGCAAAAAGATAATTTTTGTAGAAAAAATGTGACTTTTTTATTTTCACGGCTCTACGTTATAAACTTCCGGGAAGCACCTGGGGGTTTAAAGTGCTCACCACACATCTAGATAAGTTCCTTAAGGGGTCTAGTTTCCAAAATGGTGTCATTTGTGGGGGGTTTAAACTGTTTAGGCACATCAGTGGCTCTCCAAATGCGACATGGCATCCGATCTCAATTCCAGCTAATTCTACATTGAAAAAGTAAAACGGCGCTCCTTCTCTTCCAAGCTCTGCAGTGAGCCCAAACAGTGGTTTACCCCCACATATGGGGTATCAACGTACTCAGGAGAAATTGCACAACAACTTTTGTGGTCTAATTTCTCCTGTTACCCTTGGGAAAATAAAAATTTTGGGGCCAAAATATCATTTTTTGTAGAAAAAATGTGATTTTTTATTTTCACGGCTCTACGTTATAAACTTCAGTGAAGCACCTGGGGGATCAAAGTGCTCACCACACATCTAGTTAAGTTCCTTATGGGGTCTAGTTTCCAAAATGGTGTCACTTGTGGGGGGTTTCCACTGTTTAGGCACATCAGGGGCTCTCCAAACGCGACATGGCATCCGATCTCAATTCCAGCCAATTCTACATTGAAAAAGTAAAACGGCACTCCTTCTCTTCCAAGCTCTGCGGTGCGCCCAAACAGTGGTTTACCCCCACATATGGGGTATCGACGTACTCAGGAGAAATTGCACAACAACTTTTGTGGTCTAATTTCTCCTGTTATCCTTGTGAAAATAAGAATTTGTGGGTGAAAATATCATTTTTGTGTAAACAAATGCGATTTTTTATTTTCACGGCTCTACGTTATAAACTTCTGTGAAGCACTTGGGGGCTCAAAGTGCTCACCACACATCTAGTTAAGTTCCTTAAGGGGTCTAGTTTCCAAAATGGTGTCACTTGTGGAGCGTTTCCACTGTTTAGGCACATCAGGGGCTCTCCAAACGTGACATGGCATCCGATCTCAATTCCAGCCAATTCTGCATTGAAAAAGTCAAACGGCGCTCCTTCTCTTCCAAGCTCTGCGGTGCGCCCAAACAGTGGTTTATCCCCACATATGGGGTATCAGCGTATTCAGGAGAAATTGCACAACAAAATGTATGGTTAAATTCCTGTTTTTACACTTGTGAAAATAAAAAAATATGGTTCTGAATTAAAGTGTTTGCAAAAAAAGTTAAATGTTCATTTTTTCCTACCACATTGTTTGAGTTCCTGTGAAGCACATAAAGGGTTAATAAACTTCTTGAATGTGGTTTTAAGTACCTTGAGGGATGCAGTTTTTAGAATGGTGTCACACTTGGTTATTTTCTATCATATAGACCCCTCAAAATGACTTCAAATGTGATGTGGTCCCTAAAAAAAAATGGTGTTGTAAAAATGAGAAATTGCTGGTCAAATTTTAACCCTTATAACTCCCTAACAAAAAAAATTTTGTTTCCAAAATTGTGCTGATGTAAAGTAGACATGTCGGAAATGTTATTTATTAACTATTTTGTGTGACATATCTCTCTGATTTAAGGGCATAAAAATACAAAATTTGAAAATTGCAAAATTTTAAAAATTTTCACCATATTTCCATTTTTTTCATAAATAATCGCAAGTAATATCGAAGAAATGTTATCACTAGCATGAAGTACAACATGTCACGAAAAAACAATCTCAGAATCAGCAGGATCCGTTAAAGCGTTCCAGAGTTATAACCTCATAAAGTGACAGTGGTCAGAATTGTAAAAATTGGCTCGCTCATTAAGTACCAAATTGGCTCTGTCACTAAGGGGTTAATGTACTGGTGCACTAATACGTTATATGGCCAATATACAGACATACATACACAGTGCTTCAGCACACTGCGACTAATGAGTACATGGACTCCAATACTGCTAAAAACGTTAAAAACATGAGATGCTTAGTGTTTTTCATCAAACAGCCCAAAAGCCATCCATCCACGTCAAGGTGTACCTAAATATGGATGATCCCTAGCACTACTGTCTGAACTCCCCATGTGCCAAACCAGTCCCATCCGAATGAGGAGTGAAAGTAGACCAGGCATAGCTCAGAAATAAAATCTTGTGTTGAAAAGATGTGTCAATAGGTGTGTTGAGTACAAGTTTTTAATTGAAGGGTTTGGCACATGGAGAAGTAGGACATTAGTGTTTAGGGAACATCCATATTTAGGTACACCTTGACGTAGTTGTATGGCATTTATGCTGTTTGATCAAAAAACAAAATGCTAAGTACCTTTAGTTTAACGTTTACAGCAATATTGGAGTTCATGAATTTATTATTCGCAGTGTGTTGACGCATCACGTACAGGTGCTTCTCACAAAATTAGATCACTCTGTAATGACTCTATAAAATATGAGTTTCACTTTCTGTATTGAAGAACTGAAATAATTTAACTTTTTGATGATATTCTATTTCAAGTGTTTGTGTTAATGTTGATGATTATGGCTTACAGCCAATGAAAACCCAAACGTCATTATCTCAGTAAATTAGAATACTTTATAACACCAGCTTGAAAAATGATTTTAAAATCAGAGATGTTGGCCTACTGAAATGTATGTTCTGTAAATGCACTCAATACTTGGTCGGGGCTCCTTTTGCATCAATTACTGCATCAATGCGGCGTGGCATGGAGGCAATCAGCCTGTGGCACTGCTAAGGTGTTATGGAAGCCCAGGTTGCTTTGATAGCAGCTTTCAGCTCATCTGCCTTATTGGGTCTGGTGTCTTTTACCTTCCTCTTGACAATACCCCATAGATTCTCAGATGATATGGCTTCCCAAACCATCACTAATTGTGCAAACTTCACACTAGACCTCAAGCTGCTTGGATTGTGGCCTCTCCACTCTTCCTCCAGACTCTGGGACCTTGATTTCCAAATGAAATGCAAAATTTACTTTCATCTAAAAACAACACCTTGGACCATTGAGCAACAGTCCAGTTCTTTTTCTTCTTGGCCCAGGTAAGATGCTTCTGGCATTGTCTATTGGTCAGGAGTGGCTTGACACAAGGAATGTGACACTTGTAGCCCATGTCTTGGATACGTCTGTGTTTGGTGGCTCTTGAAGCAATGAATCCAGCAGCAGTCCACTCCTTCTGAATCTCAACCAAATTTTTGAATGGCCTTTTCTTAATCCTTTAAAGCTGCGGTTATCCCGGTTGCTTTTGCACCTTTTTCTACCACACTTTTTCCTTCCACTCAACTTTCCATTAATATGCTTGGATACAGCACTCTGAACAGCCAGCTTCTTTATCAATGACCTTTTGTGGCTTACCGTCCTTATGGAGTGTGCCAATGACTGCCTTCTGGACATCTGTCAAGTCAGCAGTCTTCCCCATGATTGTGGAGCTACTGAAACAGACAAAGGGACCTTTTTAAACGCTTAAGATGCCTTCGCAGGTGTTTTTTGTTAATTATTCTAATTTACTGAGATATTGACTTTGGGTTTTCATTGGCTGTAAGCCATAATCATCAACATTAACAGATATAAACACTTGAAATAGATCACTCTGTTATGACTATATAATATATGAGCTTCACTTTTTTTGTATTGAAGAACTGAAATAAATTAACTTTTTGATGATATTCTAATTTTGTGAGGAGCACTTGTATGTATATGATTGAAAGGGCCTTTGACTTGGATTTAGGGGGTGCTGTTAAATTCATGACGGCATGGGTCCGACAGTCATCCTGTTGTCTAAATGCCACATATACCTTGAGTGGGTCCTAAGAAATAATTTAAACAGATGCACATCTTTAGTGGTGGACTGAACAACTGCACCAGACAAGTCTGTATTCTGCCAAGAATGTAACATAAGTGTAGTTTTCGTAGAAGTAGAATATATATATTTTTTAAAGTCATGAACGAGTGAAATCCAACCATGGCTTCATGTCATCCTTATATCTAAAGAAGTAGTGCCCGTCTTCAGCTAATCTCAGAATGACATCACACATATTGTATGATACCATAACACCCTGAAGCTACAATACTGCAAAGGAAGTCTGTTGTACATTTACTATTGCAGTATGCTTGGAACGGAAAGTTAAGTTTTTGAAGTAAAACATTCAATCTTCCCGACAAGACAACCTTTGACTTATTGTTGGGTTTGTATAAAGAAGATAATCTTCTAATTGCAATGCATATTTTTATCTAGTGATTTCAGGGGCATTTACACTGCAAGATAACCATGAACAAGCCTTACTAAAAAACATTAGTTTTACCGGTATATTGTAATCTAAACAGACTTCCTATCGCCAGATAAACGAGCATGCTTGTCCATAGAGTGAAATAATTTTTTTTGCAGCATAAGAGATCATCGTTCCCGATGGGTCATCGTCGGGTGTAAACAGGACTCTCACTGCCGAGAACAATGGCAGCCAATGCACACTGAGCAATGTAGTACAGATGGTTCAGTGAGCTTCATTTGCTTTGGTCTATTTGTTCAAGCAGGCACTCAAATGATTGCAAAATCGGTAAAAGTTTACTGATCGGCGATCATAGCGTGCAGCAGGTCGTTTGATCTTAATAAACAGACCTCGAGTCTTTATAGACCAAAGATTATTATTCAGAAAACATTTATCTTCACATACATTGGAGGCTGTGCACCCACAGTACATGACACATACTCTAAGACATATTTATCCATCTGCCTACATTATGCAGAACAGTTTTTGTGTTTGATTGTTAACAAAAGAGCTATTGAAAAGGAGACTGACTGTTCTTAGAGTATAAAATATGCCTACTTTCTAGAGTAGTTTCATATAGAGTCAGAATAACTAATAGCGGATATTTCAGTGTTGCCATAAAGTTTTCATATTAAAAGAAAAAAGGTCATAAAATCTTGCTACTCTGACTATCAAGTCTCATGATACAGATCACGTTTCAGGAATTACGTTATTATCAATGGTAAGAACACACTGACAGGCAGGGCCGGTTTTAGACAAAGTGGGGCCCTAGGCAAAAATGTAAAGTGGGGCCCCAAATGCTAACATTGTAAAAATCACACAAACATTTAGGTTACATTACATGAGCAGGATGCGGATACAGTTGGTGGAGGGGCCTTATGCCACTATTGTGCTCCAGAAACCTATTGCTGTATCTAAAAATGGAACTTACAGTGGTTATGAGATTATGCGGACACTAGAGAAGCCGTCAATCACATCCAAGGTTTGTGATGGTTACGGCTAATGGTGGCGCATGTGGATTTGTGGACCTAGGGTGCCACAGGACCAGGCCTGCCTAGGAAGAGGCGTAGGTAAGTGGCTACCAGGTGTTCACTGAAGCTCCTGATGGTGGAGACAGACTGGACTGCAGTTAGCCACCAGGTACCATTATTAGGCAAATCCCAGTAATGCAGCTGCTGACATCAGTGCTCAGGTTCACTGACATGGACTAAGCTATGTTCAGACACACCAGACTAATATACTGGATCAGAGACTGGCCTCACACAGACCAGGGGACAATGCTCAGGCATTGGGAACAGGGGACTTTGGGAACAGAACTGGCAGCACCGAGATCAGGGGACTTTGGGAACAGGACTGGCCGCACCAGGACCAGGGGACAACGTTCATGCACTGGCCGCATCGGGACCAGGCATTTGGGTTCAGGACACTAGTTGCACTGGGACCAGGGATTTGGGTTCATGATGCAGGTCGTATCGCGACCAGGGAACCTCACTCATAGAGCACCAACTACCTAATGCAGTGATGGCGAACCTATGACACGCGTGTCAGTGCTGACACGCGTAGTCATTTTCAGTGACACGCCGGCCGCGGCCCCATAGAAATTGCTTCTTTCCCAGGGTCTGAAGAAGAGGAAACTCTCCTTCAGGCCCTGGGAACCATATTAATGTGTAAAATAAAGAATTAAAATAAAAAATATAGCTATACTCACCTCTCCGACGCAGCCTGGACCTCACCGAGGGAACCGGCAGCGTTGTTTGCTTAAAAATCGCGCTTTTCCTTCCTTACGTGAAGTCCCGGCTTGTGATTGGTCGCTTGCCGCCCATGTGGCCGCGACGCGACCAATCACAGCAAGCCGTGACGTAATTTTAGGTCCTTCAGGATTTTAAAATCACGTTCTGGCTTGTGATTGGTCGCGTCGCGGTCACATGGGCGACGCGACCAATCACAAGCCGTGACGTCACCGGAGGCTGGACACGCGCGCATTTTAAAATGCGCGCTTGTCCTGCCTCCCGTGACGTCCCGGCTTGTGATTGGTCGCGTCGCCCATGTGACCGCGACGCGACCAATCACAAGCCAGAACGTGATTTTAAAATCCTGAAGGACCTAAAATTACGTCACGGCTTGCTGTGATTGGTCGCGTCGCGGCCACATGGGCGGCAAGCGACCAATCACAAGCCGGGACTTCACGTAAGGAAGGAAAAGCGCGATTTTTAAGCAAACAACGCTGCCGGTTCCCTCGGTGAGGTCCAGGCTGCGTCGGAGAGGTGAGTATAGCTATATTTTTTATTTTAATTCTTTATTTTACACATTAATGTTGTTTCGATACCGATACCCGATACCACAAAAGTATCGGATCTCGGTATCGGAATTCCGATACAGCAAATATCGGCCGATACCCGATACTTGCGGTATCGGAATGCTAAACAATGGCATCCGATCCGATTTTTTATCGGATCGGATGCCATGCAGGAGGTCTGTGGGTCCAAACAACAGAGCTCCGGTGCAGAGCGTCTAGGCCTGGGACTTCCGGTAGGCCAGGCGCAGCTCCCGGAAGTCCCAGGCCTCTGCGTCGGATCTGTGTTGTTTGGGCGACATTGCGCTGCTCGCTGCTGCGCCGACCAGAAGTCCCAGGCTGCACCGACCAGAAGTCCCAGGCTGCACTTCTGAGGCCTGAGGAGATAGCTGTCTGGAGGCCCTGTGATAGCTGTCTGGAGGCCCTGTGATTGCTGTCTGGAGGCCCTGTGATTGCTGTCTGGAGGCCCTGTGACTACTACAGCAACCATCATCCAGTGAACTGTGGGGTGTCATTGGCCATTACTGAGATAAGTGAGAGGGAGGCATCAGTGATGGCGAACCTGTGGCAGTCCAGCTGTTGCAAAACTACAATTCCCATCATGGCTGGCCATTCAAAGCAAAGGCTTTGGCTGTGAAGACATGATGGGAATTGTAGTTTTGCAACAGCTGGAGTGCCACAGGTTCGCCATCACTGGAAGAATTCCCCCTCCCCCTCACTTATCTTAGTTCACGGCACCCCACACAAGTTAAATAATAGCAAGACCAACAAAAGAAACCAACTGACAGATGAACAAAGAAGTCACTAAGCAGGTAAGTTAATTCTAATTATACATATTTGTTATTTAAACTATACATGTCGCAAAATTATGTTTTTTTATCAAGGTGACACACCACCCAAGTTATGCTCGGTTTTTTGGCGAATTTTGACACACCGAGCTCAAAAGGTTGCCCATCACTGACCTAATGACTCAACTTGTTGCTTGGCGACTCCCTAAGGGAAAGGGAGTCTTATATACAGGTTGACGCCCGGCAATTGGCTGGAAGCCATCTTGCAGGTGTACCAATTATACTAAACATTTCTTAGCCACAAGCTGAAGGCATTTACTATATGCAGGCTGCTTTGGAGCAAATTTGTTGCATCTTAAATCACATCTCCTTGCTGAGATGAAAAACTAAAAATATGTCTAAAACAGAATGTGTCATTATTCCTTGTAATGAGAAAAGAATTGGCACTAGAGATCAATGGATGTCACAAAATCTATTTCAGCTAGAGTCTCTTGGATCTGTTAGAAAATTCAATTTAGTTTGAATCAAAACTCACCCCCCAGCTCTCAAAAAAAAAAGAAAAAAAAAAAAAGCTTTATTATGTTCTGACGTCTCTCCAGACCAAGCGTATAATAAAAGGAGGGATTGGAAGAGATTAAAAAAAATAATTAAACAGCCAACCCAGTCCTCCACTCGCCCCATCTGGTCTTCGGATCTTCTGGCACAGAGTAGATCTCACGTGTGGCACGATACACGGTGGATCAGGAATCTTTGTGAAATTTGGTAATGAATTTCAATAGATATCAATCGATCGGTTTATGTTTAGAGGACACATTTACTAGAAAAGGTCTAGAGGCAAAGAAAGACATCTATATCCCCTTATGATATATGTTCCAGTTAGATGGATTTTCAAAACTTGGAAAACAATTCTGTGGTCAGAGAATCCAGACTCTTATTGGCTTGATGCCATTGGAATAGAGCTAATCTGTGGCTTTTTTAAAAGTAAAAGTATAAAAACACTGAACATGCCATGGATTTTCAAATCTGCACCATGTTCATTATTCTGAGCAGACTTTTCCAGACTGTGTGAACAGGCTACAAAACACCTTATGGATACGAAGAGTCAGTGAAATTACTAAACATGACAGCGTAGGAGATTAAAACACATTACAACATCATCGTCTCCGGGTATCACTGCAATGTGATTTGCCATGTCATGCTTACGCTGGTCTATCACAGATAACACATGACTCAGCACCGGAGTTAAGAACATCTATATATATAATTGTCTAAGGGTTTTTCTGTCTGTCTGTCTGTCTGTCCTGGAAATCCCGCGTCTCTGATTGGTCGAGGCCGCCAGGCCTCGACCAATCAGCGACGGGCACAGCATGGCGACGATGATGTCATAAAGGTTGCCTCGACCAATCAGCGCCGGGCACAGTCTGCCGCGAATTCGCCTCGACCAATCAGCGACGGGCACAGTATCGACGTAGATGTCATAATGGTTGCCATGGCGACGATGATGTCATAAAGGTTGCCTCGACCAATCAGCGACGGGCACAGTCTGCCGCGAATTCTGGAATCATCATTGTCCATATACTACGGGGACATGCATATTCTAGAATACCCGATGCGTTAGAATCGGGCCACAATCTAGTATATAATATTCATAGTCCTGGAGGGAAATCCATCAATTTAGGCTTCTCGACCCTGATTGGCTGGGATCAATCTTTAGGATGCTGGAGTTTGGTGTCACCTCTTGAAGCCATGTAGTTGATGGAATTGGTTTGGATAGTTGTGCTGCAACCCCAGTGGTCAGGACTGGATGGAGCGACATGTTTTAGCCTTGAAAGGCTGAGATGGGAATAACCCTTTAAAGTCAGCTCAGAATGACTGTTCAAACCAAGTACAGGCACTTGGGAGCACCACGGCGGGGCCAATCATTTACATACACCTTCCCACCGGCTTGTTTTCCATTTATGTCCATCCCCCTCTAATAAGATTAATAGTTCTGGCTTTATAGGGCCAGTGAAAGGCAGAGAGACATGGAAAACAAGCAGGTGGGAAGGTGTATGTGTATGTGATTGGCCCCGCCATGATGCACCGAGCGTGGTTTGAACAGTCATTCTGTGCTAACAGACTCGCTTTAAGTCCATCGTTTCAGTCAGCAATGGGGGTTGAAACATGTCTTATAAGGTAACAAGTTGAGCATGCAGTTTACCACCACTGATTGTGTTAGCTGATTTTTGCCTAAGAATATATTAAATAATGTTTAGGTAAATATGAATACATTACACTGGGCCTGTCTGGTTTAATATTGATAAACTGGGATTAATTATTGTTTTTTCCTTATTCTAAATATCAGTCCGTTTTTCTGATAGGCAGATTTATGCCATTTCCAACTATGGTAATTATATAAACAGTAAGAAAAAAATGGTTACTCTTTAATGTGTAATATATATATATATATATATATATATATATATATATATATATATATATATATATATATATATATATATATATATATATATATATATATATATATATATATAGTGCAGACCAAAAGTTTGGACACACCTTCTCATTTAATTATTTTTCTGTATCTTCATGACTATGAAAATTGTAAATTCACACTGAATGCATCAAAACTATGAATTAACACATGTGGAATTATATTCTTAACAAAAAAGTGTGAAACAACTGAAAATATGTCATATTCTAGGTTCTTCAAATTAGCCACCTTTTGCTTTGATGACTGCTTTGCACACTCTTGGCATTCTCTTGATGAGCTTCAAGAGGTAGTCACCGGGAATGGTCTTGCAGCAATCTTGAAGGAGTTCCCAGAGATGCTTAGCACTTGTTGGCCCTTTTGCCTTCACTCTGCGGTCCAGCTCACCCCAAACCATCTCGATTGGGTTCAGGTCTGGTGACTGTGGAGGCCAGGTCATCTGGCATAGCACCCCATCACTCTCCTTCTTGGTCAAATAGCCCTTACACAGCCTGGAGGTGTGTTTGGGGTCATTGTCCTGTTGAAAAACAAATGATGGTCCAACTAAACGCAAACCGGATGGAATAGCATGCCGCTGCAAGATGCTGTTGTAGCCATGCTGGTTCAGTATGCCTTCAATTTTGAATAAATCCCCAACAGTGTCACCAGCAAAGCCCCCCACACCATCACACCTCCTCCTCCATGCTTCACGGTGGGAACCAGGCATGTAGAGTCCATCCGTTCACTTTTTCTGCGTCACACAAAGACACGGTGGTTGGAACCAAAAATCTCAAATTTGGACTCATCAGACCAAAGCACAGATTCCCACTGGTCTAATGTCCATTCCTTGTGTTCTTTAGCCCAAAAAAGTCTCTTCTGCTTGTTGCCTGTCCTTAGCAGTGGTTTCCTAGCAGCTATTTTACCATGAAAGCCTGCTGCACAAAGTCTTCTCTTAACAGTTGTTGTAGAGATGTGTCTGCTGCTAGAACTCTGTGTGGCATTGACCTGGTCTCTAATCTGAGCTAATGTTAACCTGCGATTTCTGAGGCTGGTGACTCGGATAAACTTATCCTCAGAAGCAGAGGTGACTCTTGGTCTTCCTTTCCTGGGGCGGTCCTCATGTGAGCCAGTTTCTTTGTAGCGCTTGATGGTTTTTGCCATTGCACTTGGGGACACTTTCAAAGTTTTCCCAATTTTTCAGACTGACTGACCTTCATTTCTTAAAGTAATGATGGCCACTTGTTTTTCTTTACTTAGCTGCTTTTTTCTTGCCATAATACAAATTCTAACGGTCTATTCAGTAGGACTATCAGCTGTGTATCCACCAGACTTCTGCACAACACAACTGATGGTCCCAACACCATTTATATGGCAAGAAATCCCACTTATTAAACCTGACAGGGCACACCTGTGAAGTGAAAACCATTCCCGGTGACTACCTCTTGAAGCTCATCAAGAGAATGCCAAGAGTGTGCAAAGCAGTCATCAAAGCAGAAGGTGGCTACTTTGAAGAACCTAGAATATAAGACATAATTTCAGTTGTTTCACACTTTTTTGTTAAGTATATAATTCCACATGTGTTAATTCATAGTTTTGATGCCTTCAGTGTGAATGTACAATTTTCATAGTCATGAAAATACAGAAAAATCTTTAAATGAGAAGGTGTGTCCAAACTTTTGGTCTGTACTGTATATATATATATATATATATATATATATATATATATATATATATATATATATACTAGATTGTGGCCCGATTCTAACGCATCGGGTATTCTAGAATATGCATGTCCCCGTAGTATATGGACAATGATGATTCCAGAATTCGCGGCAGACTGTGCCCGTCGCTGATTGGTTGAGGCAACCTTTATGACATCATCGTTGCCATGGCAACCATTATGACATGTACGTCGATACTGTGCCTGTCGCTGATTGGTCGAGGCGAATTCGCGGCAGACTGTGCCCGTCGCTGATTGGTCTAGGCAACCTTTATGACATCATCGTCGCCATGCTGTGCCCGTCGCTGATTGGTCGAGGCCTGGCGGCCTCGACCAATCAGAGACGCGGGATTTCCAGGACAGACAGACAGAAAAACCCTTAGACAATTATATATATAGATTGTATGTGTATATAAATCAGTCGTTCCCATGGAAATAAGGCTTGGTATATATATCTTTGCCTCTTTATCCTTCTGAACTCATCTTTCATTCTCAATTCATAGGTAAAATCTGTCTTCAGTGATTACAGATTTTCCCATTACTGAGATAGGAGATGACAGTTGGTGCTCATGAAGTTCTATGAGTTGTTACTGCCTTATGCCCCTTCTCCTCCATTGAACTTTATGAGCACTAACTGCCATCTTCTATCTCGGAAATGGGAAAATTTGACTTCACTGCATACGGATTTTACTTATTAATAGAGCGTGAAAAATCAGTCCAGGAGGAGATTGCCCTGATGATATATGGTATAAAATTATAATTTTCATGGATAATATTCAGTTCTATAATAAAAATTAAAGCAATAATTAGTCTTTTAACCCCTTCATGTCCTTTATTTCTGATAACCTATTTTGCTACAATTACAACTTTAACAGGACGTAAGAGTTCTCAATGCTGAATGACTCTTCTGCCTACTTGTATATTGGTATTTTGTTTTTCCCTGAAAACAGTCAACAAGTAGAGTATTTGTATTAACAACCCTAATTATTGCATTTTTGTGCTTCTATTTACTACTGTGAGTGCCCATTAAAGGGGTATTATCATCATGTGTTGTGAAGATTGCACGGCTCCCCGTCTCCCAGTTTCATGTTTGTCAGGGGGCGATGTGCTCCTGACGGACAATTTGGGCTAGTGGCTTGGCTGCAGCACTGGTCCTAATTGTGAGCTCTATACAAAGCTGCAGCACAGGAAGTTTTACCTCTGTGTAGTGGTGTAGCATGAAGCTCATGGGCTCTAATGCAAAAACTCCAATGGGGCCCTCAATTATTGAAAGTCTTAAATAATATTGGTCTTTTTGGATAGGAGAAAGGGATGTTTTGGGTCCCTTAGGCTCCAGGGCCCAGGTGCTATTCCAACCCCTACACCTAATATAGTTACGCCCCTGCAGCATCAGGGGAGTGTAGGGGCACAGAATCCGGCCAGATCAGCACCATCTTCAAGCTCTATAGCAAAGAGTTTGTAAGCACTGCGCTAGGAGATCGCCCACTGCTGATAGACGGCAGAGGTGGCAGTAACCTAGGCAATTAATAGTGAATTAATTAAAACATTCCTCTGTTCTTGAGAATAGAGGATCTTTAAAAAGTAGTAAATTGCAAAACTGCATGTTTCAGCCAGCACTTTCCAATTGTATCCATTAAAAACCTTGAGAATAACCTTTCAGCACTATAATGTCATCTGTGGTCAGACGCTTTCCCAGGTGAATATTTATGACAAACTGACTCATTAACATGTGAAAAACTAGTTTATGTATTGTGCATTGATGTGTGACCGATGCAGAATAGACTTTCTTATATTAATGACTAGTGATGAGTGAACGTGCTCAGATAAGGCGCTTTCTGGAGGTCCATTTTTGATCCAAGTGACGGATCAAAATCTCCCATTCAACTTTATGGGTCTGTGAAAATTATTACCAGCACATGGATGCCATCTGTGTGCAAGCCAGTTTTTTTGGGAGCAGCTTTCCCCCATTTTTTCTTTTTGCATGCAAGAAAATCACTAATGAAACACTAATGGGTAAAAAAAAACAAAAAAACTCCATGACCAAACATTTAGGAAAATACTATTCAAAGCATGGATAAAAATCAGTTGTTTATTGGTGTACAAGAAAAATCGCCAATGTCTGAATGAAACCTTAAAATTGATAAGATCTGTCAACAGCAACTAACTTGCTTGTAAAAGTGAATCTGTCTCCAGATTTCACCATACAAACTACATACATAATTTAATAGATCTCAGAGACCTGATGAGGCCGGTTTACTTACTTTGAAAATCTATATAAATATGGCTGGTTAATCCGTATATTAAAATGAGAATTTTGAGTCTAGATCTAGCTGTAGTTGGACTCTGTTTCACTAGCTGGGAGGACAACTTTAAAATAGAATAACACACCTATTCTTATAGGGTTATTCTAAAAAATAAAAAACCCTAGCTATCTTATGTCTAAAGTATACTGCACAATTTGCTGATCACTGAGGGTCTGGCTGCCGGGTGCCCAGTAATCTAGAAATCAGTGCTCTGCAGCCCCCATCTTGGATGTACTGGAGGAGACTCTGCTAAACATTCATTGTCAGTAGAGGATAATTTGTTTTTTGGGGGGTAATATTTAAATAGGGTTGTCTGTGACTTTTACATTGATGACCTATCCTTCGGATGGGTCATCAAAATCTGATTTGGTGGGGTGCGATACCCGGCACCTCCACGAATCAGCGGGAGTGCTCAGCTGCAGTTGATTCTAACAGGAGGCGGATGTGTAGTACCTGACCGTGGCCACTATATCAAGGATGGCGCTGTGCTATATAGCTCCACAATTGAGCACTTCTGGCCTCCCCCAGCACCGGCAGCAGCCGATCAGCAGGAGTGAAGGGTGTCGCACCAACACCAACAAGATATTGATGACCTATCATAAGCAGAGATGAGCAAACCCAAACGTAAAAGTTTGGGGTTCATTCCGGCAGATAGTGTCTGGTGGTAAACTCCGAATTTGTCCCGGAAGTCCGTTTAAATGTTCAGAGTTCCGGAGCAAATCTGGGAAAGGAGAGAAAATATTTTTCTGCTCCAAAGCTTGGGTACAGTTCTGGTGTCCGAACCGAACTTCTATGGGTCCGCTCATCCCTAATCATAAGGATAGGCCATCAATGTAAAGGTGCAGGACAACCCCTTTAAGTGGATTTTCAAAGTACTCCAGCCTCATCAGATCAAAACAGCATAAGCAGAAAGATATATGACAAATATTTTAGATAAGCATTGGCTATGTATGCCTCATATGCACAGAGACGGACAGTTACCTAATCTTTCATTCTCATTATCCGAGATCTGTTTTTCACAAGTATCAGACAATTAAAACACCCTCCATATTATAAGCAACAAGCAAATGCACGTCCTAAGCGCCATTTCAATCCAACTGACAGCATTGGGAAGAGGGATCCTCGGACCCCGATGGAGCGATCAGATCTGCGCAAATTAGAAGACTCCTTGTGTTATACACAACAGGACATTTACCTGGCGGTGATGGCTCATTTATAATAACCAGAGACGCTGGTGTCGGTCTTCTTTTTCTGATCTGTTTAAAACATAGACACTGAATGTGAGCAATGTCCTAGAAAAGTGCGGCCCTTCGCCTGGACCATCAACTATCACCATAAATAACCGACCAAAACGATGGCCCCTTTAAATTAACCCCTTACCGATGTCTAAAGTTACATCATAATTAATGTTTTCATGGTAAGTTATTGTTTTCTTAAAACTACTAATATTTTGTATATTTTTTCTATATACA
This sequence comes from Ranitomeya variabilis, assembly GCF_051348905.1. Classification (NCBI taxonomy): domain Eukaryota; kingdom Metazoa; phylum Chordata; class Amphibia; order Anura; family Dendrobatidae; genus Ranitomeya; species Ranitomeya variabilis. Next base: position 191,953,654 of record NC_135238.1, read on the forward strand.
CTGCTCAAAAAAATAAAGGGAACACTGAAACAACAGAATATAACTCCAAGTAAATCAAACTTCTGTGAAACCAAACTGTCCACTTAGGAAGCAACACTGTTTGACAATCAATTTCACATGCTGTTGTGCAAATGGAATAGACAACGGATGGAAATTATTGGCAATTATCAAGACACAATAAAGGATTGGTTCTGCAGGTGGGGACCACAGACCACATCTCAGTACCAATGCTTTCTGGCTGATGGTTTGGTCACTTTTGAATGTTGGCTGTGCTTTCACACCCGTGGTAGCATGAGACGGACTCTACAACCCACACAAGTTGCTCAGGTAGTGCAGCTCATCCAGGATGGCACATCAATGCGAGCTGTGGCAAGGTTTGCTATGTCTGTCAGCGTAGTGTCCAGAGGCGCTACCAGGAGACAGGCCAGTACACCAGGAGACGTGGAGGGGGCAGTAGGAGGGCAACAACCCAGCAGCAGGACCACCACCCTCAGCCTTTGTGCAAGGAAGAACAGGTGGAGCACTGCCAGAGCCCTGCAAAATGACCTCCAGCAGGCCACAAATGTGCATGTGTCTGCACAAACGGTTAGAAACCGACTCCATGGGGATGGTCTGAGTGACCAACGTCCACAGCTGGCATTGTGCTCACAGCCCAACACCGTGCAGGATGCTTGGCATTTGCCACAGAACACCAGGATTGGCAAATTCGCCACTGGCGCCCTGTGCTCTTCACAGATGAAAGCAGGTTCACACTGAGCACATGTGACAGAGTCTGGAGACGCCATGGAGAGCAACCAGCTGCCTGAAACATCCTTCAGCATGACCGGTTTGGCAGTGGGTCAGTAATGGTGTAGGGTGACATTTCTTTGGAGGACCGCACAGCCCTCCATGTGCTCACCAGAGGTAGCCTGATTGCCATTAGGTACCGAGATGAGATTCTCAGACCCCTTGTGAGACCGTATGCTGGTGCAGTTGGCCCTGGGTTCCTCCTAATGCAGGACAATGGCAGACCTCATGTGGCTGGGGTGTGTCAGCAGTTCCTGCAAGATGAAGGCATTGAAGCTATAGACTGGCCCGCCCATTCCCCAGACCAGAATCCAATTGAACACATCTGGGACATCATGTCTCGCACCATCCACCAATGTCACGTTGCACCACAGACTGTCCAGGAGTTGGCAGATGCTTTAGTCCAGGTCTAGGAGGAGATCCCTCAGGAGACCATCCGCCGTCTCATCAGGAGCATGCCCAGGTGTTGTAGGGAGGTCATACAGGCTCGTGGAGGCCACACACAATACTGAGCATCTTTTCCTTGTCATGAGGCATTTCCACTGAAGTTTGAGCAGCCTGTAATTTGATTTTCCACTTTGATTTTGAGTATCATTCCAAATCCAGACCGCCCTATGATATTCATTTTGATTTACATTGATAACTGTTATGTTTTATGGTTCTGAACACATTCCACTATGTAATGAATAAAGATTTACAACTGGAATATTTCATTCAGGGATATCTAGGATGTGGTATTTTAGTGTTCCCTTTATTTTTTTTTTTGAGCAGTGTAGTTTAACAATTTGCAAAAATACGTTCTGCCTTGTAAGGATGTGTAACTTTGCATCCATCAGGACAGATTGTTTACTATATAATAACAGCAAGAAGAGATTTTAATTTTTTTTTTCTATAAATGAACACCAAAACAAAATAACTTTCAAAATAACTGACACAAAGGTCAGGCGACTGAGGCAGGTGACCAAAAAAAATCCACTACACAGATTTTAAAAACTGCAAGCAACTGCAGATTTTTTTTTTTTAAATGCACAAAGTAGCTTTATTTTCTGAAACAGCAACTCTTTAAATAAATTAAAAAAAACAAAAAAAAAACAGGCTATGTTTGGTTTTCTAAAAAAATATATTTATATACTGTATACATAGTTTCAGCTTTTTTTCATATTTTTCACATTCTGCATATTAAAAAATTTACTAAAAGAAGTGCGAAAACAAAAATGTATATTTATTTTTCTGTTCATTATATTTTTCATATTTATCTAAATATATATTTATGTACTGTATCTTTTAGATAAAAGCTGAATATAAAAAATAAAAACCAAAATATATTCTTTATGAATATATGCAGAGGAAATTATAGATTTGTTTTCTTTATACCAAATTAGAATAAATAATTTCTCATTTTTTATTCAAAACATATTTTTGTTTGTCTACTTTTCGAAAAAAGATTACAAAAAGGTTTTAAAAAATACATATTTCCAATTTTTTATATTTTCGCAACATTTTCTATATAAAAATATATTTATAGAAAAAGAAAATATTAGAAAAATAAACAGATTACATTATATATAATTTTTTTTTGTAGAAAACTGAACATAACTGTGTAATATAGTTTGTGCTTTTGGGAAAACAAATTTTAAAAGCAGTGAACAAGACATGGGAATTGGTTTTTGGTAACTGAGAAAGTATTGTACTGTTGGGAATGTAAGCATACTTGCGCAAACGAGAAGAGCGGGGGGCGTCCGTACCACCACCAGACAATTGAACTAGGTTAGCGCTAATGGAAATTTCCATTTGTGAGAGCTCTAATAAACACAGTGTTCTAGGTAAACTGATGCCACTACCCCACGTTGTATTATAATCCGATTTTACACACCATTCACAATATTTTTGTCTTTCTAGGAAACTAGTGATGAGCGGACGTGCTGAGATCAGATGTTCTACGGCATGCTCGGGTGCCAAGTCTTCAGCTTGCTCGAACATATATATATTCAAGTCTCCGCGCCTGCATGTCTCATGGCTGGTCGACAGTTGCAACACATGCAGGGATTGCCTGTTTGTGAGCACCTCCGAATAACACCTTATCGAGGCACGTTCGCTCATCACTATGGAAAACAATATTTTCCATGTTGCGATAACTAGACCACAAGATGTCCTACAGGCTACTCTACATGGCTGTATTGGTGGTCCATGATCTTAGACAAAAACAAAACAAAACGGGATTGGTTCTTAGCAAGGATAGGAAGGAAAATATTTTTACACTATCTCATTCTTTCCCTTTTTTTCCCTCCCAGAAATGGAAAAAAAAAGGTCCATGTATACAAGGTCTTATTTAGTAAATACTTAGTTTGATGGCATTTAAAAAGAACTACTAATTTACATAGGAGCACCATGCACATGAATGCTCGGTTCCTGATAATTTAAATGAATAAATTTACTATTTACGCATCGCTAAAAAAATAAATGCCCAAAAAGGTAATAAAGGCATAAATATAAATATATATTTTTTTTATTATTATTTTTTTTTAAATATAATTATGTTACCTGTTCTGAGGCTTCCGGATCCAATGGACTCTGAAATAACGGCACAGCGAACTGTATCTTTTTAGGACTGTTGGGTTCCATTTTGTACAGATGGTGGATGATGGAAAAAAAATTGACTCCCCCGATAAAGCCGAGTAGTCCAAGTATGTAGCCTCTGGCAGACGCTTTTAAGATGACTCTCAATGCAGTTTGGAGATAGCTGTATTTTCAGTCTTATCAAGTGCTGCTGCATGAAAAGAGTAACTCCCTTATTCCACATCAATAGCCGTTCTTGTAACTGGCTGGCTTTTTTTTCCCCTTCAGTCCTTTAGATCCTCTCCACACAAAGATGAAGGAACAATAAGCTAATTGTGCGGCAGTTCTGCTTCTGCACATGCCAGGGATTCACTCAGAGCTTAATTGAAAATGCAGTGCTAGCCCTGAACGGCCGAGAGCCCTGGGATTTGGAAAAGTGGATAGATCCACTGTACATTACTAACAGTCTGCTCAGAAATGCAATCTAAGCTCCCTCCGCGTATTGCTGATGGACCATTAATATTTGATCGTGACAAATCAGAACGTGAGGAAGGCAGCAGTGCCATGGATCCAGGCCACCACTTTTAGCATGTCCCGATGTTTAGACAAAAAGGTTTATCATCTTTTGTACAAGGCAAACAAATTGATATTAATTGTCAGGAGAAAATTCAGAACGTCAGTCAAGTAATTAGTTAAGGTCAATTTAGAGGTGTCGCAGAAAGCCACAACTGTTTAGGCCAATTTTTTTTTTCCTTTTATATTTTAAGCAAATCTGAAATTGATTAACCCCCTTCGAGAGCAATTTTCTGTTTTTAGGCTTTCATCTTTTTTTCTCTCCCATGAATGGGTATTCCCATTTCCAAGATCCTATCCCAATATGTAGTAGGTATAATAGTAAATAACTTCAATTAGAAATGTAGTATAGTTTTTCTGATTCATTATGTCTCTTTCCTCATGTTCAGGCATTGCAGGACCTTAGGTATCCATGGTTACGACCACTAGAGACTAGCTGTCACTATATCAGTAGTCGTAACCATGGATACCTCAGGTCCTGCAATGCCTGCACATAAGGCAAGACAAAGAATCAGAAAAACAATACATTTCTAATTGGAGGTAATTGCAATTATTATTACTACTATTACACCTAATCTATTTTGGGACAGGATCTTGGAAATGGGAATACCCTTTAAACCCATTATCTATCAATGTCTTTTTTTTGGGACGCCTAATCTTTAGTTTCTAGCAACTAAGATTTTATAATTTTTATAATTAGGTCCAATTTTTTGTGTTGTGTTTGTAAAATGAATGTTTTCAAAATAGGAAATCATGTCATTGTCATTTTTAATTGAATATTGGGACCCCCTTTTCTGAAAAATCCGTACTTGCAAAAATAGAATTATTCTTACCGTTAATTCGGTTTCTAGGAGCCTTCCACGACAGCCCAGGAGGTTGTCTCCATACCCTAATGGGGGACAAGAGGTTAAAAACCCCTCCCACCTCCCATTAACCAGTGACTTATAACTGAACCCATAGCACAGGTTACCTTTTAGGTTCTCAGAAAAATATCCAAGAATGTCGGGAGGGAATTAATGCTGTCGTGGAAGGCTCTTAGAAACCGAATTAACGGTAAGAATAATTCTATTTTCTCTAGTTGCCTTCCACGACAGCCCAGGAGGAATGCCAACCAATTCTGTATTTAGGGAGGGACCACAGCCTGGAGAACTTTCCGGTCAAAGACTAGATCACGGTTGGACCAGAAGTCCAATCTATAATGTTTAGTGAATGTGTGTAGAGAAGACCATGTTGCAGTCCTGCAAATCTGCTCCATGGATGCACCAGCCCTTTCAGCCCAGGAGACGAAAGTAGATCTGGTGGAATGAGCCTTTAGGCCTGTAGGTACCGCGACATTCTGAGCTAGATATGCTTCAGTTATGGCCTTTTTTATCCAGTTGGCAATGGTACTCTTCGCTACCTTCTTGCCTTTGTTTCGCCCAGATAAATGAACGAAGAGATTTTGGTCAATTCTGAAACATTTAGTTTGTTCTAAATAGTGTAAAACTATAAGACGTACATCCAAAGTATGGAATCTATGTTCTTCCGGATTTGTAGGATTGTGACAGAGCGATGGAAGGACTATATCATGTGATCGTTGAAACTCTGACACCACCTTTGGAAGAAAACATGGATCAGGTCGGAACACAATGGAATCGTCCCTTATGCTGAGATAAGGTTCCCTGATTGAAAGGGCTTGTATTTCCCCTACTTGTCTTGCAGTAGACATGGCAACTAAGAAGGCAGTTTTGCAAGATAGCAGCTGTGAGGAGCAGGAGGATAGCGGCTCAAATGGAGGAGCTGTAAGGCCCTTTAGGACTATGTTCAAGTCCCATGATGGCACAAAAAATTTGTTGTTTTGGATGATGTCTTGATGCTGAGATGATAAACCTTTTTATCCAACGATGACCCGCCAGGTCTTGGTCAAAGACAGAACTCAAGGCCGATACTTGAACTTTTAATGTACTCTGTTTTAACCCCAATTCCAGCCCTTTTTGTAAAAAGTCTAATATTTGTGAGATATTAGGGTGGAAGGGGTCAGGATTATAAGGGTGACACCACGAGGAGAACCTTTTCCAAATTTTGCTATATGTAGCGTTAGTGACAGGTTGTCTGGACTTTTGTAAAGAGGAGATCACTGATTCTGATCTATGTCGGGAAGGCCCCACCTGTTCATCAACATCCTGAAAACGTCCGTCTTCAGGCTCCATTCTCCTGGTTGTAAGTCGTGACGACTTAGGAGATCTGCTTGAACATTTACTGACCCTTTGAGGTGTATTGCTGATAATAAGAGATGTTTCTCTGCCCAGCAAAAACTTCTGCTTGATACAACTCTCAGGTAGTTGAATTTTGGACTCCCTTGGTGTTTGAGATGCGCTACAGTCGTTATATTGTCCGAGTACACTCTGACATGTTGACCTACGATTAGACTGTTGGCGGCTAGAAGGGCCTTCTCCACTGCCATCAATTCTCTGAGGTTGGAAGAATTGGAGCTTTCTTTCTGATTCCAGTGACCCTGAAATGGGAGTTGCGATACAACAGCACCCCAGCCTTTTCGACTGGCATCTGTTGTTACCGTCACCAGTGGATTTTGTATCCAGTCCACACCTTTGAGAAGGTTTGTTTGGATCACCCACCAGGTTAAGGAGGCTTTTACCTTCCCTGGAGTGTACAGTCATGGCCAAAAGTTTTGAGAATGACATCAAAATTATATTTTCACATGATCTGCTGCCCTCTGGTTTTTATTAGTGTTTGTCTGATGTTTATGTCACATACAGAAATATAATTGCAATCATATTATGAGTACCAATAGGTTATATGGACAGAATGAGTTAATGCAGCAAGTCAATATTTGCAGTGTTGACCCTTCTTCAAGACCTCTGCAATTCTCCCTGGCATGCTCTCAATCAACTTCTGGACCAAATCCTGACTGCTAGAAGACCATTCTTGCATAATCAATGCTTGCATTTTGCCAGAATTTGTTGGTTTTTGTTTGTCCACCCGTCTCTTGATGATTGACCACAAGTTCTCAATGGGATTAAGATCTGGGGAGTTTCCAGGCCATGGACCCAAAATCTCTATGTTTTGTTCCATGGGCCATTTAGTTATCACCTTTGCTTTATGGCAAGGTGCTCCATCATGCTGGAAAAGGCATTGTTGGGCGCCAAACTGCTCTTGGACGGTTGGGAGAAGTTGCTCTTGGAGGTCATTCTGGTACCATTCTTTATTCATGGCTGTGTTTTTAGGCAAGACTGTGAGTGAGCCGATTCCCTTGGCTGAGAAGCAACCCCACACATGAATGGTTTCAGGATGCTTTACAGTTGGCATGAGACAAGACTGGTGGTAGCGCTCACCTCTTCTCCGAATAAGCAGTTTTCCAGATGTCCCAAACAATCGAAAAGGGGATTCATCAGAGAAAATGACTTTGCCCCAGTCCTCAGCAGTCCACTCCCTGTACCTGTTGCAGAATATCAGTCGGTCCCTGATGTTTTTTCTGGAGAGAAGTGGCTTCTTTGCTGCCCTCCTTGAAACCAGGCCTTGCTCAAAGTGTCTCCGCCTCACAGTGCGTGCAGAAGCACTCACACCAGCCTGCTGCCATTCCTGAGCAAGCTCAGCACTGCTGGTAGTCCGATCCCGAAGCTGAAACAGTTTTAAGATACGGTCCTGGTGCTTGCTGGTCTTTCTTGGGCGCCCTGGAGCCTTTTTGACAACAATGGAAGCTCTCTCCTTGAAGTTCTTGATGATGCGATAGATTGTTGACTGAGGTGCAATCTTTGTAGCTGTGATACTCTTCCCTGTTAGGCCATTTTTGTGCAGTGCAATGATGGCTGCACATGTTTCTTTAGAGATAACCATGGTTAACTGAAGAGAAACAATGATACCCAGCACCAGCCTCCTTTTAAAGTGTCCAGTGATGTCATTCTTACTTAATCATGACTGATTGATCGCCAGCCCTGTCCTCATCAACACCCACACCTGTGTTAATGGATCAATCACTAAAACGATGTTAGCTGCTCCTTTTAAGGCAGGACTGCAATGATGTTGAAATGTGTTTTGGGGGTTAAAGTTCATTTTCTGGGCAAATATTGACTTTGCAAGTACAGTAATTGCTGTTAAGCTGATCACTCTGACATTCAGGAGTATATGCAAATTGCCATTAGAAAAAATGAAGCAGTAGACTTTGGAAAAATTAATATTTGTCTCATTCTCAAAATTTTTGTCCATGACGGTTATACTCTTCTGTTTAGGAAGTTTGGATTTCCATTCCAGTTTTCCAGAATGTATGCCTGCAGAACTCTGGAATGGGCCTGAGCCCACTTGACTGACTGTATGCAGGCCGTCATCAACCCCAGAAGAGACATCGCTGTCCGCAGAGTAGGGGACCTTTGTTTTTTGAAGTCTAGGACTTTGGGTGTCAAGTTCTTCCGGTGATCTTCTGGTAGGAAAGATTTTTTAATTTTCCGAGTCCAACAGGACCCCCAAAATTTGTTATCACTTTTGATGGCAACAGATGAGACTTCTTTAGATTGGGTATCCAACCCAAGAGTTTCAGAGTTCTGGCAACCCTCTGATTGAGAATTTCGGCAGAAGGACCAATGATTAGAAGGTCATACAGGTAAGGTACTATGGCGACGTCTTGGTTTCTGATATGAGATCCAGCTTCCGCCATGACTCTGGAGAAAACCCTTGGGGCCGAGGAGATCCCGAAGGGAAGAACATTGTACTGGAAATGTAGAATCTTGTGATTCAACTGAACTGCAAATCTCAGATACTTCCTGTGACAATGATGTATCGGGATATGAAAATAGGCATCCTTGAGATCTATTGTTGCCATATATGAATGAGGAGCTATCAGAGAGATGGCTGATTTTACTGACTCCATTTTGAAATTGCGGTAAGTGATGTATTGATTGAGAGCTTATAAATTTATTATGATCCGGGCTTGTCCGGAAGGCTTTTTTACCATGAATATACGTGAATAATGCCCCTTTCCCTGTTCGTTTACTGGGACCATAGAAATTGCTCTCGAGGTCATCAGATCTTGTAATCCTGACATCAATTTTTGAGTCTCCAGAGATAACGGGGAGGTGACTCTTAGGATCCTGGGAGAAGGCACCTCGAACTCTATAAGACCCTGCTGGATAACAATTACAACCCAAGGGCTGTTGGAGATATTCCGCCAACTGTGAACAAAGTTCGAAAGCCTTCCCCGCCCCACCGGATCAGAGTCATTGTTTTTCTTGCTGTGGTTGCTGGGGAATAAGGATATTTTTGGGTTTCTCCTTGGCATAGCTCCATCTACCAGATTTCCCTTTAGCCTTAACCTGGGAGGGCTGAGACTGGGAGGCCCGAAAAAAGTGCTTCCTGGGAGGTCTCTGTTCAGGAAGTCTTTTTCCTGTCTGTGGCTTTTTCAAGGATGTCATCTAATGAAGGCCCGAACAGTCACCTTTAAAGGGAATGGAACACAACTTTATTTTTGAAGTGACATCTCCACTCCACATCTTTAGCCAGAGCTCTTCTGGCCGAATTTGTCTGGACTAAAGATATGGCGGCTACACGGATGGATTCCATGGAGGCATCTGCAAGAAATCCAGTTGCTCTATGTAAAATAGGCAAGGAGTCCAACACCTCATCTCTCGGAGTACCCTGAGAGATGTGGTTCTCTAATTCTTCCATCCAGCGGAAGAGAGACCTGGCTACACAGGTGGATACAATATTGAACCTGAGAGCCGAGGTGGAAGTTTCCCAGGATTTTTTGAGTAGGCTTTCAATCTTCCTATCTAAGGGGTCCTTTAATTGGGAGGAGTCCTCGAAAGCTAGGGCGGTCTTTTTTGCCACCTGAACATCTATTTTTGGGATGTTCCATTTAATTGAATCCTCATCCAGAGGAAATCTGTGTTTAAAGTCTGACGGGGTGGTAAGCCGTTTCTCTGGAAGTTCCCACTCATTATTGATCATATCAATGATACTCTTATGTACGGGGAAGCCAAGTTGTTTATCAGTATGTATGCCAAATAACTCATCCTGTATTGTCTGAGGAATGGGTTCCTCTTTAAGCCCCATAGTATTCCGCACCGCGGACACTAATTCTTCAATATGTTCAGATGAAAAAAGGTATTTCCTGATTTCGGAAGTTTTATGAGGTAGAACATCCTCCCATTTTACTGAGGATGATGCATAAGAGCCATCAGAATCTGAGTCAGAATATTCCTGGATCTTCCTTTTCTTGGAAAGCGAAGGACCAGGTGAGGGTGGTGATGGCGGCGGGGGAGGGGCAAACATGGCTAAAGAGGTTTGAACCTCCTGCCTAAGGAACGTATCTCTTCTATTAGTGAAGGATGTTCGGCCCGGATTATTTTGTCTATACAGGGTTGGCACAATTTTTTCTCCCATTTTAAGGGCAGTTTTTCATTACATACAGCACATTTGCGCTTAGTGGTGGATTTATGGACAGGCTTATCTCCCTGAAACGAGAGAGGGAGCAGTATGAGAAGGTATACTTTAAAAACCACCCTTAAATGGGTCCCATCCCTGCCACACTTACTGGGGCTTGGGGAGCGCTGGGCTCTGCAGCTGCAGGGCAAGATGTATCCATGCTGAGCAGGCTTACCTGAGACGTCTTCTGCAGCTTTATATAGAAAATAAATGCTGCTCCAGCGCCTGGCAATTAGCCGTCCCCTCCCCAGTCCCAGGCAGGCGTGCGAGGATGCAGCGTGCCTCACACGCCGTTCAGAGGTCCGGAATCCCGGAACTAACAGCGCTCCTGTACGGGAGTGCCCGACCCGGAAGTGAAGCGCCACGTGACTTCTGGGTCGCCGAACAGCACGCACAGGAGGGGGAGACGCCGGAGAGCTCAGCGAGGCCTCCGGCAGGGGATCACTGTTCCGCTTTACCCCCATAAGGGGACGCAGGAGGACCAGGATAGCGGTCCCAGAATCCGGAGGAGATGGGAGCATAAAAAGGAGGAAGCCCGGGGGCCCGACCACTAGTGCCCGACACAAGAATAAGGTCATCACCCACCAGGCGGACGCGCTTCCACACAACTCCACCAGAGCTGCCCTATGGGAACTTGGCTCTTTCTCCTTTCCTCTACCTCTTCGGCATAAGTGAGGTTTTGATAAAGACCCGCTGGGGTCGAAACGTTACCCGAATTGAATAGTCCGCCACCCAGTTACCTCCTAAAAAAGCACCTGGTGATGTTTATTGTATATCTTATTAAAGAAACTACACAGTTTGTTGAACTTTCAACCATTTGAGTGCGGCTGATTCTTTCCTATACAAGAATAAGGTAGCACTGCCAGAGCCGGCCGCGCAGCGTACCAGGAACCTCTCCATGCCACATGGGGAACAGGAAAGACACTGGGTAATGGGAGGTGGGAGGGGTTTTTAACCTCTTGTGCTTCCTGTCCCCATTAGGGTATGAGACAACCTCCTGGGCTGTCGTGGAAGGCAACTAGAGAAAATTTTGCAAATTATGTTTCTGATTCATTAGGACCCAAATCATTAAAAATCTGTCATTAAATAAAAAAAGAAAATTGCTAATCTGGCAAGTAATGGGTAAAGACATACATTTTTTTTTTTAATATTTCCATTGACATAGTTGGACCAGGACTCGCTTTTTTTTCGTTGGACATGACCATGACTAAGGCTTGAACGCTGAAACTCACCGGTCTGCCCTAACCTCTGTGATATCAGTCACAATTTTTTATAAATCCCTGTAACAAAAGTAAAGTTTTAGACCTACCTTTTCATCGCTGGAACATTCCTGTTTTTCTTATTTTATATTTGCCCAGACCCAGGGCAGCTCCGTTTTTTTAATGTTTCCAAGGTTCAACTTTATAGACCTAAGTCTTTTTTCAGCCTATAGTTGGATGAGGACTCGCTTTTTTTTTTTTTTTTTTTTTTTTTTTTTAACAAGTAGTTTTGAATGTTTCCTTTCACTTTATAATATACTGAAGAGCGGGAATACATTAAAGGGAACCTGTCACCCCGTTTTTTCCGTATGAGATAAAAATACCGTTAAATAGGGCCTGAGCTGTGCATTACAATAGTGTATTTTGTGGACCCTGATTCCCCACCTATGCTGCCGAAATACGTTACCAAAGTCGCCGTTTTCGCCTGTCAATCAGGCTGGTCTGGTCGGATGGGCGTGGTGACATCGCTGTTCCTTCCCCCAGATCTTGCTTATTTTTCCATTGGTGGCGTAGTGGTTTGCGCATGCCCAAGGCCCGAATCCACTTCATAGGTGTGGAAAAAGAGCGCGATCTGCGCTATTCCCCTGGTGATCGTGGGGGCGGCCATCTTCCTGTGGCCGTGCGTGCGCAGATGGAGCGCTCTGCTGCCCGAGGCTTCAGGAAAATGGCCGCGGGATGCCGCGCGTGCGCAGATGGAGATCGCGGCGGCCATTTTCCTGAAGCCGAGATGCGAACTCTGCTTCACACACACTGCAGCAGGGATTTTTGTCCAATCCTCCATACCAATCGTTCAGATATCAGATCCGCCGCTGCGCAACACTGAGTTTCAGCTTCCTCCCAAGATTTTCTATGGGTTCAGGTCTGGAGACGGGCTATGCCACTCCAGGACCTTGAAATACTTCTTATGGAGCCACTCAGTTGCCATGGTTGTTTTGGGTCATTGTCATGCTGGAAAACCTAGCCACGACCCATCTTCATTGCTCTGAGGGAAAAAAGGTTGTTGGCCAATATCTCGCGGTACATGACCCCATCCATCTTCCCTTCAATACGTACAGTCATCCTGTCATCTTCGCAGAAAAACACACCCAAAGTATGATTTTTTTCCCCACAATGCATGGTGTTCTTGGGGTTGTACTCATCCTTCTTCCTCCAAACACAGTGGAGTTGATACCAAAAAGTTATATTTTGGTCTCATCTGACCACATGACCTTCTCCTCTGGATCATCCAGATGGTCATTGGCAAACTTCAAATCAAATGGCCCTGGACATGTGCTGGTGTGAGCAGGGGGACCTTGTGTGCCCTGCAGGATTTTAATCCATGACAGCGTAGTGTGCGACCAACTGAAATTTTGAGACTGATCAAAGCTCTCTAAGTCATTGACCAGGTCCTCGCGTGTTCTTGCAGATTCCTGACCCTTCTCAGAATAATCCTTATCCCACATTACGAGATCTTGCATGGAACCCCAGACCGAGGAAGATTAACAGTTATCTTGTGTTTCTTCAATTTTCTAATTGTGCCAACAGTTGTTGCCTTCTCACCAAGCTGCTTGCATATTGTTTATTGTCCTGTAGCCCATCCCAGGCTTGTGCAGGTGTACAATTTTGTCACTGGTGTCCTTAGCCAGCTCTTTGGTCTTGGCCATGGTGGAGATGTTGGAGTGATTAAACACGTTATAAAAGACACATGTCCACACACAAACAGGTGTAATTAATACAGGTGATGAGTGCAGAGTAGGAAAGAAAGACTTACAGGTCTGTGAGTCAGAATTCTTGCTGGTTGGTAGGTTATCAAATACTTATTTCAAGCAATAAAATTAAATTTAATTATTTGAAAATCATACGATGTGATTTTCTAGTTTTTATTTTAGTTTTTATTTTTAGATTGTCTCCGTTCACGTGTACCTATGGTAAACATTACAGATGTCTAATCTTTCTAGATGTAGCAGTATGAAATACTTATTTTCCCCATGGTATCTGGATAGTAAAAATTGTTTTGAGTTTCTGGACATGGCATGATCCCCTAACTCCCAGAAAACCAAAAGTGAGAAAATCCAAAACCAATTTTTTTTATGCAAAATAAATACTTTATTAATATATTTAGAAATCAGCCCTTGTGTATAGAGTAACAAATGTATATAGTTTTAGATTTTCCACAACAGTTATATTCTCAACTATTGTTCCAATAAGAGCTCATAAGAACAAAACTCTAAAAATGAGACAAAAAACACTTCTGCTCCAATGTGCTGCAATAAACCAGGTCTTAACATCACACTCACATAAATATTTTAACATCAATTAACTGATGGTGTTAAGGAAACCGAACCAGAAAGGGCTCGCGGAAAAGAAAAACAAAAACAAAAAAAAAAACACTATCTGCAAAGAGTAAATGACAGAAAACAGTCATAGTGTTAAGATATGGCACATGAAGGTTGTTTGAGCTACAGACAGCTAATGTTCGAGAAATCCGGTGTATGAAGATTAATGACTTTCAGTGTAAAAACTCAAAAGGGGTCTAGTAGAGTCTAGCAGCCTTAGAAAGAGTAAATTAAGGGGGATTGTCCAGAATAAATAAAGAAAAGAATCATTAGTAAAAGCAAAGGATGTGCCAAAATAAAAAATGGCTTATACTCAACTGATAATGCCATTAGTCGTGTTGATGATCATGCTGTAGTCAATGTGGCACAAGACTGCAGAGTCCAGTGATCGGCTGAGGTGGTCACGAGTCCGTGGTCAGCATGTGATCGCCACAGAACAAGTCAAAAAGAAGGGAGAGACTGCCAGATCAGCCGGAGAATTGACGAGTAGAAGCAAATTTTTTTTCTCCCTTTTTTTTTTGTACATCCCCTGCTTTTGGTATTTTTCATGTCAGTTTTGGACAATCCCTTTAAGTGCTCACATTGCCAGAAACAAATATTTTGCTGTACAAGCTACCGGAATAGGATATTGCATTTTATGGTTACAGAGCTGAAGGTGAAGCTGCTAAAAGAGTAGTCAATCCAAGCAGCGTCACCCTTGGAGCTGCAGGCACGGATGATTTTGCAGGGAATCCAGACTCTCAGGAAGCAATTTTTTTGCAATATAAGCCACACTTTCTGCTTGGTGCCAGTATTCCGTGCCCTCAGTTTAACAATTAGATGCTCGTTTAGAACCCCTTTAAAAAGTAGCTTAAAAAGTTAAATGCATAGAATCCACCACAAAAGGTAACAGCTAAGGCAGCTCTTGCCATGTAAAACGTAAGCAAATTTGCTAAACACTTCTGCATTATGCCTTAGCAATATCTCAAAGGTTCTGTTATATCCTCATTATCAAATGTTCTTCCCAACATGGCTGTTCTCTCTATGTGCGGGTGACTGGTAGTTAAGTGGCACTCCACAGAAGTAGAAAAAGAGAAAAAAAAAAAAGAAGTTCCTTACAAGCTCAGAGCAAAAATCACTTATTGCACTTATTGTCTATACCTCATAGAGGCACTTTAATATTAGTCATTTTATTTCACCCAACAATGCATTACTTTGCCATATTTCTATATCTCCACATAGCGAGTAGCCAACATAAGGGGAAAAAAAAAAAGGAAAAAAAAAAAGTTATAAAAAAAAAAATTAGTAACTGTCAATTAAAATAAATATTTTTTTAAACCTCCACAGTCCTCTTATTGGCAGAAAGCAAAGACAAGTGCCCAAACTACACAAGGTACATGGTCAAACATTAAGAGCTTGGGGTGTTACAAGATAAACAGTAGATCGTTTCAGCAGCAGATAGTCCTCCTGGGTTCTGGAACTTTGCGTAATAGCTTCATCAAAATTCTTCTTGCGGGTTGCCAAGAGTTCGACCGACTTGTGTGAACTCAAATCTGTTAAAAAAAATAAATAAAAAACTTTAGGCATTAAAAAAAATAAATTGTACAAGAGAAGAGAAATATTAAAAAAAAAAAAAAACAAAAAAAAAAAAAAACACACAACACATAAGGAAGCATTCTATGATTTTTTTTTCCTGGAAAAAGCGCATGGAGCCAAGCTACATATTACATACAACAGTCCAAGTGGTGGTTATCACTTACAATTTTAAGGAGCAAGTGTCCTAGAGAGCAAGTGTCCTAGAGAGCAAGTGTCCAACTCATTTCATATGGTTGTCTAAAATACTAATGATACGAATATTGGGTCAAATCAGCTGGACAGAGGACAACGATTGAAAACCTCGAAGACCTCCAAATGCACGAACGTGTATTGCTGTTTATGGTCCCATTGTAAACATACTACAGGATAGGATCATAGCGGAACCATCTGATATTTGACAATAGAAACTTTTTTTTTTTTTACGATGCGTCCTTTAACCCCTTCATGACCCAGCCTAGTTTGACCTTAATGACCTGGCCATTTTTGCAATTCTGACCAGTGTTCCTTTATGAGGTAATAACTCAGGAACGCGTCAACGGATCCTAGCGATTCTGAGAATGTTTTTTCGTGACATATTGGGCTTCATGTTAGTAGTAGATTTCGGTCAATAATTTTGCATTTGTGAAAAAACAACAAAAAAAAAACAAACGGAAATTTGGCGAAAATTTTGCAATTTTCAAATTTTGACTCTGTTAAACCAGAGAGTTATGTGACACAAAATAGTTAATAAATAACATTACCCACGTCTACTTTACATCAGCACAATTTTGGAAAGGAAATTTGTTTTGCTAGGAAGTTATAAGGGTTAAAATTTGACCAGCGATTTCTCATTTTTACAACAAAATTTACAAAACCATTTTTTTTTTAGGGACCACCTCACATTTGAAGTTAGTTTGAGGGGTCTATATGGCTGAAAATACCCAAAAGTGACACCATTCTAAAAACTGCACCCCTCAAGGTGCTCAAAACCACATACAAGAAGTTTATTAACCCTTCAGGTGCTTCACAGCAGCAGAAGCACCATGGAAGGAAAAAATGAACATTTCACTTTTCACACACAAAGATCTTTTAACAACAATTTTTTTAATTTTCCCAAGGGTAAAAGGAGAAACTGGTCCCCGAAAGTTATTGTAGAATTTGTCCTGAGTACGCCGATAACCCATATGTGGGGGGGAACCACTGTTTGTGCGCACGGCAGGGCTCGGAAGGGAAGGAGCGCCGTTTGACTTTGGAATTAAAAATAAGCTCCAATCGTTAGCGGACACCATGTCACGTTTGGAGAGCCCCTGTGTGCCTAAACATTGGAGCTCCCCCACAAGTGACCCCATTTTGGAAACTAGACCCCCCAAGGAACTTATCTAGATGTGTGGTGAGCACTTTGAACCCCCAAGTGCTTCACAGAAGTTTATAACACAGAGCCGTGCAAATAAAAAAATCATTTTTCTTTCCTCAAAAATTATTTTTTAGCCTGCAATTTTTTATTTTCACAAGGGTAACAGAAGAAATTGGACCCCAAAGGTTGTTGTGCAATTTGTCCTCAGTATGCTGATACCCCATATGTGGGGGTAAACCACTGTTTGGGTGCACGTCTGGGCTCGGAAGGAAGTGGTGACGTTTTGGAATGCAGACTTTGATGGAATGGTCTACGAGCGTCATGTTACGTTTGCAGAGCCCCTGATGTGCCTAAACAGTAGAAACCCCCCACAAGTGACCCCATTTTGGAAACTAGACCCCCAAGGAACTTATCTAGATGTATGGTGAGCACTTTGAACCAAGTGCTTCACAGAAATTTATAACGCAGAGCAGTGAAAATAAAAAATCATATTTTTCACACAAAAATAAGTTTTTAGACCCCATTTTGTTATTTTCCCAAGGGTAACAGGAGAAATTAGATGCCCAAAGTTGTTGTGCAATTTTTCCTGAGTACGCTTATGCCCCATATGCTTGGGTAAATCACTGTTTAGGCGCACGTCGGGGCTCGGAAGGGAGGGAGCACCATTTGACTTTTTGAACGCAAGATTGGCTGGAATCAATGGTGGCGCCATGTCGCGTTTGGAGTCCCCTGATGTGCCTAAACAGTGGAAACCCCTCAATTCTAACTTCAACACTAACCCCAACACACCCCTAACCCTAATCCCATCTCTAGCCATCACCCTTATCCCACCCCTAATCCCAAACCCTAACAACAAGCCTAACCCCAACACTCCCCTAACCCTAATCTTAACCCCATTTCCAACCCTAACCTTAATTCCAACCCTAACCCTGTGTGCCCACGTTTCAGATTCGTGTGAGGATTTTTGCGCACAGTTTCTGAAAGATCCGCAGGTAAAACGCACTGCATTTTACCTGCGGATTTACTGTGGATTTCCAGTGTTTTTTGTGCGGATTTCACCTGCGGATTCCCATTGAGGAACAGGTGTAAAACGCTGCGGAATCCGCACAAAGAATTGACATGCTGCGGAAAATACAATGCAGCGTTTCCATACGGTATTTTCCGCAGCATGGGCACAGCAGATTTGGTGTTCCATACGTTTACATGGTACTGTAAACATGATTGAAAACTGCTACGAATCCCCAGCGGCCTATGCGCTGCGGATCCGCAGCCAAATCCACACCGTGTGCACATAGCCTAATTCTAACTCTAACCCTAGTTCTAACCCTAACCCTAGTTCTAACCCTTACGGAAAAATATAAGTAAATATATTTTCTTTATTTTATTATTGTCCCTACCTATGGGGGTGATAAAGGGAGGGGTTTATTTATTATTTTTTTTAATTTTGATCGCTGTGATAGAACCTATCACAGTGATTAAAATGTACCGGAATGAATCTGCCGGCCGATTCGGCGGGCGCACTATGCATGCACCCGCCATTTTGGAAGATAGCGGCGCCCATGCAGAAGACTGACGGACACCGGGAGAGACACCGGAGGTCGTTAAGTATGCGGGGGTGGGATCGGACAGTGGGGGCGGGATCGGACAGCAGGGGCGTGAGATCGGACTGCGGGGGGAGCCGAGCACAGGACAGGACGGAGGCAGATTGCGGTTTCCAGCCATGGCCGACGAGATTGCAGCATCGGCCATGGCTGGATTGTAATAGTTCACCAATTTTCATTGGTGAAATATTACGATTGCTCTGATTGAAAGTGAAATGTCACTTTCAACAGCCAGTCAGAGCGATCGTAGCCATGGGGGGATGAAGCCACTCCCCCTGGGCTGAAGTACCACTCCCCCTGTCCCTGCAGATCGGGTGAAATTACAGTTAACCCTTTCACCCGATCTGCAGGGACGTGATCATTCTGTGACCCAGCATATGCGTCACAGGTCGGATGGGCACCGACTTTCACGACGCATACGCTGTGACAGGTCGGGAAGGGGTTAACCCCTCAACACCCCGGGTATTTTCGTTTTTGCTCTCCTTCCTAGAGCCATAACTTTTTAATTTTTTCGTCAATATGGCCGTGTGAGGTCTTGTTTGTATTAAATATTAATGACTCCAGTAAAAGAATGGTTGACTGACTCCGTATCCCCCAGTGATTATCTTTTAAAGGGACTATGAAAATCCTACAATTGCTGGGTATCTCCGTGTAACATGTACGGCACAATGGTTTGCCTTCAGGAGTATTGCGGCTTTGTCCTACTCAAGTGAATGACATTAAACATGCCGACAACTTACCCTTTAAATCCTCCCATCATTTTTTCCATCCATTGATCGCACTGGAGAAGATACAGCTGCTAGAAGTCCACTTACTATTTCTCGCCGAATGTCCCCAACAATTGCTTCTTTAATCTTAAAAATAGAGAGGATATGATTAGCTCTATAGTTTGTTTATTTGGTAATTAGATTCTGTCCTGTGCATTCAAGTCATTAATTGCAAAAAAAAATAAAAATTGGGGTACATATGTTTTGATCCCTTTATGTTGCCTTTCGTGGTGGAGAGTAGTGACAAACACTGACAAGAGGGCAAAAAAAAACGCACCAGAAAGTTTGTCACTCACGGACAAAAAGATATTTGACTGTGAATTTTCCTCTATGAAGCAACACTTTAGTATTGCAGTATATAGTACAAGCAATCTCGAGAAACCCAATCGCAGGCGGTGCTTCAGGGAATCTGAAAAGTGACAGGAGCCTTCAGGAGGACATGGCAACCTGCATTGCAGCATGTCCGAAAGATGCTCGAATTGGATCACAACCATGCAGCTGTCGTACTGGCTGTGGCATTTAAATGGTTAAACAGAAGGTACCGGCTGTGTACAGCGTTGAACAAGCTTTTGAGCCAACGCCACCAGCCTACAGCCAACGCCACCCATGATTAGGGGCTTTAAAAAAAAAAAAATGCTTCTAAGTATGCTTCAGTTATTGCATATTACTTGTCTGAATGCTCTCCTACAGCCTCATGGAGGCAGCTGTAATGTGGGAACATCTTGGCATTCCTAATAGGTCCTGGTAAGAAAGACCGCTATCAATGTAAGCTACAGTAATATAGATGCTATAATGCTCCCACGACATGCAGCCCATGAGGCCTAGCTGCACAGATGGGAGTAAATGGTCAGAATTTGGATGATACACGATCTATGACTTCAGCAGTGTGAGCGTACAGTGTGGGCAGTGCCCAGGTCACATTACCATCATGCGTACCACCCAAACACAGACACATGATCCGGGAGATGAATAAGACTCTGTGTCCAGCAGAGTAGTAGTAACTACGGCCACACATTTCTCCTGTCACCTTCTACTCAGAAATGTACATTCACATCAGCAGTGAACAGAATGTCATCTGTCCTCCACATTGTTCTACCAGGATTGATGCAGCTCTCACTCCCACCACACAACAGCAAGTCTGTTTGTCAACCAGCCAGTGAATAACTATTCTGAAAAGTATCTCTACAAAACTAGACCCCAATTCTGCAGTCAAAAGCACCATCTTTTCACAGCAGTTAAGTTTTCAATTACAACAATACCAATTTTAATTAGTCATACTATGTTTTAAATGCAAAGAACCTAAAATAACTCGGATTCAAAACTCTCTTAACTCCTTAGTGGAGACAACTTCTGCTTACAGTGGCGTCTGAATAGCAAAAACCAAATTCTCCAGCCGGTTCAGACTAAAATAATTCCATAGAACGATTTTAACTTTATAAAATAAAAACTATGGAACCACTTTAACCCGAGCCGGCTGGAGAATTTGACGTATTGCTATTGAAAGGTTTATGCTCATCTTCGCATAATGGTAGGACATGCCACCATTTACCATCCCGATACCCTGACCCTTTGTGAGCATGAAGGAGCTGCAGCATGAAGTTTTCCCCCTGCACATCAGCGCTTCTGACAGCTTCACTGTGCAGGGAATTGCATCTCAGCGCCTTAATTTTCAGGATTTTTTTTATTTTTATTCTTAACATTTTTTCCACTTTGCTAAAACATAAAGAAATCTTGCAATTTTCTCACGAGTTAATAGGAGTAATATTAGATACATTCCTGTTTTTTTTTTTTTTTTTAAACATGGATGATAGCAGCATTAGGGAAGAGTCCGAGGGACGTATAACCTGTACAAAGATCGCCATGCAATGCTCGGACTGGCCGCCTGCTCTTGCGAACATAACAGCTGCTCATAAATACATGCTGTCACCATCAGGTCAGGAGAGCAGACAGCCAGTCCGAGCACTGCTTTGTGATCCTCTCCCTGTCCGAGTTTAACGGCCGTTTGACTCAGACCCCATTTACTTATGGAAGCATTATCTGAGCATGCAATACTCAAGGTCATTGAGAAGAGAGGGTGAGCAGGGTCAGCTGTAACATTGCGACTGGTGGATCATGTTATTTACTGCACATAGAGGCGTCCCATATCATTGCAATCCGGTGTGAGGAGACCATTAAAAAGTCATCTACAGAACAGGAAGGGAGACTAGTAGTATGTGTAATCAGAAAATAACCAATTTTACACTGAAACTAATATTTAAGCAACCACTTTGAGTGCGTGTCAGACACCGTAATTTACCTCTCGAATTACTTGTTGCAATTCTTGATTTTCTTCAGGACTCCAACGTGGACCAGCTTCAGCAACAGGTTGGTAAAAATCCGATTCTCGCTTTTCTGTGGACTCCAGATTTAGGCTCCCATGTTCCTCCGGTGACTCCTCTGTCAAGTTCTCACTGACTCCAGTTCTGGTCGGAGGACTTGGAGTCAAAGCTACAGTAGCACGATATACAGCTTTTCCTGGTGACGTTTGGATTTTGGATTTATCAAGAGAGTCCGAAGACTTTAGTGGACCTTTCCTGTATTTGTTAAGTGAACTGGAGCAAACCGAGGAAGAATCAGAGGGTGCCGGGGATAACACAGACTCGCAACGATCAACTCCATGCTCCAGTCTTGAATCTTCTAAACCTAGCTCTGATTTTAGATGGCTCTGCTCTCTAATCAGCTCATTCACCTAGAGAAAAAAAAAAAGGAACACACAAATTAATGTGTAATACATAGAAACAAAAATATCTGCATGGAGTCTAAAAGATCATAGAAAGGCACATTGGACTTAGTGACTGCCAACACTAGAACAAACGCAGGATTTGCAATCAAGTGTAATAGAGGAGAGCCCCAGTGGAGGAACCCACACCTATCTGGAGAATGAGGCCCTTTAACGGGCCATCCAAAAATTGGACTGGTGGTTGTGAACAGGGCTGTGGAGTCAATAAGCCAAACCTCCGACTCAGACTCCTCAATTCCCATGTCACCGACTCCACGACACTGACTCCTCAGCCCTGGTTGTGAAGAGTTGAGCAACAAGGACTGCAGACGTGGCCCCTGCACCAAAGTGCAGCAAGTCTCTCAACTCTAGGAGTCATGCATGCCTGGCTCTTTCCATCTTTTTTTAGAAGGGAGTCCCGATACCGTTGAGCAAGCGATAAGACTAGCACATGACATGTTTTTAGGAGAACCTGTGAATAGGCCCGCAAA
Organism: Ranitomeya variabilis; assembly: GCF_051348905.1. Classification (NCBI taxonomy): domain Eukaryota; kingdom Metazoa; phylum Chordata; class Amphibia; order Anura; family Dendrobatidae; genus Ranitomeya; species Ranitomeya variabilis. Next base: position 191,976,082 of record NC_135238.1, read on the forward strand.
TGTACGCGACCGTTAAACTCTCAAATGCATTTTGGGGCTGACAGACGTTCTATGCAGTGACATGGGTGACTAAGCCCCTATAGAAATCAGACTGCCAACAACATTTAGTGCTCAAAAAATAATGTGAATGCAACGGAGGGGGTTTTGGTGCATTCTTCACGTAGCTAAAAGCTCGATGCACCGTTACACACCTTCATTTTGCACTTTTGATTGACAACACTTGCTTCCCAGAGAGCGTGACTCCCAAACTCCGACTGTGCATGCACATGGCCAAACTTAGGCAGTGTCATTGCGGGCGCACACAGAGTAGGAGGGAGCATTTTCCTCCCTGGCTCCTTTCTGGGGTCGCCGATCACCACACTTATATGGCGTCCACAGCGAGGAGCCAGGGAAGACAACACAGAAACACAGCATCATTGTGGGCCAGGCTAATGCAGTGTCAGTGTGCATACACATGAAGGCAGAGTTGAGACAGCTCTTGCTCTGGAAATTGAGTGCGCCCAAAATGCAATTGTCCAACACCAAGGGTCCACAGACCCATAATCTGCATTCAAATTAAGAGTTATTTTTCCCAGCACTGTACCCTTAACAGGTAGACAGTATGATTTTTATAGGGTTCAAGACCCATATATCACTATATAGCATGCTTAAGATACATTTTGGAGGTGGCATAATCTCTTTACGTAGATAAGGAAATAAAAAGTTATTACTGGTTCTATGACATTCAGCGGAGTGGAAAATACCAAACTGTCTGTGCTTCCTCTTCCGCCATACATTCCCTAAAAAGAGAAAGCATAATTAAACTTCATTTGCATATGTGACTAATGTAATCCACACACACAAAATATATTATATATTATATTTCATATTATATATATTTATCAAACAATTAGATACAAGTTGAATTAAAAATTCTACTCTAATATTAAAAAATTTTTTTTGCCAAAATGGTGGTCCCTGGCCAACATATTTCAAAACCATAAGGATCTGTGCATGCACGTACAATGTCATGGTGCATGTCGGATCTCAAAATGATTGGCAGGGATTAGAAGGTGCAATGAGGACTGGACGGGTGACAGGAGCAGAGGGGCCTGAGGAATAAGGATCTTTTTTTTTTATCCCCCCATATGTTTATTATTATGCTCCGCAGTCTGGATAAACCCCAGAGCATAAGGTGCATTAAATTCTAAAAGAATAAATTTCTCTGCAAATTTAATTTCCTAGAAGAATCTCCACAAAAGGAGATTTTTGTGTACTCACCGTAAAATCTTTTTCTCCGAGTCATCATTGGGGGACACAGGACGAATGGGTGTTATGCTGCTGCCACCAGGAGGACACTAAGTTAAACACACACAAAAGATTAACTCCTCCCCTGCAGTATACACCCACAGGCTGGACAATCCAGAGCCAGTTCGGTAACAAAGTAGTAGGAGTAAACCAGTTAACAAAAAACAGAAAACATGTCATAGTCAAAACACAGACTGAAAAGAACAGTCGAGCCAACTAGGCTAACAGGGAGGGTGCTGTGTCCCCCAATGATGACTCGGAGAAAAAGATTTTACGGTGAGTACACAAAAATCTCCTTTTCTCCTACGTATCATTGGGGGACACAGGACGAATGGGACATCCCAAAGCAGTCCCTGGGTGGGTAACCAAAAGTTATAAATGCTGTGCGTGCCTACGAGCTACAGATGAGACACAGCCGCTTGTAGGATTCGCCTACCGACGGAAGCATCTGCCGAGGCCTGAAAATGCACATGGTAGTGTTTCGTGAACGTATGAAGACTGGACCATGTAGCAGCCTTGCAGACCTGTGCTGCCGATGCCTGGTGCCGGATGGCCCAGGACGCGCCGACCGACCGGGTAGAATGAGCCTTGATCCCCGGAGGTGCGGCGTGACCCTTGACACGGTAGGACTCTTGGATGGCGGAACGAATCCACTTGGCAATGGAGGCCTTGGAAGCGGGAAGTCCCTTCCGTGGCCCTTCCGGAAGAACGAACAAGGCGTCTGACCTACGGAGAGACGCAGTCCTGGAGACGTAACGTCTGAGACCCCTCACTAAGTCCAGAGTGTGGAGCGCCCTTTCCGTGCGGTGGGAAGGAGCAGGGCACAGTGAGGGAAGGACAATCTCCTCATTAAGATGGAAGGAGGAAACGACCTTCGGAAGAAAAGTCGGACATGTCCGCAGAACCACCTTGTCCTGGTGGAACACGAGGAAAGGAGGCCGGCACGACAGAGCTGCCAGCTCAGAGACACGTCTAATAGACGTGACAGCCACGAGGAAGGCAATCTTCCAAGACAAGAACAGCAAAGACACTTCATGCAAGGGCTCAAAGGGGGGCTCCTGAAGAGCACAGAGAACTAGGTTCAGGTCCCATGGTTCCAAGGGCATCTTGTACGGCGGAACCATATGAGAAACACCCTGGATGAAGGTCCTGACCTGCAGCCTGTTTGCAATCCTTCTCTGAAAAAGAACCGAGAGAGCCGAAATTTGGCCTTTAAGAGAGCTGAGGGAAAGACCCAAGTCCACTCCTGATTGGAGGAATTCCAAAATGTGAGGGATAGAAAAGCGGAGGGGGAAACGTCCCCGCTTCCTGCACCAGGCGAAGTATGCCTTCCAGGCGCGGTGGTAGATGCGCATAGAGGAAGGCTTGCGTGCGCGGAGCATGGTAGATATCACCGTCTGGGGCAACCCTTTCTGCCTCAGTACCCAGGACTCAACGGCCACGCCGTTAAACACAGGGCCTCTGAGTTCGGGTGGTAAATGGGCCCTTGAGACAGGAGGTCTGCGCGGCTCGGCAGCCTCCAAGGTACGTCTGAGACCAGTTGAACCATCTCGGCATACCATGTCCTGCGCGGCCAGTCCGGAGCGATGAGAATTACTGGAATCCGTTCTGCCTTGATCTTCCTGATCACCTTTGCCAGAAGAGGGATTGGGGGAAAGATGTATGGGAGTCTGAAACCCTGCCATGAGAGAACGAGAGCGTCGGCTCCGAAGGCTGAGGGGTCGAGAGACCTGGCCATGAAGACAGGAACCTGGCAATTGAAGCGAGATGCCATTAGGTCCACGTCCGGGGTCCCCCATCGAGAGCATATCTGGTAAAAGATTGCGGGATGGAGAGACCACTCTCCGGGATCGAGGCTGTGGCGACTTAGAAAGTCCGCTTCCCAGTTTTCCACGCCCGGGATGAAGACTGCTGAGAGTATGGAATAATTCGTCTCGGCCCAGCGGAGAATGAGCGTCACCTCGGCCATGGCCGCTTTGCTGCGAGTGCCCCCTTGGCGGTTGATGTAGGCTACCGCAGTGGCGTTGTCGGACTGGACTCTGACCGCACGGCCGGAGAGGAACGGCTGAAAATGATGGAGAGCCAGTCTGATTGCCCGAATCTCTAGTATGTTGATGGGCAGCTGGGACTCCTGCGGAGACCAGCGACCCTGAGTCGAGTGGCGCTGGAACACTGCACCCCAGCCGAAGAGACTGGCGTCCGTTGTGACAACCAGCCAGTGCACCGGAAGGAAGGACTTCCCCCGAGTCAGGGAGGACCTCTTGGTCCACCACCTGAGGGACTGTCGGATTGGGCGAGAGAGAAGGAGACGGCGGTCGAGCGAGGCAGGATTCCTGTCCCATACTGCCAGAATGGCGTGTTGTAAGGGACGAAGGTGGAAAACCGCAAAGGGCACTGCCTCCATTGCCGCCACCATCCTGCCGAGAACCTTCATGGAGAAGCGTAGGGAGTGAAAGCGAGGTTGAGTAAGCTTCCGGACTTCTCTCTGTAGAGTGGATACCTTTCCCGGAGGTAAAAGTACTAAACCCTGAGAGGAGTCTAGGATCATTCCCAGGTAGGATATGGTTTGGGCCGGGACTAGGGAAGATTTTTTTGAAATTGATTTTCCAGCCCAGGCGCAAAAAAGTATTTATCGTGATGTCTACCGCCTCTGAGCAGGACCGGAAAGAGGAGCCTTTTATGAGAATGTCGTCCAAGTAGGGCAACACCACTATGCCCCGAGCATGCAGAATGGCCACGGCAGCTGCCATGACCTTGGTGAACACCCGAGGAGCGGTGGCCAGCCCGAAAGGTAGGGCGACGAACTGAAAATGGTGCCCCTGGACCGCGAAGCGGAGAAAACGCTGATGAGACGGCAGAATGGGGATGTGCAGGTAAGCGTCTTGAACATCTAGAGATGCAAGGAACTCGCCCTCTTCCAGAGAGGCAATTACCGAGCGGAGGGACTCCATACGGAAATGACGTACACGGACGTACTTGTTGAGAAGCTTGAGGTCCAATATTGGACGTACTGAGCCGTCCTTCTTTGGTACAATGAAAAGATTGGAATAAAAACCTTGGTACCTCTCGTTCTGGGGCACCGGAATGATGACCCCGTCTTCCCATAGCGATCTTATGGCCTGAAAATACTGACGGACCCTTGCTCTGGGAGGAGGGGACTGGAAGAAACGAGCTGGGGGAAGAGAGACAAACTCTATGTTGTAGCCGAAGGACACCAGATCGCGGACCCATCGGTCGGGAACTACCGAGAGCCACGCGTCCCGAAAGAGGAGTAGGCGGCCGCCAACTCTGTCTGTGTCCTTTGGCGTTTGCCAAAAGTCATTGAGGTGGAGACCTGTTAGGTCTGGGTCCTCGGGATCCCTGTTGTCTGGGTCTGCCTCTCCAAGAGGGAGAAGGTTTGTAAGACGGCTGGGAGGCCCTGTCCCTGCGCTGACCTCTCCCGACGCCGGGAGGCGCGGAGGAAGGATTGGACCAATTGGAGCCGAAACGGAAATATCGGCCTCGGCCCTGTTGGATGCGAAAGGGACGAAAGGTTCGTTGCTGGGGAAGGAATTTGCTCTTTCCCCCTGTGGAGTCTGCGATTATTTTATCTAGTTTGTCCCCAAAAAGGCGTTCGCCCTGGTATGGAAGGGACGTGAGAGATTTTTTGGAACCTGAGTCCGCTTTCCAGTCCCTGAGCCAAAGGGATCTGCGGATGGTGACAGCATTGGCCGCTGCCTGTGAGGCACAGTTGGCCGCGTCTAAGGAAGCGGAAACTACAAAGTCCCCCGCTCTGGCAATCTGGGTGGCCAGGTGTGAAACCTCGGGGGGTAGGTCGGCGTGAAGTGCTGTAGAGGCTAAAGACTCAGCCCAATGGGTCATGGCTTATGCAACCCATGTGGCGGCAAACGAGGGGAAGAGAGAAGCCGAAGAAGCTTCAAAAGCCGAGCGAGCCATCTGTTCGATTTGTCTATCAGAGGGATGCTTAATGGACGCGCCCTCGGAGGAGGATAGAACCGCCTTAGTGGCTAGCCGCGACACTGGCGGGTCCACGGAGGGTGACTGAGACCACTCCTTAGCAAGGTCCTGAGCAAACGGATACTTCAATTGCATAGCCTTTTGCCCTGAGAAGCGTTTATCCGGACGGACTCTATGGAGATCGACAATGTCCTTGAATTGAGGATGCATAGGAAAAAATCTAAGAGCCTTAGTGGTTCGCCCGAATGACACGGGATGAACCGCCTTGGACGGGGTTTCCTCCTCTAACTGTAGCGTCTGACTTACAGAGTCTATGAGAGAATCTAGGGTCTCTTGGTCGTGACGATACTCTGGGGAACAGGACACGCTGGATGCGTCGTCCAGAAAGGATTCCCTGCTATGAGCTGGAGATGAGTGACGAGAGACTTCGCTCTCTGAGCCGGAGGGCTGATCACGGACCGGAGATATTACCCTGGACCTCTTTCTAGATGAGTGAGGGCTTCTGGAAACGGTACGACCTCTAGGCCGAGAGGGGTTCTTAGGTCGCGTTGCATCATCCGTGGAAGTGCCCTGGGTAAGGGACGGCTCACGGAGGGACTGTATCGTCCTTTCCAAGGATGCCACAGAACGAGCAAGGGAGGACGCCCATGCGGGGGTACTAGGCTCAGTACATTCCGGGTCAGAGGCCGGAGTATCCTGTGCTGCAGACATTTCGCAGGCGGAGCACAGCGGGGTAGTGTGACCTCGGGGTAGAGATACCTTGCAGGAGGTGCACACAGCAAAAATAACAGAGTGGGTCTTTCCAGTCCGTCTTTGCTTAGACTGTGACATCTTTTCCCTTAAGTGAGTGTACTGGTAGGGGAAGAGACAATCGTAGTGAGTGCGTCTCACCAAGTTCAGCGATGCTTGGCAGGGAGATCCTGAGGTCCTGTGCGCTGTGGTGCTGCAGAGCCGCCAGCGCACTTCCTGGTCCAAGATGGCCGCCGAGATGTGGAAAGGGCGCTTCTCGGGAACGAGAGGCGCCCAGAGAGAGAGAGGGGGCGTGTCGTGGGCGGGCGGTGGAGAACGCTGCCGTTGTAGCGCCGCCCTCCTTGTATGAAGGAGGGAGAATGATCGCCCGCGTTAGAGTCCGGCCCAGGGCCGGTAAACTGTGCCATCGCTCTAACAGAGCGCCGGATTGCCCGCCATGCTCCCATTATAAGGCTGCCCCGCGGCTGCAGCGCCGCAATAGAAAGGGGATAAGGGATCCCTGAACAGGCGTCCTCTGACAGCTCGTCGGCCCCCGCACTTACCTTGTGCGAAAGGGCCGATGCTCCATCCACCTTCACCTTAGTAGGGAGAGGGTGGAGAGCTTCTGCCGCCGTGCAACATCCGCTATCTTCAGTGGTGGTGCAGTGGGCGGCTGCACGGACGCCATATCATTAGTCCGGCTGTGCCCTGGCTCCAGGAGACTTAGGTGGATGATTAGTCCCCGTGGTCGCCTGAAAAGGAGGGAGGGAGATCGGAACGCTGAGGAACCGTCGCCACACTGGAAAGTGAGCCAGGGCTGGCATCCATCGTCGCGGGAAAGGATACAGGAGGAACGCTCCGTGTACTTGCCCGTTGTTGGTTCGGGAGAGATCAGAGCTGAAAATTTGCCTGTCGCTCCCTTCCGTTAAAAATCAAAAAAAAAAAAAAAAAAAAAAAATTGGTGGGGTCCTGAGGACCCAAGTGCCTCCTGAGACACTAAGTAAGAACTGGCTCTGGATTGTCCAGCCTGTGGGTGTATACTGCAGGGGAGGAGTTAATCTTTTGTGTGTGTTTAACTTAGTGTCCTCCTGGTGGCAGCAGCATAACACCCATTCGTCCTGTGTCCCCCAATGATACGTAGGAGAAATAGGTGAATTAGAATTTTTAATGATCTGGTCATTTCTATAATCATGTATTCAAATCAGGAAAGAAAAAAAACAAAAAAACAAACAAACCATTGCTGCTTGTCTTTGGAAAGGAGAAGAAACGTGAAAACTTCGGAGCTGCTCTTCCAGTGTGAGGAGCCGTTCATCCAACTGTAGTTCCAACTCCTGAAGCTCTACTCGGACAGAGTTCCTCAGACTTTGCAATTGATCAGCTTCATACCTACAGCAGAAAGCAGACTTAGCAAATTTACTCTTGCACCCATTTATCTAATACGCTAGATGGTAGCCTGATTCCAACGCATTGGGTATTCTAGAATATGAATGTAGTTTATTTATGAAGATTTTAGAATAATACATTGAATACACAGGATTCGGCTGGCCGTGACTAATTAGCGAAGCGTGGTTCAAATCCCGCACCAATTCGCGGCCGCCCACGCAGTACACTGCACAGCCCACGCAGTACACTGCACAGCCCACGCAGTACACTGCACAGCCCACGCAGTACACTGCACAGCCCACGCAGTACACTGCACAGCCCACGCAGTACACTGCACAGCCCACGCAGTACACTGCACAGCCCACGCAGTACACTGCACAGCCCACGCAGTACACTGCACAGCCCACGCAGTACACTGCACAGCCCACGCAGTACACTGCACAGCCCACGCAGTACACTGCACAGCCCACGCAGTACACTGCTATATACTGCGTGGGCTATGCAATGTGGGCATCATATCCCTGTAAAAAAAAAAAAAAACTAAAAAAAAATAGTTATATACTCACCTTCCGTTGGCCCCCGCTTCGCACCGATGCTCCTCGCGCGCTCCGGTCCCAAGAGTGCATTGCGGTCTTGCGAGACCGCTACGTCATCATCTCGCGAGACCGCAATGCATGGAGCAGTCACCGGAGCGTCGCGAGGAGCAGGAAAGGCCGATTCTGCATCCGAGGGGCCGACGGACGATGAGTATAACACTATTTTTTATTTTTTTTATTATTTTTAACATTAGATCTTTTTACTATTGATGCCGCATAGGCTGCATCAATAGTAAAAAGTTGGTCACACAGGGTTAATAGCAGCGTTACACCGCGGCATAATGCGGTCCGTTAACGCTGCCATTACCCCTGTGTGAGGGCTGACTGCGGGGAGTATGCAGCGGGCACTGACTGCGGGGAGGAAGGAGAAGCCATTTTGCCGCCGGACTGTGCCCGTCGCTGATTGGTCGTGGCCGTTTTGCCGTGACCAATCAGCGACTCGGATTTCCATGACAGACGCAGGCCACGACCAATGAATATCCGTGACAGAAAGACGGAAGTGACCCTTAGACAATTATATAGTAGATAAGTCAGTCAGGCCCTTGCCGGTGTTAGCAAGAAATTTGTATATGAATAAAACAAAAGCGTTTAGGACTATACTGTAGTTTTGGAAGCTTAAAGGGGTGGTCTGAAAGCAAAGTAATTTTCAATCCCTATTTAATGCCATAATCTAAACTATTTTGTAATATACTTTCATTATAAATTCTTAATCTACACCACAGGCTTTTCTAAAAAAATGTTTTTAATTTTTACTAGTGATGAGCGCGTATACTCGTTGCTCGGGTTTTCCAGAGCACGCTCGGGTGATCTCCGAGTATTTGTTAGGGTTCGGAGATTTAGTTTTCATCGCCTCAGCTGTATGGTTTATGGCTGCCAGACAGGCTGAATACATGTGGGGGTTGCCTGTTTGATAGGGAATTCCCACATGTATTTAGCCTGTCCATCAGCCGTAAATCATTCAGCTGAGGCGATGAAAACAATCTCCAAGCAATAACAAATACTCAGATCACCCGAGCAACGAGTACACTCGCTCATCACTAATTTTTTACACTTCTTTTGAGGACGTTCGTTTGAGGATTACAGTTTATGCTGGAATACTTAAAGGGAATGTGTCACCTTATTTTTGGCCTATAAGCTAAGGCCACCGCCATCAGGGGCTTATCTACAGCATTCTGTAATGCTGTAGATAAGCCCCCGATGTAACCTGAAAGATGAGAAAAACAAGTTATACTCACCCAGGGACGGTCCGGTTCGGTCCGATGGGGGTCGCAGTCCGGGTCCAGCGCCTCCCATCTTCATGCGATGACGTCATCCTCTTTGCTTCCTGTCGCGGCTCCTGCGCAGGCGTACTTTACCTGTCCTGTTGAGGGCAGAGCAAAGTACTGCAGTGCGCAGGCGCCGAGAAAGGTCAGAGGCCTGGCACCTGCGCACTGCAGTACTTTGCTTTTCCCTCAACAGGGCAGATAAAGTACACCTGCTCCGGAGCCGCGGCAGGAAGCAAAGAAGAGGACGTCATCGCAAGAAGATAGGAGGTCCCGGGCCAGACAGCAACACCCATCGGACCGAACCGCACCGGGACCACCCCTGGGTGAGTATAATATAACTTGTTTTCCTTATCTACAGCATTTTGTAATGTTGTAGATAAGCCCCCGATGTAACCTGAAAGATAAGCCCCTGATGGCGGTGGCCTTCGCTTATAGGCCAAAAATGGGGTGACAGATTCCCTTTAAATGAAGAGTCATCAGGGGGCAGAGGCTGCGGTCACTGTCGCAGCCCTAGCCTCTTCCCTGAAACAAAGCGTCAGACTGAGCAAGTCCCTGTGCAGTGTGCACAATGACAGTACGCTCTGTTGACAGCTCAGATCAGCAGTAACGAGCCCTCAGCAGTGTGAGTTGTCAGAATATCCGGTGTGAAGAGACTAGAAACGTCACTTGAGGGATGGCGCTGGTCTCTCCACGCAAGGTATTCTGACACCACTCTTGCTGGTTCGTTCCTGCTAAATAACAACCAGAAGAAGAAAAAATACCCTTAAAAAATAACTTAATGCATCATACTTAAAATCTCAAATAATTAAACAAATAACTACCAACACCGTAAACATTAGTTCTGTGCGGGGTATAGGTAACAGCCGAGATACCACAGGAACTCTTGATGAAGAGATATATTCCTGAGTCCCTATTGTTCACCCTAATGGAACTCACACCTTCCTGACAGTGGAGGTTGGCACCCTAAAATTCGATGTGGCGCCCCCACTCAGCGATGGCTGTCCCTTCTTACCCTAGTCGGGCCCTACCAACTACCCACGCCCAGAATCCAAACACCATACACACAACTGGAACCAAGGTCACACAAAAAAATGTGAAAAAGAAAATGGGTGAAGAATAATATAAAAGCAGCACACAATATATTGCTGCAATGTTAATTATCTTACTTCCGTATCTTACTTTCGGTGGCGGGTCCCTAACAACCTAGTGAGACGCAGATGCGTCTCAAAGATATGGGCATGCGCAGTGCATAATAATTGACACGGCACTTCACATCTACGCAACGCCTCCTCCTAGGACTCAGATACGTCCCAGGAATCCGATCATGCGCATGCTCGGATTCCCAGGATGCCCATATCTTTAAGACGCATCTGCGTCTCACTAGGTTGTTAGGGACCCGCCACCGGAAGTAAGATACGGAGCGAGGCTTGGAACACAAGGTGGCGTGCGCTTCATCTTATGACACAAGGCAAGTGCGCGCTCTTTGAATGTATCAGCAGCGCTGGTGCTAGGGAGAATTATGGTATATACCTATTAAGCTCCCCAAATGGCAGTTATCTAGAGGAATTACGGTAACGGAATCTATAAAAGGTAGCGATTTTACCTCGATCTGGTCACATTCACTTTTGAAGCCATTGCTGCTAGATCCCAAATGGTCCCCTGATGAGCCCCTACACTGGGAAGGGGCGAAATGCGTAGGGATGGAGATATGGGACATACTAAGTCACGTATTCAGATAAGTAATCTATTTCGATCATAGCAGACTGTGCCCGGTGCTCTATGGCAGGAGTATGTTAAGCGCCATAATGTGTAGCGCGGTAGCCATGAGAGACCAGTGAGACGGCGTAACATTTATGAGGTTTCTGTGTATGTTCGCTATATTGTTATGCAGACATGGTATTCATTATGCTATATAGATTTAGTTGAACAATCGATTGTGGTTGCAGTAATTTATTGCTGGTAGTCCTTGACAGGATTTGTTTTCAACAAAAAAAGTGTGAGAATGTTATATGGCGGTTATGGTTAACCAGTGATAACTTTCATCTATCTGAAGCCTCTGTTTATGTCTGCTATGATTATTACCAGGTCACATAATTTGGTCGATAAACTGATGATGGCAGTAATATAATGTAATTTGCACAATAGCACCTTATATTATTATGGTCTCCAACTATTAAACTCTGGGGGATTTTTTTTTTTTTTTGCTCATTTGTAGCTCTTAGTAAAAATCTCCTATATTGTACAGATTGTCGAGGTAATTATTCAGTTTTGACAATATTTAAAAACAATCTAGATCAGTGGTTTGGCCTTTAAATATACAGAGTGATTTTTTAGGGTACATATCACTGTGCATCATTCTGTGTATGTATTTAGTCATTGCAGCAATATATTGTGTGCTGCTTTTATATTATTCTTCACCCATTTTCTTTTTCACATTTTTTTGTGTGACCCAGGTTCCAGTTGTGTGTATGGTGTTTGGATTCTGGGCGTGGGTAGTTGGTAGGGCCCGACTAGGGTAAGAAGGGACAGCCGTCGCTGAGTGGGGGCGGCACATCGAATTTTAGGGTGCCAACCTCCGCTGTCAGGAAGGTGTGAGTTCCATTAGGGTGAACAATAGGGACTCAGTTAGGAATATATCTCATCATCAAAAGAGTTCCTGTGGTATCTCGGCTGTTATTTATACCCTGCACAGAACTAATGTTTACGGTGTTGGTAGTTATTATTTGTTTAATTATTTATGAGATTTTAAGTATGATGCATTAAGGGTATGTGCACACGATGCAGATTTAGTGCAGAATTGCAGCAGATTTTTCTGCTGCAGAACTGCACTGTGATTTACAGTACAATGTAAATCAATGTGAAAAAAAAAAAAAGCTGTGCACATGGTGCAGAAAAATCTGCGCAGAAACGCTGCAGATTTCAAAGAAGTGCACGTCGCTTCTTTTGTGCAGTTCTGCAGCGTTTCTGCGCAGACTTTTCTGCACCATGTGCACAGCTTTTTTTTTCACATTGATTTACATTGTACTGCACAGAAACTGCATCAAATCTGCAGATGCAGATTTAGTGCAGAAAATTCTGCACCACATTTCCTACGTGTGCACATAGCCTAAAAGTTATTTAAGGGTATTTTTTCTTCTTCTGGTTGTTATTTTGAATATACCCCTACAATATTTGTTTTGGTTTTTTGTTTTCGTTCCTGCTAAGCCAACAGAGAGCGCTGTCATTGTGCACATCACATAGGGACTAGCTCTGCCCATGAAACGAGTGTGATGATGCTATGTTTCAGGGAGGAGGCAGGCGCTGTGGCAGTGACCGCAGCTTCTTCCCTCTGATGACTCTTCGTTTGAGCATCCCAGCATTAGAATGAACAACAGCGAGCCTTGATATATTGGTGATCACATACAACCTTACAAAATAAAAATCACCTCTCTTCTTCAGTTAGATGCTGATAAACCATCGTCTGCTGTCGTAACATGTTTAGTTCCAAGTCCATCATTTGGCTCCGGAATAAATTTAAGCTTCTTCTCATGATCTGCAGCTCCTGGAATGTATTCTGAAGGACAACGTCCAATTACACACGTTTCAGAAAAACTTCATATAAAAATGCATCAAAATAAAGAAACAAAGAACTCACTTCATACAGAGAGAGAATAGAGGATTTCTGGCCATAGCTGCCAGCAGTCAAGTCATGTCCACGCATCACAGGGTGCTGAAAAATTGGAAATAAAATACATAGTAAACTATTACTTAACATTCACCACTTATCTAAGATAAAACATTTAGGCTGATTGCACACAGCACTTGCACATACTGTCAGCCAAATAGACTCATGGAGCTGCAAGGCCGATGAAGGCCAGAGACCTACGAGGAATGGTTGCCACAGCATCCTTTATAAAGAGACATACAGGTACACTATTTGAGGGGAACGTGCAGCGCTTTCTTTTACAGTTTAATAGGCTATGCCAATTCATACAGCGAGGGATCAAAAGGAACACTTCACCTCTGATGGGTGAATGCAGGGTCTAAGGAAACATACATATGCAGTATGATGGGAGCTTCCCCAGGACACACACATTCAACCCAACACCGGATGTACAAATAAAAGTATACATATATCCAATATACACACACATTGGAATATCTAGCGTCAGAAGCTTTAATATATTGTAGCCATTTTCATGGACTACAGTTAAAAAAAAAAAAAAAATTGTTTTATTATTTTTTAGGTAGATCCGCTGGGATGGGGAATGTGTAACTTAGTTTCTTGTGTGGTCTCCATTATCACTGTCTACAAGCAGAATCATTGTTTATTTAATGCGACAGTCACTAAAATATCCTCTACAAGGAAGACAAAAATAGAGGCTTCCAGTTTATTTTTCTCTGATCCTGCAGGAAACAAGCTGGAAACCATCCTTGTCACCAGACATACAAGCACTGGACCAAGGCTGCACAAGAGTCTAAAAATCAGCCTCCCTAGTGTTGACTTAAGACCTGCTGCATTACAGTAACCCATGAAGGGCCACCACTTCCCCTTACCTGAGAAAGATTTTGCAGGGAGCTTCTTATATCATGTAGTACTCTGCGAAGTTGCATTTCAGTAGTGGAAGGTGGAGAACTTAACGGTAAAGAGCACCCAGAACAAGATCGGTGAAGAGACCCGTAGCCAAATCTCTGATTAACCGGGAAGGAAAACGGGGACATGAGCGAGCCACACGATGCACCAGAAAAGTTTGGGACACTGTGGGTGCTCCAGGCTCTAGCGTGTTCACACAGCGGCCGCTCGTGCCATTCAGACTGTAGGGAATGAAGTGAACAGGAGGACTGTGACCTGTGGGATGGTGCATGAGCATTACATGACTGCGGCCTACGGATCTGATCCTCCGCAATCTGGCCCAGGCCACTTTTTTGGGCATCTCTTGCATCTGAAGCAGGAGATGTGAGGACTCTAGATTTACTTGTAGTGTTAGGTTCCTCGGTTTGTTCCGACAGTTCGTCTTCCTCTGGTGTATACTTGTAAGAAAATGATGGGGGGCTACACACTGTTGCCTTCCCAGAATTTAGAACGATGTTTACTTTGGAAACCACTCTTACAGGACTTAGCAGTGGGGAGGGCAGGGATTGAGTCCTTCGTAGCGGGTACCCAGAGTTGGAAAACTTAAGCCTCCGGTGTAACAGGTCTTTTGAAGTGACCATGCTGCGTCCAGTTCTTGAGTCTGCCATTTCTGAACCAAACGTTTTCTTCTGTGCCCGTTGTAATGCCACATTAACACGATCCAGAGACCGAGAATCAGAACTACCCAAACCAGGAAACCTATCATATTCCGGAAAACTGTCCAATGCTTCCGATATGTGATGAGTGGTGTAAGAAATGGATTCATATTCGCTGCTTACGTCCAACTCACTATCAGCCGTACATTCAGTTTGTAAGTCGGAGTCTTCTTCACTTAGGTCATGAGTGTCCTCGGCAGCAGAGTTAAGGTCTTCACTAGACTTCAGCTCCTCATTTTGACCGTTTGCCACTTCAACCTTGATATTAAATGTATCCAAATCTTTCTCAGAAAAGAAAGGTTTTCTTCCCAAGTCAATAGGTGTCAGGAACTCCTCATCCAGGTCAATGGATCCAGACTGATCAAGTGCTAGTGGAGTCCTTAGGTCCTCTCCTATGGAGGTTACAGTAGTTTCACTGTCATAGCTGTCTGCGCTGCTTCCCATGGCCTGCAAGGAATCCTGAACCTAAGAACAAAAGCAGAAAGAGGAGAGTAAAGGGAAAGTAACAGTAAGGAATACAGGCCAAACATTACAAGGAGAACTAGGCCCAAACGAAAGTGGTAGATCTGAGAACATGCAAACATGATTAGTAAGAGGAAAAAAAAATGCCAGTAGAGATACAATACCTTGAATATGATAAGATTTTGACTCTAAAAATAAGTAGATGTGCAACTGATTTGAACAGAAGAAAGGAGCAGTTTGGAGACTTGATATGAGTGCACAAGTATTATAACCTTTTGGTATGCTTGCCAATTAACAATTTTAATGCTCCTGTTGAGGCCAGGATACAGGCCCTCACAGGCATAAACTTAGCACATAAAAAAAAGAAATGTGTAATCTGAAAATGACCTATTGTTCTCACTCTGCCTACTGTGGCCCATTTCAGACCCATACTTGTCCTTTCAGGAAGAGTTTTCAGCAGTTTCTTTAAGTGCAGAGGCAGGATTACAGATTGCCAGGTGACCCCCCTCTACATACAGCTGATAAAAAAAAGGGTCTACTAATCACAATAGGTGATATCAATGCTCCACTCAATTGACAATGACCTTTCCACACACACCTTAGAACAGGGGCGGGGAAACTCCGGCCCACAAGCCTAACAGCCCTTGACCTTTTATCCGGCCCCTGGGCAGGCAGCTGTATTTTGCCGGCTGCCAGACTATTAATTTCCTTTTGATCTGAGCATGCGCAGTGTTCACTACTGAATGCTGAGGTACATGCAATGAAAGAATACATCCTGACACCTGTGCCAGAGTCAGAAGGCACTTTGTGGATGGAGTTAGTGTGCGATTTGTACGGCCCCCGAAGGATGGTATAAAAATCCAAATGGAAAAAAAATTCCCCACCCGTGCCTTCGAGGTTTCAATACAAAAACAGAAGTTTGAAAGTTGGTCTATTGCTGTACATGTTGCTTTCCTAAAAGAACAAAGTAGGAGTAGAGATTAGCTCCACTGGGAAGTATGAAAAATGCAAAATTTCTAAACTTACCCACTACCAACCTCTCAATTTGTATTAAAAGCTCAAATTTGCAGAAAAAATAAAATAAATGAAAATAGGAGAGATTCTGATAAACATACCCCTTTTACCTCTCCTCTCTCAAATGTGGGTATGTGTAATTGAATAATTTGCCACAAGCTTTAGAACAATTGTGCGTATTACAGTAGAAGTCTTCAAGGAGAAAAAAAAATAACATTTTTTGACAACTTCTTACCGGAAGAGAATTTGTCAGTAGACAGTCACCAGATGTGTCTTCAGCAAATCCGCTGCTATCAGAGTGCTGGCTAGCAGTCCTCAGCAGATTCTCTGAAATGATAAATGAGGTTTCTTTTCAATCATATTGAAGGAGGGAGTCTTTATATTGTAAGGTAAACTCCATCCTCGTGTTATTTCTGGTTGACGATGCGGATCCTTCATGACAATTCACATGTCGTAGACCATCAGCTTTACCATTACATAACTGTTCAACATACATCTCAAATGCTTTATAAGCCAAGCATAAGTATGACTTGGCTAATTACTAGTGATGAGCGAGTATACTCGTTGTTTGGGTTTTCCCGAGCACGCTCGGGTGGTCTACGAGTATTTATGACTGCTTGAAGATTACGTTTTTATTGCATCAGCTGAATGATTTATGGCTACTAGACAGCTTGAACACATGTGGGGATCCTTAGCAACCAGGCAACCCCCACATGTACTCAGGCTGGCTACTAGCTGTAAATCATTCAGCTGAGGTGATGAAAACTAAATCTCCGAACACTAACAAATACTCGGAGATCACCTGAGCGTGCTCTGGAAAACCCGAGCAACGAGTATACTCGCTCATCACTACTAATTACATCTTAACCATTACATATACACACACAATGGGTGAAATAAGTATTGAGCACGTCACCAATTTTTTAAGTAAATATTTTTCTAAAAGGTGAAACGGACATGAAGAAATTCTCAGCAGAGGTCAGTAACAACCCATCCAATCCACACAGGCAAAGAAACCAGACCACAGAGGTCCATAAACTAAGTTGGGTAATGAGAAATGACAGGGGAAAAGTATTTAAAAAACACACTTACTGAAATTTAATACTTCGTACAAAAGCCTTTGTTAATGATGACAGCTTCAAAATGCCTCCTGTATGGAGAAACTAGTCGCATACATTGCTCAAGTGTGATTTTGGCCCATACAAACACTTAATATCCCGAAGGTCCCGTGGGCACCTTCTATGAACTCCGCTTTAGTTTCTTCGTTTTCTATTGGATTCAGGTCAGGTGATTGGCTGGGCCATTCTAGCAGCTTTAGGTTCTCGCTGAAACCAATTGAGAGTTTCCTCGGCTGTGTTTGGAATCAGCGGTTTGCTGAAAGGTCTACCCTCGTTTTATCATCTTGGTAGATGGCAGCAGATTTTTATCAAGAATGTCTGGGTACATTAGTCCATTCATCCTTCCTTGAATAATATGAAGTTTGCCAGTGCCATATGCTGAAAAACAGCCAACACCATGTTTCCGCCTCCAAACTTCACTGCTGGTATGGTGTTTTTGGAAGGATATGCGATGCCTTTTGGCCTACAATTATAGTGTGTATTATGGCATCCAAAGTCTTCAATTTTGATCTCATCAGACCAGACTACATTCTCCCAGTATTTCACAGGCTTGTCTAAATGTTCAGTAAACTTTAAAAAAAACTTGAAAATGCTTTTTGTTCAGCAAAGTAGTCTTGTGTGGTGAGTGTGCATACAGGTCATGGTGGTTGAGTGCATTACAGTACTTTTCTTTGAAACAATTGTACCTGATGATTAAAGGTCTCCCTCTCTACAGGTGGTCCTTGGCTTATTGACAACTCTTGATAATTATTTTCACTCTTCTGTCTGAAATCTTGCAGGAAGCACCTGCTCATGGCTGGTTTACGGTGTAATGATGTTCTTACACTTCTGGATTATGGCCCCAAAAGTTTTCACTGGTACCTCTTCAGTAGCTTAGAAATTCTGTAACCAATGTCATGAGAATGTTTTGCAACAATAAGGTTGATAAGGTCTTGAGACAGCTCACTTGTTTTATCCATCACGAGAGGCTTCTTGTGTTCCACCTTGGTAATGAGATATTTTTATAAGCCATAAGTTGAACCAGATGATATTTTTCACTAATTGGCAGGATTGCCTTCTAATTACTGATAGAAAATCATGGCACCAGCTGAAATCTATGGAGTTTTTCACCTCTTTCTGGTGTCGTTTCTCATTACACAGCTTAATTTCTGGACCTCTATGGTTTGTTTTCTTTGTCTGTGTGGATTGGATGGATTGTTACTGACCTCTGGCGAGTATTTCATATCAATAGCACCTTAAAAAATATATTTGACTCAGGAAACTGGTGACGTGTTGAATACTTATTTCACCCACTGTAAATATGTACTTTAGTACACTTGGCAGCATTTTCACGAGCCATTCTAGGAAAATTCATACCGAGCGGCCAGTCTCTTAACAGTCTTGCCAAGTGCCCATTTCTAAAGCAAGTTCACATGATACATTTTTTTCGGCTTTTTTATGCAAACAGCACAAGACTGTAGTGCCCTCTGTCACAATGAAATGGCTTTAAAGGTCAGCCCCGCTCGTTTCACCGACACAGGGAGGAGAGCTGGGATGTGACATCACATCTACCAATTACTCACGCATCACAGTAGACGTGACGGCATCGGCCTCATCCACCTCCAATGTCTATAAGTTTGATGTAAATTGCAGAGTGCGGTAATACACAGACTATAAGACTGCAAAACATAACGATCACCACCACTGCGGCCAATCATTATGTATGCACTGACATTAGAATATTTACTGTGGCAGATAATGGGGAAAAAGGATTGGGCATGTTGCATTTCATAAATTAGATAAGCTGTCACCACAGGTATCTGGAAGTGGCCTTGCCCACTACTCCCTATTTAGAACACATACTCAGCTAAAGGGTACAAAGGCTGGCAGAAAGATGTTGGTGAAATGATAATTCAACTGACCGCTACTGAAAAGCTAGTCCCTTTAGGTCTGTGGGACTATTGTAAAACAATACTCTAAACAGCCGATCACAGCTCATTCATGATGGCCACCAGTCAGTCATGCAGAGTGTACAGAAGATATACAATTACTCAAAAGAAAAAAAAAAAAAAGAAAAACAGATGCATGCCTATATTTTAATCTTTCACCATTGACAGCAGTATCATGTTATGGATAAGTAGTTAGACTGGAGATCACGTTCTCGTATGTTTCAGGAAGTCACTTTCCAATTTGCTGTGACCTACAGGATAGAATCATCACCTATCAAAACCCTCTAAGGAATCGTTAGGCACCTCCCCTCCCAATTGAGGCCCATTTTTCTTGCTTCTGTTTGTCCCCATGCAGCTGTAGAGATACCGTAATTTCTACATTACCTAACAGTTATGTTGCAGTCTCCTTGCCTCCTGCTTTTGACAGCGGACAGGAAGAAATCCATCAAAAGCAGCAGGCAGTGGAGCTAGCGTATCCTGTGTGATGCAACTTAAGCCCAATATGCAAGGTAAGCCATCACTTGTCCTTAGATATGTACTCATTCTGCTCAGAGTCCTAATATTAGAGCTTGCCCCCTCCAGTTACGTGTGGGAAATTTAGTCTGCATTAAGGGAACCAATTCAGACCAGGTATCAACAGGGCAGACACCTCAAATAACATGTTAAAGCCTCTACATTCTTTAATAGCATCCTATATTAAACTAGCAAGGAAAACCAATGTATACGTGCAACTCAAGTAAAAACACGAGTGACTTACCTTTGCCTATTTTTTCTAACGCCAAATGACATAAGGGTGTAAGTTGGTGAGGTTCCTCCTCTGCGCTCTGCAACTGCAAAGAACAGAACAGATAGAAGTGATGTTTATGTGCGAATACGGAAACACATTCTGGAGCATCAGACTATTTTATGATGACCGACAATGCAGCAGTCAAAGATAAATGTGACGGACTCTGCACCAAGAATGTCTCTTGTGATAAAGCCTCAAAACTGAGCAGTCCACAAGTGAGCACAATAACTTTTGAATACAATATATCAATCTTAAGGGAAAAAAAACGTCAACAGAACCCAACAATACTTTCCAGAGAACAGAGGAAGTACCTTGTGACACGTTTTAAACAAAGCAGTCCCGTTGTAAAAAGCAGTTACTGAAACTATGAATCACACAGCGGCTTCCTGTGCTGCACACAGAGGCCTTACAATAGTTTGGCAGGCGTAAGATCGGGGAGGTGAACATCCATTGTGGGCGGTAAAGGCTTTTTAGCTGTCCTGTGTGGCATTTAAATC
This sequence comes from Ranitomeya variabilis, assembly GCF_051348905.1. Lineage (NCBI taxonomy): Eukaryota > Metazoa > Chordata > Amphibia > Anura > Dendrobatidae > Ranitomeya > Ranitomeya variabilis. Next base: position 191,996,373 of record NC_135238.1, read on the forward strand.
ACTGTACGCTCGATATCTTAATTTAGCTCTGAATAGCTATCCACATGAAAAAAAAACAAAAAATGAGGTGAACAGTAAGGCTATGTTCACACATTGCGTTCTTTGCAGATTTTTAATGCAAATTTTAAGCTGCGTTTTATAGTGCCAGCTAAGTCTGAGATTTCAGAAATCTCATACACACCTTGTAAAAACGCAGGGGTTTTTCAAATCATTCGGGGAAAAAAAAACCAAAAAAAAAACCACGCACCAGCAAAAAACAGCTTTTTGTAAGAAGCTTACTTACTACCAAGAGGGTAGGTTCGGCCTGCGGGAAAAAAACAAAACAGCAAAAATGCAATGTGAACAGCCTAAAATGTGACATTTCAGAAGCTGCATAAACAGTAAAGTAAAACAAAATCCATAACACTTGTAGCTGCAAAGTCAAATCATGAGAACATTACACAGCACGCAAATGGAAAATATGTGCTGCACACTCTGATAAAGCAGGTTTACTCAGGAACAAAGCAAATATGAAGCTGCGTGACAGCAATAAGGCACAAATTTAACCAGCTGACCTATATACACAGCAAAGCATTATCACAATATAATACACTCGGGATTAGGATCTTGTCCCACAAGACTTCAGATTTCATTTCCACGTACGTCAGTCTCAGCAGGGGACCTCTGCGCCAGGGTTGGGGTAGGAGCGCAGTCCAGGGGGTCGCTAAGCACTTCGATTCGGGCCTGCACCTCAAATCAAAAGTGTGCTGCCCTGAATCTCTTGGATCTGCATGTTTCCATTTTAAATAAAGTTTATTTTATTGTAACGTACAGTGCCTGCATCACAGTGCACGCAGGCAGCATTGCCTTCTTTAGCCCAGCGTGTTGTGGAGGCAGATTCCCTGTTCTGCTTGGTCCTCCTGGTTCGTACAGCCTCCCGCTTTCAGCCTGTGCAGAACGTCTGCACACACAGGGCTGGTACCTCCTCTCCTGGAGCACACACTCAAAGGCCATCAATTTAGGCTACTGTTTGACAGCGCAGCAGTGTCAGGATGCGGCCTTGTTAGATTAGTAGCTGCAATTTAGTGATGGCGAGTCTGAAGCTCAGTGTTGGCTGATCGGCACAGTATCTGATTTCACATCCGCACACTGCACCGACCAGCAAGCACCGAGTATAGACACAATCTCTTACTGTCTTCAGAGAGGAAGAGGACTTGAACTCTAGTGCCACCTATTGGAAGTAGCGCTCCTACAAGTCAATATCAGCCCTTTAATGAGCCCTGTCATACGACTTGGGCTAAAAGCCAAATCAGAATCTCAGTTAGGCTTCTTTCACACTAGCGTCGGGCTCGGCCCGTCGCCGTGCGTCGGGCCGAGGTCCCCGACGCTAGCGTTGTCCCCGCCGCACAACGGGGGCAGCGGATGCATTTTTCCAGCGCATCCGCTGCCCCATTGTGAGGTGCGGGGAAGTGCGGGGAGGTGGGGGCGGAGTTCCGGCGGAGTTCCGGCCGCGCATGCGCGGTCGGAAAAAGTGGACCGTCGGGAGCAAAAAACGTTACATGTAACGTTTTTTGCTCCCGACGGTCCGCCACAGCACGGCGCAACCGTCGCAGGACGGTTGCGACGTGTGTCATTGCGTCGCAAATGCGTCGCTAATGTTAGTCAATGCAGAAAAAACGCATCCTGCAAGCACTTTTGCAGGATGCGTTTTTTCGGCAAAACGACGCATTTGCGACGTAATGCAGTTAACGCTAGTGTGAAAGTAGCCTTAGAGTGTTTTGGGGTATTGCCCCTCATCAGTGCAAAATATGAGATCTGATTTGGGTGGGCGAGAGGCTGAGACAGGGATCTAAAGGGGCAAGTTTTCTCCTTATGGAGTCACTCTCCATAACTTATGCTCATGTATATAGAGCAATTAATTCCACATACAGACTAATCATCACTGTCCCCATTGGCGTCACAATCTAGATTCCCTATCAGTATGTCTTTGGTGTGGAAGGAAATCGGAGGAAACCCACACACACAGGGAGAACATACAAACTCCTTGCAGATGTTGTCCTTGGTGGGATTTGTACCAAGGACCCCAGTGCTGCAAAGCTGCAGTGCTAACCACTGAGCCACCGTGCTGCCCTAGAACTGAGGCACTTAGCGCAAAAATTGTCCAATTCCTGCCACCAGCAACGTAGGTAGGAAGATACTCTGTCGAATATAGCCATCTTGAGCCAAGGATCAAGTTTAAAGGGGTCCAGCCTATAATTAAGAAAAAGCCTTAGACTGATGGGAGGTGCACTGATACAATAGAAATTCACCACCTTTAAATGTATGCTTCCACAAAAAAAACAAACTAAACAGAACAAAATAAAGATCTAAAATGGCTACCAAAATGAGCACTTGTAGGCAGCAAGCAATTGTACTGGGATTTAAAGGTGAACAAAAGAAAACCTAGCAAACACTGTGTGAAGGCAGCCCAACTAAAATACAGAGAAACCTAATGCTGTGTGCACTCAAGCAAAATAAAAGAGAAAGCCGGTTTCCACATCACAGCCACAAGATCGCAGTGTTCACCTGGAAATGGAAAGCCTTGTTCAGCAGATCAGAGCCGACTTTCTATAAATACTCCAGGCAGATGGAAAGTTCCCAAATGATAATGTTTTAAAAATAGTAAGAACTGCTACGACCCCAGCAAAAAAAAAAATAAATATATCAATAGACTACTTTTGCATCTTGATTGGGGACATGTGCAAGGAAAAAGGAAAAATCCCACAATACAAAGTGGAGCTCTCACGACCCCGATCAGGCCTCTTATTAAAAGGAAACCTGTCCCCAGCTTTTTGCCCCTCATTGTAGACACGAAAACCATTTCAGCGAGATGTCATTGTGCCGCTGCGTGTGGTTTGTATAAAAATCCGTTCACCGCTAGAAGACTAGTAAATCTGCTGCCATGCTTCATAGTCATGAGCTCTATATAACCCGTCCTCAATATGAATTGGTAGCTTTCTGGGTACACTGCATAGGCAGAAAGCAGCCAATCAGCGGTGGGGCGGGGGAAAACAGATCAGCAGCAGATAAAATGGATTTCATCAAAACCACAGATAGCAGCCCAGCGATACATGGCTGGAATCAGGGTGCCAGAACAGTAGGATGAAAAGGGCTAATGGAGTAACAGTTTTTTTGCATTTTTTTAATGCAAATTTTAAGCTGCCTTTTACAGTAGAAGCAAAAGCTAGGAGATTTCAGAAATATTATGTACACACTTTCCCTGACTTTGAGAACTGCAGCAGGTCACTCAGCATTTTTTTCACCCATAGAAAGCACTGAGGCCGGGTTCACATTAGCATTTGAGTCCACAGGGTGGTGCTGCAGACTTTTCCTTAAAGCTCCGCATACTTCCGCACATGTCCTGCGTACCTATCTTTAACATTGTGTAAGCAGGGACATCCGTTGTATGTGGATGCGCCCGCGAGTCACTTTGACGTGCCGCTGTACGCAACATGTTGCGTTTGGCGGGCATGTTAAAGCGATGCACGCGGACACATCCTAATACATCTCATGTCCCTGCGTACACAATGTTAAAGATGGGTACGCAGGACATATGCGGAAGTATGCGGAGCTTTAAGGAAAGAAGTCTGCAGCACCACCCTGTGGACTCAAATGCTAATGTGAACTTAGCCTTAGTGCAAAAACACAGGTATCAGGTTTTTCCGTAAAAAGCTTAGGAAGTTGCATTATGATTTTTTGTTTGCTTTTTTGGGTGCGGGCACTAAATTATCAGCATGCGCAAGAGAAACGTAGCAAAACCTGTTTTTTGTAAGCAGCTTAACTCCCAAGAGAGCAGGCTTTACCTGCAGAAAAAAAATCTCTGCAAAAATGCAACGTGTGAACATAGGCCTTACCATGGAGAAGCACAGGATTAGTACTACAAGTAAACATTGCCTACAACAGGGGACAAACCCTTAAAGGGCAACTTGTCCGCAGCATTTTATCACAAAAAACACCACTGGCCAAATGCTTGGTAACTCATGGCCACTTTCAATAAGTGTCTAACTGCAAAAGCAGATGCTGGATTTTGAGGAGGAGATGGCATGTCACCCAAGCCAGATACACAGGGACAATCAAGCCACATTCGGTGGAATTGGTCTACTTTACTTTTAGCCAAGTGTCTCCACCTGTTCGGCGTTTCCCTGCACACTGATGGATTCTCAGTTAGCTCGTTCTGTAGCAAGCTGTGAACTGTTCCGACATCCGTTTTATCATCACATTAAACGCGGAGAGGAGCTCACACAGACAGATAAGGGTCACAAAGTTTAGCTCAACTTTGATGTGGTCTGATTATAAATCAGCACAGTACAGATCAGAAAGACCTAAGACTTACAAACAGCGTCAACAAAAGCCACTAATTTCTACAGTGACAGCTCACCGACAGATTCTCAGTTATCTCATACATTAAGTAATTTCATCACTAGTGTCCAACAATACAACATGGAGGAGAGGTCTACAAATGCTCAATAGTGATAGGAGGTCTGTTGATGGACATATCACAAAGACTTGGCAGTTATGGACACGCTATTATTCCCTAGGTTATAGACAGTGTTACTAGATACTTTGTTTTCTGTACGGCTACTTTGTAGCTGCAAACTCCTTGCAATAATAAATAAAAAAAATATAAATATTAAGCATTAATCACAATTAAATATCTAACATTATAACATGAGATCTTGATTCATTTAATTTAGGGTCTGGAGACCCAACGAAAGCAGGTCCTTTTGTTCAAAGCAAAGCAGATTTACCAATAATTAAAGAAGCCCGTCCATTAACATTTTTATCGTCAAATGGGTTGTCCGGCTTAAATGGTTTCAGTCTGCAGTCACTCTGTATGACTGCAGACTCATGAATCCCCCCCCAGCATACACTGTGCAGTGCGAGGATTCGCCAGTGTGAGCCGGGACTGGAGGGTACATACGAGTCCTACAGGGTGGGCCACGTATATGGATACACCTAAATAAAATGGGGATGGTTGGTGATACCAACTTCTAGTTTGTGACACATTAGTATATGGGAGGGGTGAAACTTTTCAAGATGGGTGGAGACCATGGCGGCCATTTTGAAGTCGGCCATTTTGGATCCAACTTTATTTTTTCAATGGGAAGAGGGTCATGTGACATCAAATTTATTGAGAATTTCACAAGAAAAACAATGGTGTTCTTGGTTTTATCATAATTTTATTCTTTCATGAGTTGTTTACAAGTTTATGACCACTTATAAAATGTGTTCAAAGTGCTGCCCATTGTGTTGGATTGTCAATGTAACCCTCTTCTCCCACTCTTGACACACTGATAGCAACACCACAGAAGAAATGCTAGCACAAGCTTCCCGTATCCGTTGTTTCAGATGCTGCAAATCTCGTATCTTCACAGCATAGACAATTGCCTTCAGATGATCCCAAAGATAAAAGTCTAAGGAGGTCAGATCGGGAGACCTTGGTGGCCATTCAACTGGCCCACGAAGACCAATCCACTTTCCAGGAAACTGTTCATGTAGGAATGCTCGGACCTGACACCCAATATAGTGCACCACCACATTATGGGTGTCAGGTCCAAGCATTCCTACATGAACAGTTTCATTTTATTTAGGTGTATCCATATAAAAATGGCCCACCCTGTACATCCTCCTGGCCAGAGCACGTCTAGTGGACGAGGTCTCACTTCCACACACTTATTGAGTGAGGCCACGCAACCTCGCTCAATACGAGAGTATGGAGAGAGGCCCTGTCCACTAGATGTGCTCTGGCCAGGAGGATGCATAACTCCCATACAGTCGCAAGTAAAAGTTTGGGCACCCCTCGTCAAAATTTCAGTTATTGTGAACAGTTAAGCAAGTTAAAGATGAAACGAACTCTAAAAAGGCCTAAAGTTAAAAATAGCATTTATAATTGCCTAAAATACAAAGGAAATGTCATCTTTTACATATTAAAAATTACAAAAAGGAAAAATGCAAAAGTTTGGGCACCCTGCATGGTTAGTACCTAGTAGCACCTCCTTGTGAAAGTATCACAGCTTGTAAACACTTTTTGCAGCCAGGCAAGAGTCTCTTATTCTTATTGATTTTCAACCATTCTTCCTTGGAAAATTCTTCCAGCTCTGAGATTCCTGGGTAGTCTTGCTTGCACTGCTCTTTTGAGGTCAGACCACAGATTTTCAATGATGTTCAGATCGGGGGACTGAGGGCCATTGTAAAACCTTCAGCTTGCACCTATTCTGGTAGTCTATTGTGGATTTTGATGTGTTTAGGATCATTATTCATATGTAAAAGCCATACTCTTCTTCAACCTCCATTTTTTTTTTTTTTTACATATGGTGTTATGTTTGCATCGAGAATTTGTGGATATTTCATTGAATCCATTCTTGCCTCCACCTGTGGAATGTTCCCTGTGCCATTTGCTGCAACACAACCTGAAAGCATGATTGATCAACCCCAATGCTTAATGGTTGGTGAGATGTTTTTCTGAAATTCTGTGCCCTTTTTTCTTCACACAACTTTGATCATTGTGTTAAAGAATTCTAATTTAACATTATCAGTCCACAGAACTGGTTTCCAAAATATATCAGTCTGTTAAGATGTTCTTTTGCATACTTCTGAAGCTAATTTTTATGGTGAGGACACAGGAGAGGTTTTCTTCTGATGACTCTTCCATGAAGGCCATATTTGCACAGGTGTCTGAACAGTAGAACAATGTACCACAACTCCAGAGACTGACTACAAAAGACTTTCAGAAAGATTTAGTGAGCAGGGATTCTGATTTGCTTCTCTAGTAATCCTGTGAGCAGCCTTGACTGAAATTTTGCTTGGTCTTCCAGACCTTATCTTGACCTCCACTATTCCTGGTAACTGCCATTTCTTAATTACATTTCAAACTGAGGAAAGGGCAACTTGAAAATGCATTGCGATCTTATAGGCTTCCCTTGGTTTGTGGGAATCCACCATTATCAGTGCTAGTAGCTGCTTACAAGAACCCATGGCTGCTGTTTTTTGGCACAAGGTTAGAGGAGACTGGGTTTTTTAAAGCTGGGAAATCTGCATCAAGCCATAACCCCAACAAGCAAAATTAAGGGCCGAGACCAGCAAATTCTCAGTGCGTGTGCTGGGTATTCATAAGTCTGCAGTCACACAGAATGACTGCAGAGTTATTGATTTAGACCTGACAACCCATTTAAGAAGATAAAAATTGATGGGACTGCTTCTTTAAGAAGTGCACAATGTGGAGACAAAAAGCTGGAGAAGACCTGGCACGTTTATGAACACCAAACCTGAATATTTTCTTCAGTCGTAGAACTCGCTGTGCTTCTTGTCTATCTATTTTCAAGCCTGTGACAACAAGTTTAACATTTCTGTTTGGTGGTATATTAAAAAGGAAATGTATGCTTATCTAACGCTGCAGGGAACACATGGCACAGAGTGACCAAACCCATATGAAAAACAAGTGACATTTACAGTTTCTGGAAAAAATTAAATACACAGAAATAAGGGAGAAGTCTTCCTTTGTTTAAAAGTCGACTAGCAACCCAAACTTCTGTTTCCTGTCACCAATACACTCGTCATTTCAGAGTAACAGCCTATTAATAGCAAAAGCAAGATTTTCCCAAATAATCAACAAGAATTCTGAAGACACAACAAACCTGCAAATTCATTAAAAAAAAAAAAAAAAAAAAAAAAACGAACAAAAAAGGGGGGCACTTAAAATGTTGCCTGCTGGCATAGAATCCTGGATCAGACAAGAACATATCCGCTCAAATGACGTCTATACACTGAGATCAACATGAAGCACAGTATTCCAGAAGAAACCATCACCCAAAACTATTGCGTGCGCACGTGGCTCACTGGAAGCGCAGCTACAGGGAGAGGAAAAAAAAAATGTTTATTTTCTCTGTTGCCACTTGCTTAAATCATTGGGGCGGTGCAGACAGCACCGGTGACCAATACACAGCCATGCTCACAGTATAGCGAGTAGTGACTAACCACCTGCCTGCAGTGACTGGAAGAGGCTACAAGGAGAATAAAACTCACATTTCTCCCTGCAGCTGCCTACATAAGGCCTAAGGCCATGTGCGCACGTTGCGGATTAGCCTTTGGAATTTCTGGTGCAGATTTTGCCTCTCCTGGCAGAAAACGCAGCTGCGGATTTGTCGCGTTTTTTGTGTGGATCCGCAGCTTTTTTGTGCGGTTTTGCTGCAGATTTCTTGCGGATTTACTGCATTTTTTTACCCCTGCAGATTTCTATAATGGAATAGGTACAAAAACGCTGCAGATCCGCAAAAAAGTAGTGACATGCTACTTTTAATCCACAGCGTTTCCGCACCAGATTATCCGCAACGTGTGCACAGCTTTTTTTTTTCTCATTGATTTACATTGTACTGTAAGTCAATTGCGGATCTGCAGTGCTTCTGCACCGCAAAAAACGCTGCGGATCCGCAGAGAATCCGCAACGTGTGCACATACCCTAAAAGAAAAACTTACCAGATTAAGCCCAAATCTGCTGGTAAATAGCATTTCTCAAGATGACAGGTTACCTTTAAACCTGGCATTGTACCAAAGGCCTTGCCGCTATGCTGGAGAGGCAGATTGGATAGACTTATTAGACTGCCCTATGACAGCAGTGAATTAAACCAGATACGATTTAGGCTACTTTCACACATCAGATTTTCGCCGTCAGGCTCAATCCGGCTAATTTTCAAAAAAATGGATCTGGCGAATGTTGCCACCGGATCGGTTTTTTCCCCATACACTTGTATTAGTGACGGATGACCTTGCGTTTCGTCCGGTTCTCGCCGGATCCGGGAAATCTGCCGTTTCCAGTTTCTGGAAAAAACGTCCATAGCAACGTTTGTTTCCAGCGAAAAAGCCGGAAGAACTGGATCCAGTGCTTCCGACTTTGCTAGAATGGAAGCCTATGGGAGCTGGAAGGTGCCGGATCCAGAAAATGACGGATTCTGGCGCCATAGTCCATTTTTTTTCTTTTTTTTTTTAAACTGAGCATGCTCCAAATTTTAATTTTTTTAGCCAATTATCTGGATATGCGAGTCGAAAAAAATTGTCCATTGCATCAGTTTTTCCACAATCGGCGCTGGATCCGTTTCTTCCAACATTCGCTGAATTGTGCCTGATGCAAAAAACCTGATGTGTGAAAGTAGCCTTATATTTGCTTTAGGCTACTTTCACACATCAGGTTTTTTGTTTCAGGCACAATCCGGCAAGTTTTTTTAAAAAACAGATCTGTTGTATTAGTGCCCGATTTCACCTGAGCCAGACGTTTCATCCGTTTTTTTCCGGATCCATCCAAATAGTCGTTTACGGCAGACGGAGAAAACGTCCAGATGAACCTTTTTTTGCCCGGCCAAAAACGTGTAAACTGCATGTGAAAAGATGAATCTGGCCTCCGAATCCGGTTTTTCAAGCATTTTTCATTGAAATCATGCAGATTATATGTTCTGAGGTCTCTGTCTCTCTTATACTATTTGCAGCAGATCCGTTTTTTGACACATTAGCCGGATTCTGACTGAAACAAAAAACCTGATGTGTGAAAGTAGCCTTAGGGTACGTTCACACAGGACTTTTTTGCTGCTTTTTTTTGCTGCTTTTTTTTATGCTAATTTAGGTGCGTTTTTGGTGCGTTTTTTGGGTACGTTCACACAGGACTTTTTTGCTGCAGATTTTTGCTGCAGATTTTTGCTGCTTTTTTTATGCCAATTTTCAGCTGCTAGGACACCTCACAATGGCTCTTCACACCTTACTACCAGGAACTCCCTCACAATAGATCACAATCAGGACACCTCACAATGGCTCTTCACACCTCACAATGGCTCTTCACACCTCACTACCAGGAACTCCATCACAATAGATCACAATCAGGAACCTCACAATGGCTCTGTCTTCACACCTCACTACCAGGAACTCCATCACAATAGATCACAATCAGGAACCTCACAATGGCTCTTCACACCTTACTACCAGGAACTCCCTCACAATAGATCACAAACAGGACACCTCACAATGGCTCTTCACACCTCACAATGGCTCACAATGGCTCTTCACACCTCACTAACCACACCCCTAAGCTCTTGGCTGTGAGATCCCTTCCTGCTGGCCATGATTTTCTGCACAAAAAACGCAGCAAATAATGCTACATGCGTTTTTTCAGCGTTTTTGCAGCGTTTTTTTCATCACCCATTCAAGTCAATGGGTGAAAAAACGCTGCAAAAACGCAGCAAAAACGCTGAAAGAAGTGACATGCCCTATGTCCAAAAAAAGCAGCAAAGCAGAAAAAACTGATCAAACAAAAAACCAACGTGTGTGCATGAGATTTCTGAAATCTCATAGGCTTTACTGGTACTGTAAAAAGCAGCTGAAAATTAGCATAAAAAAAAGCAGCAAAAAAAAGCAGCAAAAAAGTCCTGTGTGAACGTACCCTTAGTAAAGAATGTGTAGAAAGTTTGTATAAAATTCAAAAAAGCAAAAACTTCCCCATTCCTCTGTTGGATTGCAGAGTGAACCGGAAGGCAAGTGCAAACTAGGCAATTTTACACACATTTCCTCAAATTCAGTGTACGTGGAAATGTATTTCGTGACCAGTAGAGTCAGAATATGTTCCCGTTCTTTAGATATGCTACATTATTTCTACATGATGTCTAGACTGGTGGTTTGCAAATTGTGGCTCTGAAAACAAGTCTTCAAATACAGGGGGAAAAAAAAAAAAAAGCCAACATCATAAAACACAGAAAAAAAAAAAAAATAGCAAGACAATATTGCTAATATGGCCGCGTTTACTGACAAAGCCCAGAGTTGTGAGATAAGATAATACATTTCTCTGCCCTGCACTTTAAAAGGGAATCAGTCATCAAGTTTTTGACATTTAATTTGTTTCTACATTATGTTGTCAGACTCAGATTCCAGCGATGTGTCACTTATTGGGTGGCTTGCTACAATTTTCACAAGATGACAAACCTGCTGCCATGACCCCTGTATAATCCCACCCACAACACTGATTGGCAGCTTTCTGCTTATGCACAGCACACTGAAAGCTGCCAGTGGTATGGGCGGGGGTATACAGAGCTCAGCATTCAGAGAACCCATCGTTTTGGATAAAAGGCACAGCTTTGTGTTGCAGCAGTTTGTCTTCTCCTTTATGAGCTCTGTTTAACTCCTTCTGCCCCACTGCATAGGCAGCAAGCTGTCAATCACTAGCAAGGATGGGTACGGCTGCAGTTCATTCATATCTAGGACTATATAGCAGGACCTTACCGTTAAGGCTACCTTCACACTTCTGTCGGTACGGGGCCGTCACCATGCGTCGGCCCGACGTACCGACGCATGCTGTGAAATAAAAGCACAACGGGGCAGCGGATGCAGTTTTTCAACGCATCCGCTGCCCCATTGTAATGTCCGGGGAGGAGGGGCGGATTTTTGGCCACGCATGCGCGGTCGAAAATGTCGGACAAGACGCACAAAAAAAACGTTACATGGAACTTTTTTTGTGCCGACGGTCCACCAAAACACGACGCATCCGTCGCACGACGGATGCGACGTGTGGCAATCCGTCGCTAATACAAGTGTATGAGAAAAAAAACGCATCCTGCAAGCACATTTGCAGGATCCATTTTTTTCCCAAAACGACGGATTGCGACGGAGGCCCCACGACGAAAGTGTGAAAGTAGCCTTTTACTAGCAGAACTGCAGCAGATAAAACCAATGTTTTAGCAAATCGAAAGCAAAAAATTCCAAGCAGTGACCCAAGCTGGAATTGGGGTATCTGCCCCTACATCGAGCCCTCACAGATGGGCCAGAAAAATTAGAGAATCCCTTTAAACAAAACCCACTTGAGCACCATAAAAGGGGGATTTAGCAAAATGGAGGAACAGTATAAGAGAAGCGATTAATCTGACCACCACAAAAGTGTGGGGGAAGGTTATTTTGATATATTATGAAATTTCCTCTATGAAATTTTCTATTAATCTTTGAAAACGCTTCTGGTTGCACAAGTGCGGTCTTGACACGTGTGTGCTAGCTTCCAACTTCACGGGGCGACAACATCTTGCTGGGATTTCTCGATTATAATTTTGGGGAACGTCAACTGTACCATATGAATTCACCTTTCCTAAGGTCCCAAGAGCGCCACATCAGGCACGCAAAGTCGATCGTTGGCGGGGTGGTTTGGTCTAAAGGCACCAATACACAACCTCTACCAAATTTTGGCAGCTTTGGCCTACAGTAATGTGTATGAGGGTCTCCTGACTCCTTCCTCTACGGATAAATTATGTGTGACGGTTCGATCTCAGACTGCTGACTTCTGTTTTCGGCTAGATAAGCCGCTGACCAAGGAATGGTAATGACACTCAGAACACAGGAGCACCCGGCACTCCAGTGTATGGAGGAAATCAGGAGAGATGGCCATCAAACAAATCATGGTTATTGGATATGGGGCCAGTAAAGGATAAAGCAATTGAAAATTCAAAGGCAAAAAAAGGTAACAACAATGGCTTCTTTATAACAGTGATGTATACTCGCTTTTCTTTGCCCTTTAAACATTTTTTCCTTGCCACACTGCGTAGGCGGCGTTCTAGGTCAGTCACTGTTTGCTTACTTTTCTTACGCAAGCATATAATCAGGGTGATCCTATCTAGGTACAGTTAAGAAATCCATCCTCATCTACTTTATTGTACCACAGCAGGTAGCCCGGTCTTCCTTGTGCACATGTCCATGATTAAAACCCCCGGCAGCTGGAAATTAAATGTGAATTTACAATTCCCCAGAAAGGGAGACTCCCGCCCAGAAATCAGCATCATGAATGTATTAAAGGCAATCGTGCCAAGTTCTTCTTGCAGATCACTTTATGACAGGCCTATAAACACAGATGATACAACACACCACGAATGGTAAACCCAGAAAATCTGCTGAACAGCACATTTCTCATTTCCAAGCTGCATTTGCCCCATTTTCCACTGCATTCTCATGGCCTGAACTCTGCCTCACAGGGATAAAGGAAGCTGTCAATCTCAGGTTAGCAGATGTGAAACCCAGATGTGATGGCAGCCCAAGACAACAAAAAGGCGGCTTCAATTTTTGGCCCGACTAAACAAATTCAGCAATTTTCATTGATCTGCAATTATTTAAAAAAAAATCGTGACCAATGACAACTAAGAGGGATGATTATACAGGGCATATACCCAAGTTGTAAGAAGTCCCTTATATAGCTCATTCTAGAAGCGACAACGTATGTTTGGGCTACTGATGAAATTCACATAGTACCTTAATATTCTTGCCTATACAGCACCATCGTATTCTGCAGCACTTTACGACACTGAGCCCCAATAGGGACAGTGATCTAGACGCCCTATCAGTCTGACTCTGGGGTATGGAAGGAAACCCGAGTACCCGGAGGACAACCACACAAACACGGGGAGAACAAACTCCTTGCAGATGTACTTGGGTATCAACCTAGGGCCCCAGCAATGCAACAGCACTAACCACTGAGCCATCATGGTACCCACTGTGCTATTTAAGCATCATCAAGTCAGGACAAATCTCTGGGTCCAAGTGGAGAAAGTTTCTATAAACTCAACAGTTTGGATCTTTCATAGAGTTCTTAAGGTGCCATAAATGTTAGAGCTGTGGAGGTCCTACCACTGGGGGTGCTGTTCCTAACTGAGTCTTGTAGCCATCACCTGGCTTGTCCTAGTTACTCCCAATAAACTCAATGGAGACTGCGGCACATAGAAGAATGGCTGCCGTTCTCCCCATCAGACACTCACAATAAGCTATGGATATTAGGTTTAACAAGAAGAGTAACATGTACGAATACGCTCGTCTTACTGGAGGTTAGCATCTTTTATTAGGCTATATTCTCATGTGACGTTTTTGCAGCTTTTTTTAATGCAAATTTTCAGTTGTGTTTCACAGTACCAGCAAAGTCTGAGACCAGAAAGCTCATGCACACTTTTTTTTCCCCAATGACTTGTCAAAACGCTGCGATTTTCCAAAATACAGCATGTCACTTCTAGCGTTTGTAAGCCATCAAAAGCAATGCGTAGTGCAAAAAAAAAAAATAAAAAAATAAAAAAATCAAGTTTTGCAATGTTTTTTGGTGCCAAAACCAGATTAAGTTGAATCTGATTTTTTTTAAGCACTAAACTTTATCAGCATGCACAAGAGAAATGTACCCAGACAAAAACGCAGTAAAAACTAAACAAAACCCGATTTTGTAAGCAGCTTAAATTTGCTTTTAAAAAAAGCTTGTAAATACTAGGATTTCATCAGCTTTTTATGATGCACTAATAAAGGACAAGATTTTTATTCTATTTTCATCTGCTTCATTCAATATTTGCATTCTGAGCTCGACAAGTGAGTGCTTTAGAAAAAGCTGCAGAAAACCCAAAGTGTGAACAAAGCCTTACAGGGACAGCGTCTGGGCGATTCCGTGCCGCATTCTACAATGCAGGGTACTGCTGTGGGAACTGAACAGCGCCCCCTCTGCTCGGTTTCAAGAAAGGCCTGAAACACCTGTTTGTGTAATTCGAGGGCTGCTCTATGGACAGAAAAGCACCCGCCACTAGTGCGTAACATTTAACAAGAGATAATATGTCTGAAAACAGAAGCTAAATTTACCAAGATTATGAAACCGGCTCCCTTGTTCTTTTTTAGGAAGGGAGGAGTAACGGCAAGTGCAGATAAGAACCGAGACGGGAGGAAAAACAATGGCCATAACTATGGGGGAGGAGGCCAAGTGGGTGGCAGCATGTGATAAGCAATTCATACCCACAACTGTCAGCCATCCACGCAGACCATAAACTTTCTAACAAGCTGGATTAAAAACAAAACTGTTTATTCCTCGGGTGATAATCCTGCATAGATTTTGGGAATAGTGCAGACATTACTGAGGATATAGGAGGTTTATGCTGCAGAACAGAGGACGGTAATAACCTGTATCAGCACCAAACACTGGGAAAGAATCAGGACGGATCGCACAAACCAGTGATGTGCAACTTGTCACCAGGTTTCTGCCCCTAATCTGAGAGCAGCATAAAGTAGAGACAGATAATGATTCCAGCCAAGTCACTTTACTGGGCTGCTTACTGTAGCTGGGATAAAATCACTGTTTAATCAACAGATCATTTGAGGACTACTTTATCTGCCGCCAGGTAGTCAAGTATATTCATGAGCCCCCTCCACTGATTGGCAGCTTACTGCCCATGAACAGTGCACGCAGAAAGCTTCCAACTAGTGGTATGGGAGGGGTTATACAGAGCTCAGTATTCAGAGTACTGCTAGATTTGCAGCAGGGAAAACCGTGCTTTTATCAAATTGACAGCAAGCAGCTCAGTAAGTGACACATTGCTGGAATCAGGGTGTCTCAGATGAGGTAGCAAAAATCTGGTGACAGATTCCCTTTAAACTGCCTTAGATTTGGGCAAGTGACGATACAGCCATTCACCATGTTTTGGAATTTAGATGCTTCAATCTAAGAGAGTGCACCCCACTATAAAACACTCTAGTCGCAGTTCCTCTATAGTACCATATTTTATATTTGCATTTAGAAATTAAACCCAAGAGTGTAACAAATACAGAAAAAGCACAATAGACCCACTCCGGGTTTTGGCTAACAAATGTAATGTGAAATTCACTTTGGAAGGAGTGGTATTCTTCCCCATCCGATAAGGGACAGCATCACACTGTATAAGCCATTGCTGGAGGATCTGTGGGCATCCAGCATCTTATTCTTGATGATTGCAACAATGAAGGTGGGCCATAGCTCAGCATCACCTTTTCCCCATTTTTCCAGTTGCTCAGAGGGGCTTTTCTCTGCACGGCTGCAATGCAGGGACGCTACACCAGTGTCCAATATTGGGACTAGAGAGGTCCTCTCTATCCATTCCCACCACTTCCTCCATATCCCAGTGATGGGGGGACACTTCATAGACCCCACAAATACTACGGTCTCTGAATTGCTGCCTTTTTATGCTGCCCTACACTTCAGATATTCACGACTTCGAATAACCCTTTAATTCAAGCATCCGGCCTAAAGCGTGCAACGTAGAGGAGTGTGCTCCATCGTTTATGACAGCAAGAAGTCTTCTTTATCTGCAAGAAACCTGTGTCATCACCATTTTACCTTTGCCTCACTGGCTTGTCAGTTATCAGTGTTAATCGTTAGCCATTATAATGAGATTATGCTGAGCGACACTAAAGCATTGATCACACATAAAAATATATCATAATATATATTCAACCGCATCAGGTGGTCAAATGCAATATTAGTATTGTTAAATTCAAGTTTGAGGGAATGCATACACACATCCACATGAAAAATAATAAATAAATTTAAAAATAGACAAAAAAAAAAAAAAAAAAAGCTTAAACTGCAGATTTGATCTTTGCCTGAGATATAAAGTCTGGCCTGAGATTTTAGTGTCTGCGCTAGATCTTTCTTTGGGATCATTAAATCTTTTAAAAAGGCAGGATTAAATGAGGCAGAAAAGTGAATGGGGCTACATGACAATTTTGTCATGGTGATATTTTAGGAATGCAGATGGTTTATTTCTAAACTCTAATGGGGGCACGACTGCAGTGAACAAATGTTTTAATGGGAAAACCACTTAGGGCCACTCCAATGTAGTGCAATTTTTTTCCAGCAACATTTAAAGGGAATGTGTTACCGGGTTTTTGCCATAACATTGAATAAGCATGATGTAGCGGAAAAGACCCAGATTCCAGCGATTTGTCCCTTACTGGGCTGCTTGCTGTAGTTTTGATGGTTACAGGACTAATAATCCTACTGCCATGCAAGTGTTCCATATTCATCATATCTGTATAATCCTGCCCCCACCAGTGATTGGATACTTTCTGCCTATGCACATCTTATGGTGCGGGCAGGATTATCTGGAGGTCAGCATTTACACAACTGCAGTGGAGAAAACCAGGATATTATCAAAATGGCAGCAGGAAGCTCCGTAATTGACATAGCAGGAATCATGCTCTCTGCCCCTACATCATGGTATGCTCAGATAAAATTGAAAATAGAAAAAAAGTATATTGCCTTTAAAAGCTCAAGCAAAGTGGATGCACTTCTCAAAAACTCACACCATGCATTTTTGACCACCAGGCATCTCTGGAGAGTCTGCTGGAAGGAGGTGGGCTATGAAACACAAGTGTGCTTTCAGTTGCAGCATCTCAGCATTTTTGTGCAAAAAAAGTGAATTCTGAAAACACTTTAAAATTGTTGAATAAAAAAAAAAAAAAAATATTGCTATCAAACATGCATAACAAAGAAGAAACTGAAATTTTTCAAACATGGGAACGCTGCCTTAATCCAGGACCATGTAGAAATTATATGTTTGATCATTCACCATCGATGGCCAATTTAGATTACTTTCCAAAAGCCCAACTAGTCACAGATTTTCCGCAGAGCTCATTTTCACCCTATTATGAGTACTAAAGCATGCAAAGTGCATTAAAATGGTCTGACAAAGGGAAAAAAATGACAGTGTGAATACATACCTCTTCTAGCTCGAAAGAATCTTTATCTTGCTTCTTAAGATTGGCTATGGAAGGGTTAGTCGCACTCAGTTCCCTATCTGGTGTGGATGTGGATGGCTCTTTTTCTGGTAGGTAGTGTTCACAATCCTGGTCAGTAGATACACTCAGATCCTTATTAGTAGGGGAGTCCACAATACATACGTCACATTTATTTAGGTTTGTTAAAGTTTGTTGTGCATTTGTGCTGGAATTTGCCGAAGGCGGTAAAACACCATTTTCTTTCGTAACGACAGATCCATCAAGGACATTTGAGTCGGTGACTAAAGAACTCGGCGCCTCCTCTTTAACTGTGGCAAGAGCCGGAGAAGAAGTCTTTTTGAAAGTCTTCAGTACTTTCTGATCGTTTTTGTTGGATTCATCGTCATTAAAGTTTAGATGAGTTCCCTTGTCTTCCAGAGACGGAGAATTGCTCGTTTCCCCTAAGGATCGTGTCCCACATAAATTAAGTTTGGATAGTGTCTCCATAAGACGAGCTGCCGTCTGGCTCGAAGACCTGGTAAGAGGTGCCGGTTTGGCTTCAACAGTAGCAGGAGAGGTTAAAGATTTAGAGCTGCCAATTTGTTGGAGTGGAGTTCCAGAAACTTGAGAGTATAAAGATGAAAAAGCATTCGCAACATCGGTAAGGACTTTAATTTGACGAAAACGACCTGGTTAGAGAGAAAAAGATCAATACAAAATAAATCTCACTATTAGAAGGTACAAATACTAAAACACAAAATAGCACTGCTCAGTTACATTCAAGCAAGTGCCTACCCTGAAAAACCAGACAGCCTAATCCAAGAAGGGGGGCAACAATATTAATGGGACCAGCTATAATTTAAAAACAATTTAATCCAGTATGGAAAGTTATTCAAGTCTTCAAGTCACTTGCTATAGGATTTGTCTTCATTCCTGTATAAAACACAAACAACAACATGTACAGATTGACTTCTAATCCCCTGCTTAAAAGAAATCTTTCACCCCAAAATTGGCCTATAAACTAAGGCCACCGGCATCAGGGGCTTATCTACAGTATTCTGTAATGCTGTTGATAAGCCCCCAATGTATCCTGAAAGATAAGAAAAACAGGTTATATTATACTCACCCAGGGGCGGTCCAGTCCGATGGGTGTCGCGGTCCGGCGCCTCCCATCTTCATACGATGACGTCCTTCTTGTCTTCCTGCCGCGGCTCCGGCGCAGGCGTACTGATTTGCCCTGTTGAGGGCAGAGCAAAGTACTGCAGTGCGCTGGGAAAGATCAGAGAGGCCCAGCGCCTGCGCACTGCAGTACTTTGCTCTGCCCTCAACAGGACAGATAAAGCACGCCTGCGCCGAAGCAGGAAGACAAGAAGACGACGTCATCGTATGAAGATGGGAAGCCCCGGACACAGACCGCGACGCCCATCGGACCCAGACCGCACCGGGACCGCCGCTGGGTGAGTATAATACAACCTGTTTTTCTCATCTTTCAGGATACATTGGGGCTTATCTACAGCATTGCAGAATGGCCTTAGTTTAGTTTATCGGCCAATTTTGGGGTGACAGATTCCCTTTAACACTAGTCTATTAGACGACCTTCATTGATATCAGAACATTTGGAGTACAGATGAAAGCAGTGAATGGGTCAACACACGCTTCCTCTGGACAATTAATGCAGCAACTTTATCCACAGAATTTGGGAGATACATTTGCTGACCTGTTCACTGCCGTCATCTGTACACGGTGTTAATATCTTCGGATATTGATGCAACTAAAAGTCAAACAAAGGCTTGTTTGTAAGCCCCTTACACACATGGGAATGAAGACAAATCCTCTATGACCGTGATTGGCAAAGTTTTATAATTTTCAGAACGGTGCAAAAAACAAACAAACATGTTTAAACATGCAACCCCCCATGGGTTTATAAAAGTTTATGAAACCTTTGTTGCCCAGTTACTTTACATGAGTTCTACAGATGAGCATATAATGCTTGGGATAAATAAGGAAATGCTTTATAATCAATTAACAAGAGCCTGAGCCTTGGCAGGGACTCCAGTAACGTATTCTACCCTAAGCAGCATGTGGCTGATGCCAAGGAGGCCTGGAATTTTAGGCCACAACAATGGACTATTCAATGACTAGAGGCATCATTTGTGCACACACTGCACTGCCCAATACCTCCCCACAGACTCCGGTAAGCTCACAGTTTTTTTTTTCTTAATTATAAACAGACTTGCATAACATTTCAGGACACTTACTTGTTAAGGCATAGTTTGGATTCTCCAACTCCAACCGTTGCATTTGTGCATTTAAAAAAACTTTGATATCAATCCCATGGGCAAGAGAGGAATTGTTAAAAAACCTGGAGGGTATTTTGGAAGCAATGTCTGGTTCATCCCTTCCGAACCCAAGATTATAAAGAATTTCTTCAGGATCTTCTTCATAGAGGTCTAGAAGCTCTGAAACACTAAGCATGGAAGAAAAAGAAAAAAAAAAAAAAAAAGACTGAGTGACCATCTGTTTAATTTTTTATTTCCTAAACCAAATCACACATATGAATATAAGCAACTTTATAACCATCTTATCCGAGAAATCTGCTCGTTTCTCCCCCTTGGTTGATCTCACTTTGAATTCACAGGTAAAAATCGGTATTCAGTGAAGACAGATTATCCCATTAGAGAGATAGGAGATGGCAGCTCACAGGAAATGACACGCTACGTCTTAAGGGGATTGTTTCATTTAGGCAATCCACCATCATATTCTTTGTTAGGCAATACTAAGTAATTAGAGAAGAGACTTCTGTTTAGGACTGGAGTTTTGGCTAGAGAGGAGCGTGGCTGTAAAGAGCACTGCGAGGAAACTGAACGCTTTTCACAAGTTGTGACTGTCTAAGGGCCCCTTCACACTGTGCAATCAAAGTCTGAACGAGCGTTCGATTTGTGACGTTTATCCGTCCTCGTTCCGAGGTTGCAAAGTGTGACATGGCGTTACGATCTGCGACGCAGCCCAGCATCGTACGATGTGAAAGAAAGAGCAGAACTTTCTTTCGTCGTAAATGTCTCGCTGTGGCGGTCGAAATCGTAGTATGTGACGGCGGTCATACGAGCTCGTAATGCGACTACGTGGGTTGGGCTTCCGCATACCTGTCTCCTGATTGGGCGTGACGTTTTAGCACGCCCATGCTGGTAATACGTCACGCTCGGAGTCGTAGGACTATGGCGGTGTGAAGGGTAGCGTACGATTGCGACGCGTGACGTTCACATCGCAACTACGTCAGAAAAAGCGTTAACATCGTAGAGTGTGACCGCTGGCTACGAGCTCGTACTGCGATGTCGAATATGACGCAAATGCGTCGTAATCGTAGCAGAATCGACCAGTGTGAAGGGGCCCTAAAAGCAAGGAAGAAAAAAAAAAGCACAAATAAAATCGGCAACAAAGGCCAAAAGTTATTTTACTGATCAGCCTGTCTGGGCATTACACAGCTCCCTACTAGAAGGCCACCTTTGCACGAACGCTTTCTTCTTCTGGACTAATGATGGTGTTACAAATGTTACATACAATATAGATCCCAACACCTCTATTAAAATGCTTTGCGAAATCCTTTAATTCTCTAAAATAACCACATAGATGGATCTTCCACTATTAATACTCGCCATAGAACACCAGGCAAGACCAAAGACTGCAGGCAGGCTGAAAAGGAAGAGCTCAAAAAAAAAAAAAAAAAAAAAGTTCACCCTAGTATTTCTTTTTCATGAGATTAAGTCCGACCCAAAGTTGCTTCCATATAATAATCTCTGGGTGAAGACGCAGATCAGGGTTGCACACAATGCATGCAGAAGTGTGGAGAGCGATGCCTACCTCGAGACGGTTGCGCTGCTTTTACCAGATCCAGTAGAGTTCATGCTTCTCCCTTTCTGGTGAAACTGGAGTCGTCGATCTTTTGCCAGCATGCCATTGCTTTAAAAGCAGAAAGACGCGAGCGTGAACAATTGATAATGATATCAGTCCAGAGAAGAAGGATGGTGCCGAGAAATGCTACTTACAAGGTGGGCTCCATCGGCAAGAACCTTTGATGGAGATGATTAGCTAGAAACAATAAGGAGATGTTAGTCATGCCTAAGTTACGATAGGGACGTACAACTTCAATCTTTGCTGGCAAGGGCGCACATCTCAGAACACAATCTAAATGCCCAACCTGTCAGATTTGCAGGTACACGCCACTATGAAAATTCTTTTACAGATTTTAAACAATTAGCAGCAGCCGCCTTATTCACAGGACGGGGCTCATGTCTCCAATAGTCAGGTTTTGTTTCTGAAATAAATCCTGTAATTGATTTAACAAAAAGCAAATTCCTTTTACGGGATGATCCACCGCATACACGTCCTCATCTTGTGCTTCACACGGCGGAGGACTCGTGCGTGCCCGTACAAGCGTGCTTTCCACCGGCACTGCATATGTAAATCACTATATATGGAATTAGTCAAAGAAAGACACTTAAGTTTTGGGTGCTCAAAAAAAAAATAAACTTTACAGTGCGATTGCCAGTACTGCGAATATCCCTCATTAAATTTATGGCCCAATTATGAGCTTCTCCTGCTCATTCACAACAGAACCTTTATGGCTGGGAAGTAGTGATGAGCTTACGTTTTCAGGTGCTAACCGAGTGTCTTCAGCGTGCTCGAAAAATATATGTTTGAGTCCCTGGAGCTGCGTGTCTCGCGGCTGTCCGGCAGTCCCTGCATGTGTTGAGACATAAAGGAGTGGGGACTCAAACCTTTTTCGAGCACGCCGAAGACACCCGGTTAGCACCCGAGCATGGGCGGATTGCTCATCGCTAGTGGAGAGCCATTAATTTCTAGATTAGAGTTTTGGTGTAAAAAAAAAAAAAAAATGACCATAGGTTAGAGGACATCGAGGTTTTTTGTTTGTTCCCATTTTGGCCCAAATTACAGGTCTGTTTTAGTTGCTGAGTACCAGTCTGCAAACAAAACCTGACATGTGAAGAGCCATATGCTACTTCAGTCTGATTTGAGGACCAAACAGGCTCAACCTAATGAATGGGACAGCGCTTCAAATGAGCAGCACATGGTTCTCGGTTACATTTGGTGTTTGTCGGCTTAACGGCAAATGTGAATAGGGTCTTCGGTTACCTATACAATGAGCCATCTTTGGGATAGGTCATCATTATTCGGTTGGAGAGAACTTGAGTACCAACACCAGTTAACCCCAGACAGACTAATACTGATGAACTATCACTCAGATATAATTATGAATGAATATTAATATGTCCATACCTCTTCTTTCAGGATAGGGAGAATTTGCGGATATTCCCCAGCGCTGCTGGTTATTGAAGACACAAGTTCACAATTATAAATAAACTTGCGTTTTTTCTTTTATTCAGCGCATTTCTAAGTGACATCTGACAAGCGACAAATAAAACTACAAAAGTAGTGTTTGTCCATTCAAAATGTGTTTAATAAAAACCACAAGTTTATTATTTGTGAACTGACATCTTCAATAACCGGAGTGCAGAGGATACAAGTTCTCCAGATCCTGATACTCAGTTTTTTTTTATAACCCATTGATCCGCAGCAGCTGAACAAAAATCCTAAAACGTATAATATCATGGATCAGGTGTGCATTTTTGGTCCATTTTTTCCCCTAGTTGCAGACCTCCATATTAACAGCTGAATACAATTTGCAAACCTGGCATAAAGCAACTCAAATACTTCAATTAAGGGCGCAATCAAGATGGCCGCATAAATCAGAGAGATCAGAACGCAGTGCACGGACCGGCCGGCAGCTCTCCCGACCAGAGAGTGACAGATGCATAGAAATACATGAGGCCGTCGTGCTTGGGTCGTGAGAGCCGCCGGCCGGCCCATGCACTCAGATTTATACACTCATCTGACTGTGCCCAGTGATTCATAGTCCATTTTTCCCTCTAAATTAAAGCAGGCTCAAGTGGTTCACAAAAGAGCAAGTTATATAACAAGCTAGAAAAAAAAAAAAAGTCACCCTGGCGGCCATCAGTAAACGATGACCCTTTTACGACTCCGTTCCTAGCATTTGTACTTAGCCCAGAAGTGCACACAAACTCCACGTTTGACATGACGACCAGCGAAACTTTTAAATCTGTGTCGCCTCCACCAGATCAGGGTAAATAGGCGCCCGTGAGGTTGCTAGGAAGTTACGGTAACTCTGAACACAAAAGGAGCAAATTGACAGATCTGGTTCTTGTGCTAATACACAAACTAAACAACCATTACGACGCGCTAATTCTCTGGAAGGCTTTTTCCTCCCTGCTCCTCGCCATATCGGAGCCTGCCACAACTTGCAGCCGCAGATGATCCAGCTTTACATTGGTGTTACATTTACTGCTGGAGAACTAAGCTGCGGACACGTTAGTGCCGCACGTCTTTATATACTCCTCCTACAATGCACCCGTGTAGGTTTACAAGGCAAGGCCACTTCTAAAAAAGCAAACTCTACGGATTAATAAGGCTATATAATCAGGACGAAACGTGCAGGCGATACCAAGGACAATAAAAACCTGGATTTTATTAGTAAATCCCATAATAAAACACATTTCTAGAACAATATAATGTAATTTAGCAGAAGTGACGCCCCCCTCTAATATCATCCGAGACTCCAATGCCGAGAGCTCTGTATCTGGATTACATAAGACTAAATTATTTTGACAGTCAACGCTACTGGCGTGTCCATACAGGAGGATTTTATACTGTGGAAGAGTAATTAAACCTATTACTTGACACCACGCTGTAGTTTTATGTACAATTACGCCCTGGAAGAAGATCTACAGAAATCCTCCTTTACTGAGCAGCTAATGACTGGTGTGACATGTCTGCATGAGGATTCCTACAAGTCACGTTGAGAATAAGATGTTATAACCCTCACGGAGAAAAGCAAAAAACCATACACAAGGAAATCTTTATGTATTCAACTATAACAGCTGGTATATAAAATGGCATATTATGTCTGGAAGAGCATGACCCAAGGAAAAAGTTTTTTACAATACCTTCTTATTATCAGGTGTCCAAATCCAACTTGTCAAATACAATCCTACACATGCAGAAATTCTACCAAATTACAGTCCTACACGAAGAGGCCTCAAACATCCGGCATCCCCTCTAGGGTTAGATCCCACCTAGGACTATGGGTGCGATACTGACCTTCTGCTCCAAGGGACAAGTCATCTTCAAAACTGCTGCCATTCTTTAAAATCATTCCTAGGGAAAAAAAAATGTAAAATGACCGCTCAGCCAGAAGTGCCACATGTTTTTCTTGTTACCATATCAGATGCCTGCAGCGTACTGAAGGTCAGTGTTCAGCTAAACTAAGCACAGCTCAAACAAGGGGAAAAAAAAAAAAGAAAGAAGACAAATGCTAATGCAACATGTTTCACTTCCGTATTGTAAAGCTAAAGTGAAGAATGAAGACAAGGAAAAGAAAAAAAAAAAAATGTCATCGAGTGCTCATCTAAGAGTTACCGTACTCCTCGCTGCAGTAAAGTTCTTTCCAAAACTTTTCCCAAAGTTTATTCAGCTTTTTCTAAGTGAATGAAATTTTTTGCTGACACCACATAAACTTTCAGCATATAAACTTTTGAGGATTCGTCATCATTTGGCAAGGGTTTCATAGAATACTAGTTGAGACAATCCCCTCCTGCCGAGCCTCCGATAATGATATATGGCTTTTACACTCGGCGCTTCCCCTTCAACAGCCAGAGTTGAGCAACATCAAAAAGGGGCGCTCATTCTGACAGGAGAGTATTAGATGGGCACACTTGGTAATGTATGGTTTTTGGCAGCCTCCTCTGGCAATGATGATTACCGAAAGACTTCCTAAATCAGATTGCCAGGGGGTGCGGGGGCAACGGCATTTCCATGGTGCGGCAATATTAATAGGATTTTAACAGTGAAGCACCAATACCGTAAGATTAATGATGGCATAAAGTGATAACATTTAACAGAAAAAAAAAAAAATTGACATTCATATCTAAAATACGTAGTCACCAAACATTGAAAAAATAAATAAATAAAGCAACTTTATGAACTTATAATTTGGACGTTGAGATAATAGACACCTGTGCTAGGGCAGCACGAGTCCGATGATATAATCCAACTTAATGTTTGCAGAAGACACAGAACAAAGTTATTAATTGGCATGTCAGTAAATATAGCGAGCAATAAGCAGACGATCACTTACCCTTTGGAAAGCCTGGAGGGGTGCTCTGTTCATCTAGGGAAGCTCCCAGTGGCGTTCTGAAAACCACAAGATTACCCAACTTAGTGTGTCTCATAGTACTGATAATTGTCTCACATCCTTCCTCTGTTACACAGTAAACATATGAGAAAGGGTGGGAGGCCGATCAGCTCACAGCAAGCATCTACCAACGCCATGAACACACATGGACGCGCGTGAACGTGTACACTGTGCTGCTAGATGAAATACAAAAAGTTAGAATGCAAGGAATGACTTCACTCGTGTGCCTTTTTTTTAACCTATAGCAGGATTGTAAACTAGTGATGAGTGAACGTGCTGTGATAAGGTGTTATCTGAGCATACTCGTGCGCGGCCACAGTCCCCGAGGCTGCGCGGCCAGAGTCCCCGAGGCTGCGCGGCCAGAGTCCCCGAGGCTGCGCGGCCAGAGTCCCCGAGGCTGCGCGGCCAGAGTCCCCGAGGCTGCGCGGCCAGAGTCCCCGAGGCTGCGCGGCCAGAGTCCCCGAGGCTGCGCGGCCAGAGTCCCCGAGGCTGCGCGGCCAGAGTCCCCGAGGCTGCGCGGCCAGAGTCCCCGAGGCTGCGCGGCCAGAGTCCCCGAGGCTGCGCGGCCAGAGTCCCCGAGGCTGCGCGGCCAGAGTCCCCGAGGCTGCGCGGCCAGAGTCCCCGAGGCTGCGCGGCCAGAGTCCCCGAGGCTGCGCGTCTCCTACAGCCATGGAGACTCAAACATGTTATTCGAGCATGCCGAAGTCACTCAGGTGGCACCCGAGCATGCACGGATAACACATTTTCCCGAGTACGCTCGTTCATCACTAATGTAAAGTAAAAATATGGCGGTAAATGGACTAGAACAAGTCCACGCTCGATATAAATTAAAGGGGATTATCCAACGATGTCCATATCCGCTCACCTGTTGAGACGCATGCCCTCGTTTTAGGGATGTTAGAGCCCCAGATGACAGCAGACCATCTGTCTATAACCCTACAGAATATTTTGGAGCTACATAACCGGGAAAAATGTTTACAGAAAGCAAAGTGACATTTCTTTTAATCTATTTTTTTTTTTTATACAATTAAGCCTGAGAAAGTGCCATTATTAAAACTATTCAGATTGACCATACACATTTATGTTTTACTTCATTGTAAGTGTATGCATTCCCACGTACTAAAGACAAGTGAAGACCTAGCAGACACCCTCGGGGCGAGCAACAATTAACCAGTTCAATTCATTCACTCCTACATACAATCTTTTTCTTTTTAAAAAGATTTTCTATTTCGTTTATGATGCGTTTTAAGTTGCTGTGTTATGGCGTGAGGCTGAGAAGAATTTATTGGGCAACCGCGATTATCGATTTATGCATTTAGCTGCATTTTATGATCATTGTTCTCAATATAAAAGAAGACTCACGTTTTGGATAACAATTACCTGCAACCCACCCTCTGAGCTGACGTCTAAAGGGGCTTTTACACTGCAAAATAAATCAAGAAACTGTTCATTCACACTGCAAATAACTGAATGAGCGGCGTTACAAACACGGCTTCTCACGATTATTTTGCAGTGTAAACAGGCTGTGGACAGTCTTATGAACAAGCTTGTTCATCGGGGGGAATGATCTTTTGCCCAGCACAAAATATACTCAATGGTCCTGTGTAAACAGCACTAGCACTGCCGAGAACCATGGCAGCTTACGGGCACTAAGCAATGATCTAGTGGACACTGCGCCGAGCGCATCATTTGCTTTGACCTTCCCGTTGAACATGAATTTGGTAAAAGTTTAGCGATCAGTGGTCGTATCTTGCTGCCGGTGATACTCCTATAAACCTCAGCATGAACACACTATATAGGGAATTTGTCACTGTGAAAAAAAAACAAAAAACGACATTATTGACTTGCAGATGAGGTTAACCTGCAGGTTAATAGCGTTCTGAGCCCACCCGCCACAGAGCACCGCTGTCGGCAGGAAATTACCTTTATTCCTCCAGGCAGCAATCGGGTTTCAGTCACCGTGTATATGGAGCGGCAGCTGTAATGGCACCATTATCCCAACATCTGCAGGTTAATGGCGTTTTTCAGGTGACCGCTTACCTACAAGGGGTCTACTCTCCTTTAAGCAAACCTTACTTGTTGACTCCACTCATTGCAAAAAGGAATCCCACCCCACACTTTTCTTACCCTTCCCTGGTGCAGCACAGTGTCTCTGGTGTGGTTCTGACATGGAGCTCGGGGGCTCGGATTGTCTACATCTGTTTTTTTTTTATATTTCTCTTCCTTATACTATGGGCCTAAAAACTAACCAGGCCAGTAGTTAACTACCTGCTTGTTCTATCTGATGCCGGCACAGACCGGTCACCGTTTGCTTCTGCTGGGGATTCAGCTGCTCAGCACCAACAGAGCAGCTCTTCCTCCTCACTTATGTCGGCAGGGCGCGACTGCTGACGTCATGCTGATTGACAGCTGGCTTCCCACAGTTATGCAGCCAGGAGCCGGCTGTCAATCAGCATGAAGTCCGCAGTCACGCTCTATGGAAGAAAAGCTGCTGCTTTATCAATAGGACGTCAGCAGAAGCTGCTGGCCGCTCCGTGCCGGCAGACAACAGGCAGGGAGGTAACAGCAGTCTGGGTCTTTTCTCTGTTCAGGCCCAAAACAAAGTGTTGGAAAACACAGAGTTAATAAAAACTGGAAAAATGCTAAAAGCAATTCATCATGCTATGAAAAAAGTAAATAAAGAGGATAGAAACTAGCTACATAGGTAAGTCCCACTGCATCTGCTTAGAAATCATGGTATAATAAATGCTCCCAGCCTGCATTAGAGACAGGAGCTGCATTCACAATTCTGCCAATTGTAAACCATCCGCATCTCAAATTGCAGGTCCTATAATTCTGGACCTTTTTCCTTTCCTTTATTAGATATCGATCCAGTTTTAGGTGTTATGACTACAAGAGCAATTAATTCAAAATGGCAAAAAATGTGATATGACGGAGCAATTGAAAGATGGTCAACAATGAAGTTACAAGTGATATTCTGCAAGTCCCTCTGCTCGCTAATCATACCCATTTCTAAGCACAAAAAGATCTGCAATACAACATTTACTACTGAGTGCCGGAATGCAACTGTCAGATTTCTAACAGAATATTAGACCTCAAATGCAAATTGGACCTTACAAGTCTCCAACGTAGACCCATCACTTGTGCATGCAGCCGCGAGGAGGGCGGCGCTACTGCCAGGGCCGCCGCGAGGAGGGCGGCGCTACTGCCAGGGCCGCCGCGAGGAGGGCGGCGCTACTGCCAGGGCCGCCGCGAGGAGGGCGGCGCTACTGCCAGGGCCGCCGCGAGGAGGGCGGCGCTACTGCCAGGGCCGCCGCGAGGAGGGCGGCGCTACTGCCAGGGCCGCCGCGAGGAGGGCGGCGCTACTGCCAGGGCCGCCGCGAGGAGGGCGGCGCTACTGCCAGGGCCGCCGCGAGGAGGGCGGCGCTACTGCCAGGGCCGCCGCGAGGAGGGCGGCGCTACTGCCAGGGCCGCCGCGAGGAGGGCGGCGCTACTGCCAGGGCCGCCGCGAGGAGGGCGGCGCTACTGCCAGGGCCGCCGCGAGGAGGGCGGCGCTACTGCCAGGGCCGCCGCGAGGAGGGCGGCGCTACTGCCATGGCCGCCGCGAGGAGGGCGGCGCTACTGCCAGGGCCGCCGCGAGGAGGGCGGCGCTACTGCCAGGGCCGCCGCGAGGAGGGCGGCGCTACTGCCAGGGCAGCCGCGAGGAGGGCGGCGCTACCGCCAGTGCTCGGAGGTGCCAAAGTTAATCTGTGACTATGCAGAACATTTTTTGTGGGGGGCTGAGAGTGGGCTGCTCTGAAACGAAAAAAAAATAGGAAGGTTGTATAGTACAGCAGCATATTAATCTCAAGTTCTGGAGCCGGCTGCTGGACCTGGAGAACATTTTTTTTTTTTTAATAAAATATACACTGGCACTTTCTATGGCAATCTGTACCACTAGCAGGAAGAGAATGGAAGCATAAAGGTCCCCAAAAAAAACACGCATCAATGGTCTGAAAGCCAGACTTACAATACAAGGGCATAAAGCATGATATGCTTTTCACCTTCCTGTATCTGTAAAAGGTGGAGGCAGACTGAAGATGTGGTTCAAATGAAACCCCGCAGGCCAGATCAAGCTTTCACTAGCTCAGGCCGACTGCAACAATTATCTGTTTCACTTGCACACTGGTGGGAGGATATCTCGTGTCTTTCTTCAAAGCAGCTCCCCCCCTTCCCAGCCGAAAAGGTGTGTGTAAAAAAAAACTAAATAATAAATAAATCATAAACCAACATTCTCAATTTATTTTTCTAGATGCAGACCTGGAAAGCTAATGCCACGGGGAGCTGCGTTTTCAGATTGTTATTTATTTATTTTTTTTATTTTTTTTTTTAAAAAGCCCCAAATACAGCCATAAACTGATTAGTATAGCAGAGTGCCACCTGATGGGCACAACTGCACCTTTTATTAACCCCTTCATGACCCAGCCTATTTTGACCTTAATGACCTGGCCGTTTTTTGCAATTCTGACCAGTGTCCCTTTATGAGGTAATAACTCAGGAACGCTTCAACGGATCCTAGCTATTCTGAGAATGTTTTTTCGTGACATATTGGGCTTCATGTTAGTGGTAAATTTAGGGCGATAATTTCTGCGTTATTTGTGAAAAAACAGAAATTTGGCTAAAATTTCGCAATTTTCACATTTTTAATTTTTATTCTGTTAAACCAGAGAGTTATGTGACACAAAATAGTTAATAAATAACATTTCCCACATGTCTACTTTACATCAGCACAATTTTGGAAACAAAGTTTTTTTTGCTAGGAAGTTATAAGGGTTAAAATTTGACCAGCGATTTCTCATTTTTACAACAAGATTTACAAAACCATTTTTTTTAGGGACCACCTCACATTTGAAGTCAGTTTGAGGGTTCAATATGGCGAAAATACCCAAAAGTGACACCATTCTAATAACTGCACCCCTCAAGGTGCTTAAAACCACATTCAAGAAGTTTATTAACCCTTCAGGTGTTTCACAGCAGCAGAAGCAACATGGAAGGAAAAAATGAACATTTAACTTTTTAGTCACAAAAATGATCTTTTAGCAACAATTTTTTTATTTTCCCAAGGGTAAAAGGAGAAACTGGACCACAAAAGTTGCTGTCCAATTTGTCCTGAGTACGCTGATACCTCATATTTGGGGGTAAACCACTGTTTGGGCGCACGGCAGGGCTCGGAAGGAAAGGAGCGCCATTTGACTTTTTGAATGAAAAATTGGCTCCAATCTTTAGCAGACACCATGTCATGTTTGGAGAGCCCCCGTGTGCCTAAACATTAGAGCTCCCCCACAAGTGACCCCATTTTAGAAAATAGACCCCCCAAGGAACTTATCTAGATGCATAGTGAGCACTTTAAACCCCCAGGTGCTTCACAGAAGTTTTTAACGCAGAGCCGTGAAAATAAAAAATTCCGGGCTAAAAAATCCTTTGAGGAAAGAAATTATTATTTTTTTTTTTTTCCCAAGGGTAACAGGAGAAATTGGACACCAATTGTTGTTGTCCAGTTTGTCCTGAGTACGCTGATACCCCATATGTGGGGGTAAACCACTGTTTGTGCGAACGGCAGGACTCGGAAGGGAAGGAGCGCCATTTGGCTTTTTGAATGGAAAATTTGATCCAATCATAAGTGGACACCATGTCGCGTTTGGAGAGCCCCTTTGTGCCTAAACATTGGAGCTTCCCCATAAGTGACCCCATTTTGGAAACTAGACCTCCCAAGGAACTAATCTAGATGTGTGGTGAGCACTTTGAACCCCCAAGTGCTTCACAGAAGTTTATAACGCAGAGCCGTGAAAATAATAAATAAGTTTATTCATCAAAAATAATTTTTTAGCCCAGAATTTTTTATTTTCCCAAGAGTAACAGGAGAAATTTGACCCCAAAAGTTGTTGTCCAGTTTCTCCTGAGTACGCTGATACCCCATATGTGGGGGTAAACCACTGTTTGGGCACATGCCGTGGCTCGGAAGTGAAGTAGTGACGTTTTGAAATGCAGACTTTGAAGGAATGCTCTGCAGGCGTCACGTTGCGTTTGCAGAGCCCCTGATGTGCCTACACAGTAGAAATCCCCCACAAGGGACCCCATTTTGGAAACTAGACCCCCAAAGGAACTAATCTAGATGTGTGGTGAGCACTTTGAACCCCCAAGTGCTTCCCAGAAGTTTATAACGCAGAGCCGTGAAAATAAAAAATAATTTTTCTTTCCTCAAAAATAATTTTTTAGCCTGCAATTTTTTATTTTCCCAAGGGTTACAGGAGAAATTGTACCCCAAAAGTTGTTGTCCAGTTTCTCCTGAGTACGCTGGTACCCCATATGTGGGGGTAAACCACTGTTTGGGCGCACGTCGGGGCTCGGAAGAGAGAGCACCATTTGACTTTTTCAACGCAAGATTGGCTGGAATCAATGGTGGCGCCATGTCGCATTTGGAGACCCTCTGATGTGCCTAAACAGTGGAAACCCCTCAATTCTAACTCCAACACTAACCCCAACACACCCCTAACCCTAATCCCAACCCTAACCACAACCCTAACCCCAACACACCCCTAACCCTAGTCTTAACCCTAATTCCAACCCTAACCCTAAGGCTATGTGCCCACGTTGCGGATTTGTGTGCGGATTTTTCCGCACTGTTTTTGAAAAATCTGCAGGTAAAACGCACTGCGCTTCACCTGCGGATTTACCACGGATTTCCAGTGTTTTTTGTGTGGATTTCAGCAGGTGTAAAACGCTGTGGAATCCGCACAAAGAATTGACATGCTGCGGAAAATACAACGCAGTGTTTCCGCGCTGTATTTTCCGCACCATGGGCACAGTGGATTTGGTTTTCCATAGGTTTACGTGGTACTGTAAACGTGATGGAAAACTGCTATGAATCCGCTGGGAATCCGCAGCCAAATCCGCAACCCTAGCCCTGAGCGCAACCCTAGCCCTGAGCGCAACCCTAGCCCTGAGCGCAACCCTAGCCCTGAGCGCAACCCTAGCCCTGAGCGCAACCCTAGCCGAAAAACAAAAATAAATATATTTTCTGTATTTTATTATTGTCCCTACCTATGGGGGTGATAAAGGGGGGGATTTGTTTACTATTTTTTTAATTTTGATCGCTGTGATAGAACCTATCACAGCGATCAAAATGTACAGGGAACGAATCTGCCGGCAGATTCGGCGGGCGCATTGCGCATGTGCCCGCCATTTTCCAAGATGGCGGCGCCCATGCGAGAAGACCGAGGACACTGGGAGGGACACCGGGACTAGGTAAGTATGGGGGGGGGGGGGCAGGGAGGACGGGGGAGGGTCGGAGGGGAGAGGGTCGGTGGGGAGAGGAAAGCACTTAGGACAGGACGGAGGGGTAGGGAACACTGACGGCGGCTGCAGATCGCCGCCGTCAGTCAGTGGGGGGGTCAGATCGGGGTCTCCAGCCATGGCCGATGATATTGCAGCATCGGTCATGGCTGGATTATAATATTTCACCAATTTTCATAGGTGAAATATTACAGATTGCTCTGATTGGCTGTTGAAAGTGAAACAGCCAATCAGAGCTATCGTAGCCACGGGGGGGGGCGAAGCCACCCCCCCCTGGGCTGTAGTACCACTCCCCCTGTCCCTGCAGGTCGGGTGAAATTGGAGTTAACCCTTTCACCCGATCTGCAGGGACGCGATCCGACCATGACGCATATGCTGCGTCACAGGTCTGATTGGCACAGGTTTTCATGACGCATACGCTGCGTCAAAGGTCGGGAAGGGGTTAAACAAGATTTTTTTTTTATGTATCTTTTACCCACTTCTATAGCGCCATTAATTCTGCAGCGCTTTACAGACATTGTGAGCCCAATGGGCACAGCGATCTAAATTCCTTATCAGTGGGTCTTTGGAGTGTGGGAGGAAACCCACGCAAACCCGGGGAGAAGAAACTCTTTTTAGATGTTGTCCTAGGTGCGATTTGAACCCAGGACTCCAGTGCTGCAAGACTGCAGTGCTACTAACCACCGAGCCACCATGCTGCAAAGATATTGGTACAGTTTACGTCAAAATTAGCTATAAATTGAAACCACAATGCAGTACAGGATATGTAGACCATCAGGGCCAACAGTGTGTGTCGGACCCCAAAAACGTATCGGGGGGGTCTGCTGGCATTAGTCTTGGCATCTATAGTTTGTATAAAATGGCTATAAATGGTTTTTCAAATGCTTTTTTAGGGTTCACTCACGTGTGCAATCTGAAAAGGAGAGAAAAAAAATAAAATCGCATACCACACGGGCCGTCAGCACACGGGCCGTCAGCACACGGGCCGTCAGCACACGGGCCGTCAGCACACGGGCCGTCAGCACACGGGCCGTCAGCACGGAATTTCATTTTTACAGATACATCACAATTCTGTGGCACATGGAACTTTAAATGGTCCAGTAAACGATTGAAGGATTGCATACGGATGATAAATGAGAAAAATTGTCCATCTCTCCTGGATGAGAATGGGACAGATTTTTTGTACGCAAGTGACAGAGCACTAAAGAGCATACCTCCAAGGTGCACATCGGATAAACCATACATACAGAAAATCCGCATAGGCCAAGAATAATGAAAGGACAAGTCCGAGTGATTTTTAAACATTCCAGAAATTTACTTGCACTCCAAGAAAAAAAAAAAAAAACACCACCACTTCACGGATTTTTGCATGGATATAGGGCAGATACTGTCTGCATATATAGCCTTTAAAAACTGGGGCCATCGGTAAGTCCGGTGAAACGATCCAAGGCAAATTTGTGGAGTAAGCGGCATCAGCTGTCTGCATTAAAAAGGGTCCATCCCTGAAATGTCACACCAGGTGCGGGTCCGCACGGCTGCTCCTTGTCCAGGTCTTCCCCATGAAGTGCTGGTTGCGCTCACACGATGCAGCGTACCCCACAAATTGCTGTGAATCGTTTCACCGGACTTACCGGTGGCACCAGTTTTAGAAGTCCATGTATGCAGCAAGTTATCTACTTATGTCCATGCAAACATCCGTGAAGGGTCTTTTCTTGTACCTACTATCTGGTTTGAATGTCTACAATAAGTAAGTTACAGCATTTTTGAAAAATCATTTAGATTGTGTTTTCACATTGTGTGGTTTTTCTGTGTGTCGAATGTGGTTTTTGGAGCCAGTTTAGGTGCATTTTGCTGCAAAGTTGCTACGTCACGTTATTGCGGTTTATTGAGAATTTTCATCTGATGGTCATCTATTTTTCTGTTGGATTCAGACAAAAAAAACTCTGATATTTGCACTATAATGCATGTTAATAGGTTTTCAGAAGACATATTATGGAGGGGCACATTGGATAACCTGATGCCGGTCCTTTAACATTTGCTCATAAGACGCATAGGTTCCCCTAAAGCCTAGCTTTTTTTTATTGTATGGTTTCACCAAGCTGTGTTTTTTTCTAGTGCAAAACCTCACAATGATGGAAACATGTGAACATAGTCATTGCAGGTTTACAGTTTTCATATAAAATGTATTCAAACAAAAGTAACTTCCTGCATAGGAGCCATAGCACTAGAGACCACCAGGAAATTTACAGCCAGAGTTTAATGTATTAGGTTGAATTTTTTTCTAATGTCTGTGGAAGATCTGCAGCCAGTAGTAAAAAGGTAAATTGGCAGCAGTCATATCCATCTAAAGACTGAAACACCCTGCGGAAATATCAATGTAAAGATAGGGGTGAGTTACAGGGTATAATATATGCAAATTGCCTCTTCTGAGAAAAAGAGGACTTAACTCTATAGCGCCACCTGTTGGAAGTAGCGATCCTACAAGTCACAATCAACCCTCTAACGAGTCGTGCAATATGACTAAGGATAAAAGCCAAATCAGTATCTCAATTCGCAGACACGGTGTTTTTCGGGCTGTTGGCCCTCGTCAGTGCGAAGCATGGGAACTGATTTGGCTAGGTGAGAGGCTCTGGACTGGGGTCTAAGGGGTATCGTTTCTCCTTATGGAGAGTGACATACCAGCTCTGGCTTGTCAAGGTAAGGAGGCTTATTTGCCGTACAATGCTCCTCTGGGAAATTAAATATGCAAATTGCCTCTTCTGAGAAAAAGAGGACTTAACTCTATAGCGCCACTGTACAGCAAATAAGCCTCCTTACCTTGACAAGCCAGAGATGGTACTGTATGTCACTCTCCATAAGGAGACTCCCCGTATAATATGACTCCTTGGTACTTAATTTGCCAGGATATAAAGGGAAATCTGTCAGCAAGATCAACCCCCAAACCACCCATATGGGCATGTAGGGCTTTAAAATGTAAAATCCATGGACATCTTTACATGTCAAAATGGTTGTTGTATTCCAAGAATAAGTGGCATTTTAACCGATATGCAATTAAACATTAAGTGCCCTGGGCATGCCAGAGCACTTAAAGGGGCTCTCAGAGAAAATGTAATAAAATACGCATTTACATATTAAACATCTTTCTAAATACTTTTTAAGCAAAAAGATATGCTTTATTTAGTACACTGTCAAGATCTTAAAGATGGCAACTGTCATCAAACGCAGCCCATCCTAACTTTCAGAGGGCACACAAGAGCAGATGAAGAACAACTGACCCAGACAGACGTCTGGTAATAGCAGTGTCAGGTCCGGCATCTTGAACGCACATTCCTCTGTTCAGTCAACCTGACAGGACACCGAGTGGGGCCAGGACTAAAGGAGAAGATAGACACCTTTCTTTGGCTGACTGAGAATGAACATCCATCCTAGTCAGCCTGACCGCTAGTGTCTATCTCTTCGTGCAGCCCGTCCTACTGCGTGTCTTCTGAAATCTAGGACGGGCTGCACAACGATCTAGCTAGTATTTCTCATCTTCGAAAACCTGACAGTGCACTAGATAAAGAATACCTTTTTAATATTTACATATTTTTCTATTACATTTCTTGGAGAATCCCTGTAAGAAGCAACTACCTCCCCAGGTCGTTTCCTCTCCCAGGAGCAGCCTCTTTCGCCTGATGAAAGCTCAATGTTTGTGGACTTCAGGCAAGGAAATCAGGCAATGAGGAATGAAGCTAAAGATGCTGGCTGTAGGCAAGAAAACAACCCGGGAAGGCATTTGCTCCTTAAAGTGCTCAGTCATGCCCAGAGCACTTAATGCACAATTTGCATAAGAGTATAAAATGTTAATTACTTGGAAGAGCAGTGACAGAAAATGTAAATGCATGGACACCTTTATATCTTCTAACCCCTGCATGGGCATGAATCTTACTGGCAATGCCACACACTCGGCCAATGTATTTTTGGGGCAACGTGTGAAGAAAACAGATAAGCGCACACTTCAGGAACCCATTTTTCCACCTCTACACTTTCCATGCAGTTGAACACAAGGTTACCTTTAAGCAGGAAGATTACAGCAGGACAATCATGAAAACTTCAGGAAGGAAGTCAGGAAAGAGTCGAAATAAGATACAGAAGTTAGAAGAACCACTGAAAGGAGAGAAGGAAATAGGAAGTTTGCCAAGAAGGGAAAAAAAAAAAAAAAAATTAAAAAAGGAAAAAAAAACTCTTACCTGCAGTCATTTAACCATATTGTAATCTTTTCATTAGGAATATTACCTGCAAATAGAAAAAAAATCAATTTTAACAAGATACACCCAATTAACAAACAGAAAAACCAACCCCACCAGATAAGAGAGTTTCAGCTTTGTCATCTATAGAAGAATTTGGAGGAACCATATCATCAGGCTGGCAATAGACTGGAGATTGCTCACAGTAGGAAGTGGAAGGTGGACAAGGGATAAAGGTCAGGGGAAAAAGAAAAAGCAAGAGCTTGCCAAGATCGGTAGCAGAGAAGACAGATTGGATACGTGACATGCAGCCATTTCGGCCCTTACATAAGCTACAGATGGCGCGAGCGGAATCTAACCTCCTCACGGCTACGTCCCCGCCATCAGGAATAGTAGCAGGGTATTTTCGCTGTGTCCAAAACGCCGCATTCTAATTATCACACTTGTTTGTCAGTACGTGCGGATTCACAGCAGAAATGGACATGCTGCGGCTCGTAAAGCTGCACCGCGGGCGAGTGTGCGCAGCGTTAAATAGAAGCACAGTGGCCGTGGGATATCTAGAAATGCCATCCACTGTGCTTGTACTGTAGAACAAATGCACTGCATCCAAAACGCTGCTATTCCTGATCGCGGGGATGTAACCCAATACCTTCTGACTGATCCATCCAGGATATTGCCCAGTTATAACTAGGTCTCTATTGTTACTTGTGTACCACAGTATCAAAGGACTAATGTAAAGGAGCATTGCCATCTGAAATAAGTCACAAGATGTGCCAGAAATTCCTAGAAAGTACAGGTCTCACCTCTAAGGGCGTGTTCACACAGTGGGGTTTTTATAATGCATATTTTCAACTATGTTTTCCAGTCCTAGCAGAGTCTATGAGACTTCAGAACTCTTGCGCACACCTTGGCTTTTTGTCATTAGGATTTTGTGCTTTGCACTTTTTTTTGCACAATGGAGCATGTAACTTCCTTCACTGTTTTTTCAGCGATTTTCACCCATTGAAATTAATGAATGGTGAAAAGACGAAGGTGTCCGGTTTTGCTGTGTTTTTTTGTACCAAAACCTTTTGGGCGCGTTCCCACGATCAGGAAGTAGCAGAGATTTGGACGCAGCGTATTTTCAGAGTTCTAATCACGCAGGTAAATCCACATGCGTTCACTGATCCATACAGCTTTACCGCATCCAATACATTCTATGTTGGGGAGACTAGCATCTCCACAAGAAGAATGGACATGCTGCTGCCTGTAAACCCGCACCGCATGTCAGTGTCCGTGGGTGATCTGCAGCTGCATATAGACGCACAGTGGACATGGGAGTTCTAGAAATCCCACCCAGTGTGCTGTAACGGCTGGTTGCTGTGTTTTTGATGCTGTGTCAAAACTGCAATTCCTGAATGTAGGCATGCAGCCTACAGTAGAATATGATTTTTTTTTGTCACTAAACTATTAGCATGCACAAGAGACATTTAGTATGGCAAAAACAAAGCAAAAAACAAGAAAAAAACAAGCAAGCAAAATCTGATTTTTTTCCGAGGCTTCTTCACTGCCAAGATAAGCAGGGTTTGCTGGAGAAAAAAAAAAAAAAAAGCCAGTAAAAACGCAACAGGTGAACAAAGCAGAGGATTGCAGTGACCACCATTCACCAGTTTCTGGCCACCACACTATGAAATCAGCTACCCCCCCCCCAAAAAAAAGGAGCACCACTGTGCTGAGAGTACCAATTATGCTACTGAAATAGTGATGGTAAGCGCACTAAGTATGTGCTGCAGACAGTCGTGCATTAAAAATGTGTTTCTAGGCAAGAAAAATGCTGCATAAAAAATAAACCACTTATTCTGATGACTGGCGGAAAAAAGTAAAGGATATAAAAACACTGAAAGAATTGACATGCTGCAGAATGGATGTTGCTTCAAATCTGCCAAGAATAAGCAACATGTTAATAAATCGCACTTTGCTGGTCCAGAATTTTTCCATGGCAAAAACAACTGTACGGGATTCCTTCTGAGAACTCGGTGCTAGTGTCAGTCTACAGAAGAACACAAGTAAGCCCTATTGAAAATGAGAATGATAACGCCAAGCTGTCAATCCACCTATATAATGTTAGGAGGAACTGTGCTGCCCCTTACCTATGAATAAGTGACTAACAAGAACAGCAGCTTCCAGGAAAAACAAAATAGAAAGACATGGACTCACCATCTACAAATCACCACATGTCAGGAGGGTCAACAGTTCATCTTTACTGTACAAATATTTTTCTAGGCAATGTGACCCCGATATTGTCATGAAGGGGAAATTTCTATAAACCCACTAGACCCATACTTTTACAACTATGCTGTTGATACATTATCAGCGCACGCAAACATTACTGTCATCTACACAAATATATGGAAATGAGACGCAGCTGTTCTAGGAGAGAAGGATGAACCGATCACATCATACATGGCGATTCATCTTACCAAAAGTTTCACAAAAACGTTGCAATTTATACACTGTGGCATAAATATACTAGAATTAGACAGTGCAAGCCCTAGACTAGAAATCCTTAAAATGCATCAGATTTATCAGCAGCACAAACACGGCCCATCTTTTTTACGTGTAGTCCTCAGTTTATACCACCTATTAACGGTTTCTGCGTGCAAGAAATATGCAAAAAAACAACAACTTTGCAGCGTTGCATGCTAGGCTGCTCCCCTTTCTATAAACTATGACCTCCTCTGGAAAGGCACAGTCAGGCCCCACTTCAACATTTGTGTTTATATCTAAAGCGTCTTTTCTTTCGTCTATTGGTATTCTTCAAACTTGCACACTACACTGTTCATGAATTTTGCGCATGGGGGGGGGGGAGAGTTTATTTTTGCCTTCAACTTTTAAGTGCAAAATTCATACAAACAGCACAAAATTTCTGGCTACATTTGCACCCCCGCAAATAACCAACATTTTTTTGAAAAGTTGCAAATAATTAATCAGGCTAACCCACTTCCTTTCAATGTCAAAATAAACAACAACAAAAAAAAGAATTATAATTATAAAAATAAATAAATAAATAAATAAATAAAATGTATATTTTTAGATTTTCTTCTTTATATCCATCAAGGATTAGCTTATGGGGATTTTACAGAATAGAGACACTAATGCCTATGAGACGGTATGCCGTAATTGTTTCTTTACATTCACAAATGCAAAACAAATGCAAAAAGAATCCAGTCCAGTGTCTAACATGATAAATGATTGAGGTATACAAAAAACAAAACCATTCTCATCATATAGCTTGATCTGTTGTCCCTCAATACTACGCAGATGGAGAATTTGGCACAGTTCATATTGTTTGCGATCCTTCTACCGTATATATCGAACACCGGGTTAAGCTGGCTGGCAGTTTATTGGCATAGAAAATATTACAGTTGCTTTATGAATGTGCCAAAAATATTAGATGACAGAGGTTTCCACACCATATGCCCATATTCTTAATAAATGCAGCCCAGAGCAGTATTCTTCCAGCTGTGCCGTCTTGAATGGAGTCATCCTAATATATATGAAATGTGGTTCCATTGCCCCCCAATGAAAGTGATGAATATGGGATTTTCTTAACTGGATTTCTGAGGTTCTTCACATGTTTACAACGTAAATGGCAAATAAATATTTCTGCATATTAAATTCCAGATGGGGAAAAAAAAAAAAAAAAAAAAAAAAAAGGTAGTTAGTTGATAAACCAGTACAGCAGGAATGTATTTTAGACGCTGATGAGCAGATTTTGTGTAATACAACCAAATTCCTGCAATTACCATATGCACACTGCAAAGATAAAAGTTCAATGTACAAAAAAATAAAACAGTGAAGATGCATTTCTTGCTTTAGAGATTGAGAAGTGCTTGGCGGAAAACATTAGACATTAGGCTTTAATGCCCACTTTTTTCTATTTTTCTTATTATTGGAAGCCATTGGACCATTGGTTTGGGAAGCGCTGCACAACAATTGTGGTAATAGACGCTGTTCCAATTTTGAGATAGATATATATATATATATATATATATATATATATATATATATATATATATATATATATATATATATATATTTTTTTTTTATTTTTTATTTTTTTTCATTCAACGTGACAGACGCATAAAGCCGGCCATTCACGAAACAGACATCAGCATGTGGAAACCAAGCTCTGGCGCCGACACTTGGGAGCGGAGCGTGCAGCTCCATGTGTTGCTATGCAGACGCACCCTCCGCTCCCAAGTGGTGGCGCCAGAGCTTGGTTTCCACATGCGAGACACGGACGTGTTTCTCGCAAGTGGAAAGGAGCCCTTACCCGGAGGCTGAGGCTGCACTGGACGTCACATTGGCAGGCACTAGAATGGGTAAGCTGGCACTTTAGGGTATATATGATCTCTCTTTTGGGTAATAGTAATGCTTGCTGTTTGATACAGGTCTTTACAGCAGTCAGTACCCAATTACATATGACTTTATGGTCTTTGGGATCATCTCCATGGTCTGACATTTCACTTTATCTGCACTTAACACTTTTTAGTATCAGGAATCATGGTTTTTGATGATCTGTTTGCTCAGCCTCTCCTTACCCTGCGATCAATGTTATGATGTCCTTCACACATGAGCCTTTTTCTGTACTTTGTTTCTTTTGCTACTTGTTATATGTATTATGCCTTGTATTTTTTTTTTTTAATAAACTTTTTGTTTTACATTTCTGCTTGGAAAACGACTCCATGATTTTTGTAGCTTTTAAAGTCCTCAAAAGCTAGACATCATGCAGCTACCCAAAGAAATTCGGGAACAAATGAGAAACAAAGTAATTGAGATCTATCAGTCTGGAAAAGGTTATAAATAGAGATGGGCAGACCCATGGATGTTTGGGTCCAGCTGAACAGTAAAAAAAACCCTGGGGGTCCTGAACATCCAGTGTTTGCTGCACTGTCATGCACATGATTACGTGGCAAACACTGCTTCGGATCAGTGGTAAAATCATTACCACCAGTCAGACAGCTGTAATTCCCACGCTGTCAAATGGCCAGTGGCCAGTGTCAGGCAGCTGCTACAAAGGCAAATAAAATAATGGGATGCATTAAAAGAGGCATAGATGCTCATGAGAACATAATTTTACCTCTATACAAGTCACTAGTGCGACCACACTTAGAATACTGTGCACAGTTCTGGTCTCCGGTGTATAAGAAAGACATAGCTGAACTGGAGCGGGTGCAGAGAAGAGCGACCAAGGTTATTAGAAGACTGGGGGGTCTGCAATACCAAGATAGGTTATTACACTTGGGGCTATTTAGTTTGGAAAAACGAAGGCTAAGGGGTGATCTTATGCTAATGTATAAATATATAAGGGGACAGTACAAAGACCTTTCTGATGATCTTTTTAATCATAGACCGGTGACAGGGACAAGGGGGCATCCTCTACGTCTGGAGGAAAAAAGGTTTAAGCATAATAACAGATGCGAATTCTTTACTGTAAGAGCAGTGAGACTATGGAACTCTCTGCCGTATGATGTTGTAATGAGTGATTCATTACTTAAATTTAAGAGGGGACTGGATACCCTTCTGGAAAAGTATAATGTTACAGGTTATATATACTAGATTCCTTGATAGGGCGTTGATCCAGGGAACTAGTCCGATTGCCGTATGTGGGGTCGGGAAGGAATGTTTTTCCCCATGGTGGAGCTTACTCTTACCACATTGGGTTTTTTTTGCCTTCCCCTGGATCAACATGTTAGGGCATGTTAGGCTATGGGTTGAACTAGATGGACTTAAAGTCTTCCTTCAACCTTAATAACTATACATGTAAAGACTATAAATAACAGCGTGAGCCCGCAGCTCTGATTGGAGGTAAAAAAGTTTACCTCCTGTCACTGGTGTCAGCTAATGGGACATACTTCTCCCATCAGCCTATGCTTGCTGCCGCTAACAGTGAGAGCAGGCAGCGGCTGATGGGACTATTCAACCAGCACCTACTTTCTTAATAAATAATTAAAAAAAATTATTTGTGAGTTCCCTTGTATTTTTGATAACCAGCCAGGCAAAGCTGACAGTTGGGTGCTGCAACCCTCAACTGTCTGCGTTAGCAAGGCGGGGTGTCAAGAATAGAGGGGTGTCAAGAATAGAGGGGTGTCAAGAATAGAGGGGTGTCAAGAATAGAGGGGTGTCTCCACCCCCCATTTTTGACAACCAGTCAAACTAAAGCAGCAGCTCATTCTCCCAGCGCTTCTCAGCCTGAATGATCGCATCTTGGCACAGTCCAGGTTTGAAAACTGTTTATCCCCAGACATGGATTACGGCATGGGATAGAACAGGTGAGGGATATGGTTGCCTTTTTATTTTTGTTTTATTACTGCAGACGAAGGCTTCAATGGAATGGGCGTTAGGTGAGTATAATGGTGATTGTTATTTTTAAATAAAAAAATAAAAAAAGTGTGAATTTTGTTTTTATTTAAAATAAAAGACTTTATTCTGTCTGTGTGCTTATTTACAATACAACTATAGTATTTGGAATGAATAGGTGTCCTATAGACGTCTATCCATTACTAACCCGTGGGCTTGATGTCACTGGACAATACAAAGGTGACATCAACCCCACAAATATGAACCCCATTTGCCACCACTACAGGGCAAATGGAAAGAGCCTACTCTGTGTACTGACAAGAGAACAGGTGAAGTTATAGGAAGAAGTATGTTCCATTATATCTGGTGTAGAAGTAAAAGCATTTCAGAAAAGAAACATCATTAGTGATGAGCGAGTATACTCATTGCTCGGGTTTTCCAGAGCACGCTCGGGTGGTCGAGTATTTATTAGTACTCGGAGATTTAGTTTTCATCGCCGCAGCTGAATGAGTTACAGCTACTACCCAGCCTGAGTACATGTGGGTGTTGCCTGGTTGCTAGGGAATCCCCTCATGTGTTCAAGCTGTCTAGTAGCCGCAAATCATCCTGCTGAGGCGATGAAAACAATCTCCGAGCAGTTACAAATACTCAGAGACCACCTGAGCGTGCTCGGGAATACCCAAGCAACGAGTACACTAGCTCATCACTAAACATCATACCAACAGTAAAATATGGTGGTGGTAGTGTGATGTCTGGGGCTGTTTTACTGACTCAGGACCTGGAAGACATGCTGTTGTAAATGGAACCATGAATTCTGCTGCCTACCAAAAAATCATGAGGAGAATGTCCGGCCATTTGTTCGTGACCTCAAGCTGAAACGCACTTTGATTATGCAGCAGGGCAGTGAACTAAAACATACCAGCAACTCCACCACTGAATGGATTAAGAAAAACAAAAGTAAGGCTTTGGAGTGGCCTAGTCGAAGTCCTGACCTCAATCCTTTTTAGATGTTGTGGCATGACCTTAAAAAGGTGGTTAAATGCTCGGAAACCCTCCAATGTGGCTGAA
The DNA here is from genome assembly GCF_051348905.1 of Ranitomeya variabilis. Lineage (NCBI taxonomy): Eukaryota > Metazoa > Chordata > Amphibia > Anura > Dendrobatidae > Ranitomeya > Ranitomeya variabilis. The sequence goes on from NC_135238.1 coordinate 192,041,145, forward strand.
TTACAACACTTCTGCAAAGATGATGGCCAAAATTCCTCCAGAGCGTAGTAAAAGACTCTTGCCAATTATCGCAAACGCGTGGTTGCAGTTGTTGCTGCTAAAAGTGGCCCAACCAGTTATTAGGTTTAGGGGGCAATCACTTTCCACACAGGGCCCTGTAGGTTTGTATTTTTTTCCCTTAATAAAGGCCTTCAATTAAAAACTGCATTTTGTGTTTATGTTCTCTTTATCTAATGTTTCAGATCACCAAACAAGTTTAATTAAGTGTGACAAACATGCAAAAGAAAAGGAAATCAGGAAGGGGGCAAACACTCACACAACTGCATATCTGCCCTTCCAGGAGAACATAAATTTGTGATGTATAACTGAAGGATACAGATTGTAGGCACCTTAAACCTGCCATTCCTGCTTATCTTGTAATTCTGGCTGGTGGGCCGAGAAAGAAAACCAGAAAAAAATCCATTAAAGAGACTTCTGTACAGGTCTGCAGATTATGATACGAGAACCACCACAAGGAATGTGGTTGCTCTGCCCACAGGTCATGCAAAAAAACACAGCAAAGACATTCCTAAATAACATAAGCAGACTCCATGCAGATACACTGTACACAGAGGCTTACACAAGGCTTAGACAATATGGTGCCACATCCGTCAGACTGTGTAATCTATACTATACGCACACTGTTCAGCAGGGTGGAGGACCTTAAGGAAACTACAATGACTTCTACAAGGTCACATTCATCAGCAGCTTAAACACTTTCACCATGTCAGAGGTGGAAAACATTTCTGTATGTATTCTAATCAAATTGGATGCTGCTCTATAAATTCCATTAAAATAAGTCAAATAGATTCGCCTGGGGTTGAGGATGCCGATAAGAAATCTATCCTTAGCATGTATTACACTACTGTGTTAAAGTGTGCCATTTGTGGTAAATACACAGTACTTCCATATCAAAATCTTCAGGATTCCTGACAGATTTACTGCTGCAATTTTTTTCCCAAATAAATCCAATGCACACATAGCCCAACTTATATGCATATGATAGATCGCAATAGTCAGATTGCAAAATGAACTCTACAGGGCCCCAACTCATCATTTGTAGGGTTTTTAAGTCACTTCCCCCCCCCCCCCCCCTTTCTGGTAATCATTGCCAGCTTTAGTGCAAAAGTCTTCAAAATGGGGCATGTGGGTTCAAGTGCTTTGGGCAGAACAAAGCTCTTCATTTCTGTTATAACTTTAAGCGCTTTTTACCCTCCATTAAAGTGCTGCTCACAACTCAAATATTTGTGCAAAAATTTCCTTGCATGAAAAAATAGAAAATAGATTTCATATTGGGTGCAACTTGGAAAAAAATGGAAAAGATACCCAAAAATAGGTATCAATGCAATAATGAACTGAGCCCGAAGTTTTGGTTTGTGGTGGGTCCGACACTCACAAATCAACTGTATACAGATCCTGCCGCAGTCAGATGTACAAAGTGTTGAGAGGCAGAACATCACAGCTCTGCACACTGTAGTGGTCAATCTCATCAAGTCACCGCACCGTTTACATTCAGCCGCAGTGATGGTATATGGAGGTGCTGGGTGTCTGACCCCATAATAGGTTAGGTCATCAATATACAAAGACCTGGACAACCCCATTAGAGAGTCACACAAAAAAATTCTGTGCGTTCAAACTGCTGTGACCACAAAGATCCCATTATTTACATAAAATCTCAAATCAGGTCATCAAAAAAAGTTGAGTTGACTACAAGTTTTCTTTTACTTTTCCCCATTTTGGAATTTTCCAACAGATAAAAATCAGTTTTCCATAAAACAGGCGAAGATGTGTGATATGTGCACACAACACCTTTCAGGTGGAATCCAACTAAAAGTGCAACAAAAAAAAAAGAAAAAGTTACATTGTACAGCAACGTCAAAACGACATTGTTGTCCACATATTCCATCTTATGTCATTTCTTGTAATCGCTTCAGGGTTCAGAAACAAAGTGGAAATGAAGCAGCAGGTTCACACTTACAACCTCAATCAGTTCAAATAGATGTCGGCAGTGGTGGCTCTGCAAACCAGGCACACGTTGGGTAAGATTTCTGCATCTTCTGGCAGGAAAAAAAGGCAGCTGCAAAAAAGTAAGCTTTTTACCGATATGAATGAAGTAGCTGGTGAAAAAAACGCACAAAGAATGGACACTCTACAGATTATATTCTGCACTAAATCTGCAAGTAACAAGTAAGCAAGGTGTGCATGACACTTCAGGTTTCTCATTCACTTTGCTGCCAATCAGGATTGCTTCAGATTTACCTAGAAAATCTGCAAGTAAAAAATAAAAAACACCCCAAATCTGCAAAGTGTGCACACAGCCTAATGGAAAAAACGCTTTAGAAAAAAGGTCACCAACTTTTGCCTGATGCGGCTTCACCTAGGAAAGGTTTGTCAGGTGCGTCAGCGTCTGTGTGCAGGAAGGCGAACGGAAATGTCGGAACCCCAGACAGACTATTGTTAAGAATACAAGCGATTTTATGAGAACAGATCAGTGGATGATCATAGAAATGACTGGCTGCTTCACTCTAAGAGCAATAAAAATTCTCAGCCTCAAGGCTGTAGGGTCAATGTCTGGTGAAAGACTCGTGGGTATTAAAAAACTTTTCCCACACTATAACCAGATTTTAATTGGGGAAAAAACAAGCAGGACAAAGTTTTGCAAAGGTCTCACAGACGTTTTACTATGAATAACACAGGTCAACAAAAAAAAAATTTTTTTCTGGTGTCCAAAATATTTTAATGAATTTGGGGTATTTTTGGGGTGCTGATTCTGAATATGCTATCAGTTTTGCCAGATTGGCTCAAGTTTTTGAGATTTTTGGTATCTTATTTATAGCACTTGTTGGTAAATGCGACGCATCATCTCATTAATTTCTTTGGATTAGTACTTGAACTGAGCAGTTCTCAATATAGTTTTGTGTTAATTAGTGTTCTAAAAGTTTGTTCATAGCTTGATTTTTGCACTAACTTTATGTTGTTGTCTGTTTTCCAGTGAAAAGCATGAACTCATCAAGAAGTTGTCTTAACGATCCAGACTCATTCTGTTACATTTGTGGTGAATACACACTGCCAAAACATAGAAGAAACATAACAGACTTCGTAAAAAAAGTGTATTTTGCCTATTTTGGGGTTATGCTTGGGGACCAAGACATAGTGTGCAAAGCATGTATCGAATTATTACGAAAATGGAGCAAAGGACAAAGAAAAAGATTCAAATTTGGTGTTCCAATGGTGTGGAGAGAGCAAAAAAATCATCATGACGACTGTTATTTCAATAAAGTTAATGCGCGTGTAGCAAATTACGTCTTTTTTTGACACATTTTACGAAAAATCTCAAAAACTTGAGCCAATCTGGCAAAACTGATGACATATTCAGAATCAGCACCCCAAAGTTACCCTAAATTCGATGAAATATCTTTGGCACCAAAAATGCTGTTGACCAGTGTAATAGTAGTCAGAATATAATCTTGCATTCCTGGTCATCTTGGATAAGGACTTTCTCTAATTGTCACCCACTCCTGGTTTTGGCTTACAAATACTGATGTAAAATTCTGAATGTGGACTAATGTTGCTTACTGTGCAGGTGGCGAGCACAGATTTGAGAGGCTCTTTATTGTATCTGGCCGAAGAGAGGACTATACACTCACCGGCCACTTTATTAGGTACACCATGCTAGTAACGGGTTGGACCCCCTTTTGCCTTCAGAACTGCCTCAATTCTTCGTGGCATAGATTCAACAAGGTGCTGGAAGCATTCCTCAGAGATTTTGGTCCATATTGACATGATGGCATCACACAGTTGCCGCAGATTTGTCGGCTGCACATCCCAAAGATGCTCCATACAAGGCAGGATGGATCCATGCTTTCATGTTGTGTGTGACGGTGTGGTCTTCTGCTGCTGTAGCCCATCTGCCTCAAAGTTCGACGCACTGTGCATTCAGAGATGCTCTTAGGCCTACCTTGGTTGTAACGGGTGGCGATTTGAGTCACTGTTGCCTTTCTATCAGCTCGAACCAGTCTGCCCATTCTCCTCTGACCTCTGGCATCAACAAGGCATTTCCGCCCACAGAACTGCCGCTCACTGGATATTTTTTCTTTTTCGGACCATTCTCTGTAAACCCTAGAGATGGTTTTGCGTGAAAATCCCAGTAGATCAGCAGTTTCTGAAATACTCAGACCAGCCCTTCTGGCACCAACAACCATGCCACGTTCAAAGGCACTCAAATCACCTTTCTTCCCCATACTGATGCTCGGTTTGAACTGCAGGAGATTGTCTTGACCATGTCTACATGCCTAAATGCACTGAGTTGCCGCCATGTGATTGGCGGATTAGAAATTAAGTGTTAACAAGAAGTTGGACAGGTGTACCTAATAAAGTGGCCGGTGAGTGTAGAGACATAGTGATTGTGTGCAGCAGAAGAATCTCATTGATCAGTTGCTTGACTGTAGGGTAGAAGTGTCTCTCCTTAGAATTGTGCCCCATGTGTTACTGTACATAGGACATCTCAGCGATACTAGTGCCTTGTAAAGATCACGTTATGCGATGGTGCAGATGCTCCATCTGAGCTATTGGTGATGGACCCGGAAACGCTGCAGCCCGCGTCCATCACAGAATGACGGCACATCGCTAACGCATGCCGATTATGACATGAGTTAGCAATGCGCTACATAGTGGCAGTCAATGGGTGCGCTAACGCATCCGTTACATAGCGTTAGTGCCGGTGTGTAACGGATGCTGTCTGCACATTGCCATTGATGCAATGTGAACATGGCCTTATACTTCTCCTCCTATCGTTCCACTCCTGGTTTTGGCTTACAAATACGGATGTAAAATACTGAACATGGCCAAAGGCAACACTCAACTTTGTGAAATGACCGAACAGCAGAAAGACCTGATCTACTCACACATCTAAGTGCAAGATCCGCGAGACCCAAAGTATGTCCTATTCTGATCAGATTTTGGAGGACCTATGGGTACGTGTACTACCCGATAAAAAAAAATTAAAAAAAATTGGAAAGCATGCCAACAATTCACATGGGCATCACTTCAAAGGAATCATACGCCTTCCATAATCAGTTTCTTCCAAGGCCCCCATACACATTACATCATATTGTCAGCCGACTCGCCCTTACATAGGAAAGCTCGGCAGAAAACTCCTGTGGTCCCTACAAATGAATCACCTGGCAGCGACTGTGCATGTCCCCACTTAAACGCAAAGAGCTGCGGAATATGTCGGCGCTACAGAAATAAAATTAATTATTACGGTGATGATTTGGGTACGTGTATATAGCAGAAAAAAAACATAGAAATAGTAACGTATCAAAATGTATCTTCCCCCGGGGTTGACAGTCATAACTAATGATATGGTCAAGTTTACAGAGCTCTCCAACGAGATCCACTAATTAAAGCAACACAAATACAGTGACAGTCAAGACTGCAAATTACATTTGCAACTTTTACAAACTTTCTGCAGTTTACAGTAAAGCAAGAACAATTTCAGTAGCTCATAACTAATGTCATAGTGGTTTCTCCAAATTCAGCAGTCTCAGAATACTCCCCTCCTCGGGATCGAAAAACTTGTAAGGTTACACTTTTGCAAATCAGGCGGTTTCTTAAGCTCACCTGATATAATGAAGCAAGGGCTTCAGAAATCAAGAGAGGGTGCAGAACATTAAGAGATCACTGCGTCGTACAAACAAGGACACAGATGTAGAGTGGTCGAATGTACCTGGAGATACAGCTGGAAACATAATTCACAAGTTCAAAGTTACAGGGACACCGGTTACACTTCCTGGATGTGGCAGAAAGAGGAAGCCGTCACCGGCTGCCACCAGATTCCTGAGGAGGCAGACTCAACGAATAACTGCAAAAGATCTGCAAGATTTAGTGGCAACAGGGTCTGAGATTCAGGTTTGCACAGTAAGGCAGAGTTCAGACAGCCAAATGTTATGGTCCACAGCCAAATGTTATGGTCCACGAAAGTCTAGACTGAACCTAGTTGTTCTGTAATGTCTTCTATTGTCTGTACAAGTCCCCTCTAAGATGTAAAGTGCAGCGGAATATGTTGGCGCTATAGAAATAAAATTATTATTAATATTATCATCCTGCACTTACCACCTCATTGGCAGTCTGAACATGGCCAAATGCACAAACACTGAATGTCTCCATGCCCAAAATCCAAGATTCAGGCCATAACCTACAGGGAATGAGCTAAGATTCCTCAGGAAAGCTGTCAGAAACTGGAGTCTGTCTACGCATCAGGTTACAACAGCCAGAACTCCACCGAGTACTAAAGATGCTCGCCATGAAGGGGATGACCAACACAGATAGCAGTAGTCAGAAAGAGGCATGTTATGAGGAATTTCCAGAAATCACTTGTTGTGTTGAACCATTTATATTGTTCATGTTTGATTGGTTTATTGCAAACAGCAGAAAAATTGGGACATGGAAGTTCCTACTATACAAGCTTCCACTAATCCAAATTACAGGACACTGGGCTGACCTTAAGACAATGTCATCGAAACAGAAGATTTAACCCAACCAAAACAAAGTCCAGGAGAGAAACAAAACAAACAAAACACATGCTACTTGTATGGGCCAACATGAAGAAGCTGTGAATGTGAGGGGTGGAATGGACTAATGACTGCACCAATCCATTACTGAATGTGGGATCTGCACAATGTCACAGATTCAAATACTCCCACAGGACAATGGGGAGAAGAAAAAAACAAAATGTATACTGTATATAAAAGATGAATGTAGCAAAGCTCCAAAAAAATAGTGCTTTATTGACCCATCATGACAGGCGATGTTTCGTTCCAAATGTGGAAATTTTGAAAAGTTCCATATTTGAAATAAAATGCCGCCTGACATGATGGGTCAATAAACCAATTTTTTTTTTTTGGACCAATGTTGTGCTGCCTTCATCTTTTTTGCATATATTGAGGTTTTATTTTGCCTGGTAGGCTTTGCACGATAGATAGATATGGAAGGGATAGACAGATACTGTCAGGATAACCCCAAAAGAGAGGTTTAGTTACATCAATTTACGGGGCTACGATTACCCCAAAAACAAACACTCTCACACGTTCCCTTCTGCTTACAAAAAAAACAACAAAATACATATAATACAGGGTGGGGGGCGGGTTACACCGATGGCACCTAGACAAGGGGTATGGGGGGTGTTGGCGCACCGATGGCGCCCGGGCAGGGGACACACACCAGCACCGATGGCGCCCGGGCAGGGGACACACACCAGCACCGATGGCGCCCGGGCAGGGGACACACACCAGCACCGATGGCACCCGGGCAGGGGACACACACCAGCACCGATGGCACCCGGGCAGGGGACACACACCAGCACCGATGGCACCCGGGGCAGGGGACACACACCAGCACCGATGGCACCCGGGCAGGGGACACACACCAGCACCGATGGCACCCGGGCAGGGGACACACACCAGCACCGATGGCACCCGGGCAGGGGACACACACCAGCACCGATGGCACCCGGGCAGGGGACACACACCAGCACCGATGGCACCCGGGCAGGGGGACACACACCAGCACCGATGGCACCCGGGCAGGGGACACACACCAGCACCGATGGCACCCGGGCAGGGGACACACACCAGCACCGATGGCACCCGGGCAGGGGACACACACCAGCACCGATGGCACCCGGGCAGGGGACACACACAGATGGCACCCGGGCAGGGGCTCCGCACGATGGCTAAGTACGGGGGCTGCTGCCGGTTTCCTGGTCGCTTGTGACGGAGCTGGACATTGTGCATCAGTCGGTGCGGACGAGCGGTTACTGACCGGAGCCCTCTCCCAGCTGCAGCTTCCCCTGCACGGCCCGGGGGACCTGTGTGGCTTCCGCTGAGACATCCTCTGCCTCCGAGGCTTGCCAGGAATCTCTGCTCTTCGCCCAGGCCTTCCTCCGCTCCGTCACTATCGCCCGGTTCTGCGCCTCATCCATGGCGAGCGCCGTCTTCTTCCTCGTCGCTTCTCAGCTCTCAGCCGACCTGTGCGGGCAGAATAATGACAGCCGTGACCCCCTGCTCGGTCCGGAGCGGCGGAAGTATTGCCGAGCACAAGCCCCGCAGCGACCCGCAGACACTCACATGTCAGTCACTCCATGCCGCCGCCGCCGGGAGCTCGGCCAGTCTCAGCCCGCACTTTGTGTCGCGTCCCCGGCCGAGCGTCTTTTCCGCCTCCAGCCCCCGCTGCCTTTCAATCACTTGTTTCACTGCAGCAAAACTTTTTCTTACGGAGCCATCACTGAGAGGAGCGGAGCGCGCAGGCGCCGCACGGCCGAATTATATTAAACAACACCTGAAAGGGGCGGGGAGTCCGCATGCCCCGCCCCCGCCCGGGCGCACAGTCAGAGCGGGGGTCACACACAGGAATGCTCGTCCTCGGGGAGGGCGGCCGCACGTTCTCCTCAGTGCCCGCGCTGTGTGATGAGGGCGTGCAGCCCGGAGCCTGTGCGCCTTCTCACTCCGGACTCTGCGACTTATCTGCCTCACACCTAATAACCTGCACTTAATACGTCACTGAGTATTCGGGTGTTTGCGGTGAGAGTCACGTATTGTGTGACCTGACAATGACTGCGGCAGAAAGTGTCGCAGCCCCAGAATGTCACCGTGTGACCGCAGCCTGACACCGTAGCCGGCAGTTTCGGGGAGGTTTTTTTTTCATAAATAACCACGCCCACAACGTCAGGCCACGCCCATCATTCAGAGGGCAGAAAACCTGGCGTAAAATTGAGTAGGGAGATTATGGATAGGGGATAAATTACTGATCGCTGGGGGTCCGACCACTCACTGATCGCTGGGGGTCCGACCACTTACTGATTGCTGGGGGTCCGACCACTCACTGATCGCTGGGGTTCCAACCACTTACTGATTCCTGGGGGTCCGACCACTCACTGATCGCTGGGGGTCCGACCACTCACTGATCGCTGGCGGTCCGACCACTCACTGATCGCTGGGGGTCCGGCCACTTACTGATCGCTAAGGGTCCGACCACTGATTGCTGGGGGTCCGACCACTTACTGATCGCTAAGGGTCCGACCACTGATTGCTGGGGGTCCGACCACTCACTGATCGCTGGGGGTCCAACCACTCAATGATCGCTGGGGGTCCGGCCACTTACCGATTGCTGGGGGTCCAATCACTTACTGATTCCTGGGGTTCCGACCACTTACTGATCGCTGGGGGTCCGACCACTCACTGATTGCTGGCGGTCCGACCACTCACTGATCGCTGGAGGTCCGGCCACTTACTGATCGCTAAGGGTCCGACCACTGATTGCTGGGGGTTCGACCACTCACTGATCGCTGGGGGTCCGACCACTCAATGATCGCTGGGGGTCCAATCACTGGTCGCTGGGGGTCCGGCCACTTACCGATTGCTGGGGGTCCAATCACTTACTGATTGCTGGGGGTCCAACCACTTACTGATTGCTGGGGGTCCAACCACTTACTGATTGCTGGGGGTCCAACCACTTACTGATTGCTTGGGGTCCGACCACTCACTGATCGCTGGGGGTCTGACCACTTATCGATTTCTGGGGGTCCGACCACTCACTGATCGCTGGGGGTCCGACCACTTACTGATCGCTGGGGGTCCAACCACTTACTGATTGCTGGGGGTCCGACCACTTACTGATTGCTGGGGGTCCGACCACTTACTGATCGCTGGGGGTCTGACCACTCTCTGATCGCTGGGGGTCCGACCACTTACCGATTGCTGGGGGTCCGACCACTCACTGATCGCTGGGGGTCCAACCACTTACCGATTGCTGGGGGTCCGACCACTTACTGATGGCTGGGGGTCCAACCACTTACTGATCGCTGGGGGTCCGACCACTCACTGATCGCTGGGGGTCCAACCACTCACTGATCACTGGGGGTCCGACCACATACCGATTGCTGGGGGTCCGACCACTTACTGATCGCTGAGGGTCCGACCACTCTCTGATCGCTGGGGGTCCGACCACTTACCGATTGCTGGGGGTCCGACCACTCACTGATCGCTGGGGGTCCAACCACTTACCAATTGCTGGGGGTCCGACCACTTACCGATTGCTGGGGGTCCGACCACTCAGTGATCACTGGGGGTCCCGACCACTTACCGATTGCTGGGGTTCCAACCACTTACTGATTGCTGGGGGTCCGACCACTCACTGATCGCTGGGGGTCCGACCACTTACCGATTGCTGGGGGTCCGACCACTCACTGATCGCTGGGGGTCCAACCACTCACTGATCGCTGGGGTTCCGACCACTCACTGATCGCTGGGGTTCCAACCACTTACTGATTGCTGGGGGTCCGACCACTCACTGATCGCTGGGGTTCCAACCACTTACTGATTCCTGGGGGTCCGACCACTTACTGATCGCTGGGGGTCCGACCACTCACTGATCGCTGGGGGTCCGACCACTCACTTATCGCTGGGGGTCCGACCACTCACTGATCACTGGGGTTCCAACCACTTACTGATCGCTGGGGGTCCGACCACTTACTGATCGCTAGGATCTGGCCATTTACTGATCGTTGGGAGTCCAACCACTGGGGCCAGCAGTGATCCCAATAACTGGGCTCTGGACCCCAAGAAAGCCCTGTCCTGAATGCAGCAGATATGCCCACGTCTGAGAAAGCCAAGTGCTGTCCTCCGCTATGTCCGACAGTCCCATGACAATGATGAGAACGGAGGTGGAGCACAGATATTGCCGCTAGATTCCGGACGGGACTCAGCAGCCGCCTTCTTGGGGTCTAGAGCCCAGTGATTGGGATCGTTGGTGGTCCCAGTGTTCAGACCCCAGCAATCAGTTATGGACACAGATTTCTATTTGAACCTCATCGGTCCACTGGACTGTTTTCCTAAATTCATCAGCCTTGTTTAGATGTTCTTTTGCATACATCTGACGCTGAATTTTATTGTGAGGACGCAGGAGAGGTTTTCTTTTGATGACTCTTCCATGAAGGCCATATTTGTGCAGGTGTCTCTGAACAGAACAATGTACCACAACTCCAGAGTCTGCTAAATCTTTCTGAAGGTCTTTTGCTGTCAAGTGGAGGTTCTGATTTGCCTGTCTAGCAATACTATGAGCAGCTCTCACTGAAATTTTGCTTGGTCTTCCAGACCTTATCTTGAACTCCACTCTTCCTCTTACCTGCCATTTCTTAATTACATTTCGAACTGAGGAAAGGGCAACTTGAAAACGCTTTGCTCTCTTCTTATTTCCTTCTCCTGCTTTGCGGGCCTCCATCATTTTCAGAGTGTTAGACAGCTGCTTAGAAGAACCCATGGATGCTGGTTTTTGGCATAAGGCTAGAGGAGGCCGGGTTTTTATAAAGCTGGGAAATTTGCATCACTCAGCCCTTCCTAACGTGATAGTGAACAAGCCATAACCCTAACAGGCTAATTAAGGTCTGAAACCTTGGTCAAATTTATCTCGAAGGATGCACAAACATTTGTATTGGCTCATTTTGCTTTTTGAAATTTTTAAACTGTAAAAAATAATTATATATATAAATTTTGCCTAAAATACAATGGAAATGTGTCATCTGTAACTTTAGGTCTTTTAGAGATCATGTCATCTTCAACTTGCTTACCTGTTCCCAATAACAGAAATTTTGACCAGCGGTGCCCAAACTTTTACATGCTGCTGTATATACTGTAGTAAATCCTCATTCTGGGAACTGGTATGTCTTTACCACTGACATTTTGTTTCTATGTGGAAATGTTCTTTAGGGATTATTGATCATTTTCAGGAGTGTCCTGTAGATTATGTTTGGTCAACTGAGTAATCAGAAATGGAGACACGATTGTGGAGCCTGGTACTGCAGAGATAAAGGAAGGCCGTCCTAATTCCCAATCAATACACAAGCTGTTATATGCTGGCACGCCGTCCGGTAACAGTGTAAATACAGTATGTGATGTGTTCATCAGTGTTAAGAATTATTGTTCGCTGTCTGTAAAGAGGACCCGTCACCAGGTCAAAAGTGACACACGTTTGCTCCTATTTTATTGCTGCTGATCTCCTCAGTTTTTTTGTTTTCTAAAATCTGTCAAATGGAGCCAGAGATATGGACCTTTTTATTTAGTGCAAATTTTTATGGTCTTTACCAATGGGGTGTTTATAATAGGATTCTCCGGGGTCATGTGTTTAGGCTGATCAGAATTATTACCCTGAGAGCAATGACCCTTTTTGTAAAGACCATAAAAATTCAGACTAAATAAAAAGTCCAATATCTCAGGAACGGCCAAAAATGGGGTGACAGATTCCCTTTAAATGACTAAATAGAATACTCAGAGCAGCAGTGAGAACACAATAAGAGCAAACTCTGACCACATTTCACCTGGTATTCGAACCAAACCGGAAATATAGCGGTGATTCCTGGGAGCTGCCACAGAGTTAAAAGAGTCAACCCAACGTCAAAACGGAGAACATACCCCCTTGTTTTCACTCTGTGGTCGCGCCCGGGGATCACAGCTCTTTTTCTTGTTTGGTTTGAATACTTTTCTTCCGATCGGTGTGTGGTCAGCGGTCGGAGCGGCAGCCCTTCATTTTTACAAGTATGGAGTTGTGCCGGTCACGTCCCAGATAGGGGAAAACATACAATCCCTTGCTCGCCGTGTCTTATATCAGGGGTAACACACTTGGAGAGCCTTTTCTCTTTTTCTTTTCACTACGATTGATCTGGTGGTATGTCCTCTTTAGACTAGGGTCACTCTTATCGTATTTTCTCTCCTCTGAAAATATCGGTCCGATTATGCTACTCACACTCTGATCAGAATATCATCATAATGTGATCTGATTTTCTCAGATGATGAGAAGATGGAAAACAAAATTCTCCATCTTCTCCGTTCTGTGAAAATCATCCTAGTGCCATTCGATTTTTTTTCCCATGGACTAATTATTGACTTACATGGCAGAGTTCGATCCGAATATAGGATGCAAGTCATGCATGCTGCGAATTTTTGTTCCTTGGACAGTCTTTGTCCAATGAAAAAATCGGACATGTGCTCGGGCCATAGAATAAGATTGTGCCTACAAATACACAGGAAGCATATGCCAAATAATTTAAGAAAAATACAAAAATCTTTATTAAATATTGAAAGACATACATAAATTAAAAGAATTTATCAGTGGGTAAACACCAAATGCTAATAGCAGTGCTAGTAAATGCTGAATGCACATGTATAATCTCATTATCAAGGTTTGGTCAGCATAGTGCATAAATTTAAATGCATAGTGCTATTCAATGATAAGGTAATAGTGGTGAGGAGATGAAAGTTTTACAGACCCCCAAAAGGAAGAAGCTATCACGAAACGCGCGTCGGGGCGCCATCTGCAGCCAGGTCATGTGTATTCAACCTATGTAAAACTTCCTATTAGCACCATTAGTAATGATATGAAGGGTGCATATTGTTCTTAGGTGAGGAGTGTTTTCTTGTGGCATTCTTACAGGTCCTCTCTTGACTTTGTGATTTTCCACGTAGCACTGGAATCTAATAATTATTGGATTACTAATTAGTTATACTACTAGACCTTAATAATATAGTATTTATTGAATAGGCTACCTTTTTTGAATTACTTTTTAATACATTTTTGGGACTTTCTGATAGTCTTTATTACTTATATTGTATATATTATTGATTGGAAAATCCTTTGTAAATACGTCGAATTTTATAAGCACCAGCTGTATGAATATTCCTTTCTTATAAACGGACTTAATGTTGGTTCCTTTTTGCTTTTACTAGTCATGAGAAACTAACTTTTCTAAAAGAAAAATAATCACTTAAATATATACCTAGATATTAATTATCCTGTGTCTGCAGATCCATTTGGTGTTTACCCACTGATAAATTCTTTTAATTTATGCATGCCTATCAATATTTAAGAAAGATTTTTTGTATTTTTCTTAAATTATTTGGCATATGCTTCCTGTGTATTTGTAGATATAATCTTTAGTGTGGAAGTGCTGCTAATAGCTAGGCCTATTCGTGTTTATTTTGCATAGAATAACATTGGTCTGAGTGCGATCCAGTGTTTTGTCGGGTAACACTTGGATCAAAACTACGGTCGTCTACACCTGTCCTTAAATCATTAAATCCGTGTCTCTTTGCTTTCAAACTAAGTCGATGTAAATGCTGTAAAAAGAAAAAAAAAACTCAAAACCCCAGAATGGTGGGATTTTTGGGCCGTTGTAAAAGAATGTAATAAGAAGCCATCAAAACATCGTAAACATAAAAGAAAAAAAGAAAAAGAAATTAAAATGACACATGGTATCCCCATGTCTGTCAAAGTCCAATCTATCAAAATTTAAAATGAACTAACCCAATTGGTGTTGTATTGAGAAAAAAAAATCAAAATGCCTGAATTGCAGCTTTTTAGCCGCTGCAACACTGCAAAAGAATGCAATAAGAAACGATCAAAACATCGTATGTACCCACAAATAGTATTAATAAAAATGTCATCTCAGCGTTCAAAAAAAATAAGCCCTCCCTCAGCTCCACCGATTGAAAAACTCAAACTTTACGAGTCACGGAAATTTTTTTCACCACTTAAATAAAATAAAATGTGTTTGGTATCGCCATATTTGTACTGACCTGGAAAATCATAACGTCTGGTTATTTTACTGTATCGTGAATGCTGTAAAAACAAAGCTCAGTGATGGAGGAATTGCATTTTTTTTCACAATTTCATCATGCTTGGAATTTTCCCCCTCATTTCAGTACATACAGTAACATGTTAAAATTTTTGGCGTCATTCAAAAAGTACAACTCGTCTAGCAAAAAAAAAAAAAAAAAGCCTCATATAACTATGTTTGCGCAAAAAGTATAAAAGTTATTGCTCTTGGAGCAACGGAAGGAAAAAACAAAAGTGCAAAAATGTATATTTTTTTCTTTGACGTGTTTTGCAGTTTTCGTCAAATGATGCAATCTTTGCACCAAAATAGAGCATACGTTAATTCTTTAGCGCATTTCATAGATCCTTTTTTCTTGCATATTCCAGGCAAAAGCCCTTTTAAAAAGATGTTTTGAACATTCGGTTAGGGGTATATAACATCTTTGTCAGATGGGTCCAATCTGAAACCCGCTTGAGAAGCACATGAAAACTTCTACAAAGAATGAACACATGCACTGCAATGTCAAACCAACTTTCTGCTCATATGCTCAGTCTTTTGAACTTCTTTTAACTGTTTGATACTTCGGAATTAATTTTGTGCTTTGAGCCCAATTTAAACTCACTTTAATTTGTTATAAACAGGAGCCGCACGTCTGACCCGCTGTGCACAACATCTGACATGTTGGGTTTACAGCTGAGCATTCCTGTAGTTGATGCAAAGGTGTAAAATTCTGTATGTCTATAGGAAATAGAAAAATGCTATTCATTGTGTGTAGCATACAGTACAGTTTATAGTAAACTCAGAGTATTAACCTGTGCGATATGATCATCTCTGTCCCTTCACAGCCACTTTGGGCTTTTATGACAAAGCATTGTTTTTTCACTTTTTATTGTTGCATTCCAGGAACATTAACCTCAGTGATGAGGGCTTGTGCTTATCAGTCTCATGACTTTTGGGTACATATAACCTATTACTAAACTTTTATTAACTTTTTATGGGAAAGAATATGAAGGAAACAGTAAGTGTTCCACTGTTTTTTTTTTTTTGCATTTACAATTTTACACTATTCACTATGATTCACAAATAAAGTGTGGACTTTATTCTGTAGATCGGTACAATTATGGCAATTCCAAATTTTCTATTTTTTTTTTAATGTTTTAACATTTTTGTACAACAAGTAACTGCAATTTTCGGATTATAAAATGCACTTTTTTACACCAAAATTTGTGAGGAAAATGTGGGTGCATCTTATAATCAGAATATAGCTTACCAGGTGGGGAGGGGGTGGCTGCGGTGGAATGGGGTCACAAGAGGCAGAGTCGCTGCTGCAGGCGTCCGGCGGCGGCAGGAGTGGGGCGATGCTGCGAGCTTGCATATCTTGGCCAAAATATCGATTAATACCTTGCATATTTATATGTATTTTGTACACTTTATTTTTCAGTGCAGCCAAGCCCAACACATTAGGTCTTGTACAATGGATGATTTTTAATTTCTTTGGTGGTACATGTGTTACCCGTATGCCTGTTATTTTACATCATATGACATCCAGATTTTACATCCACAATTAAAATATTAAAAAATAACAAATAATTAATAATTCCTATGACTTTACTACACTATGTTCCAAATTGTTATGCAAATTACATTTTTCTCGGATTTTCCTGAATGGTCAGTGCAAATGACAGTCAGTCTAATAAAAGTCATCACCCGTTAGATTATACATCGAATTTTATTGAAGAAACCTCCCAATGATAACAGTATAATCTCCAAAATGAATAAAAACTCAAAATGCACTGTTCCAAATTATTAGGCACAGTAGAATTTCTAAACATTTGATATGTTTTAAAGAACTGAAAATGCTCATTTGTGGAATTTGCAGCATTAGGAGGTCACATTCACTGAACAAAAAAGCTATTTAACTCCAAAACATCCTAACAGGCCAAGTTACATGGTAACATAGGACCCCTTCATTGATATCACCTTCACAATTCTTGCATCCATTGAACTTGTGAGTTTATGGAGAGTTTCTGCTTGTATTTCTTTGCAAGAAGTCAGAATAGCCTCCCAGATCTAATGTTTTCATGTGAACTGCCTCCCACCCTCATAGATCTTTTGTTTGATGATACTCCAAAGGTTCTCTATAGGGCTGAGGTCATGGGAAGATGGTGACCACACCATGAGTTTATCTCATTTTATGCCCATAGCAGCCAATGGCTCGGAGGTATTCTTTGCTGCATGAGATGGTGCATTGTCAGCATGAAGATGATTTTGCTCCTGAAGGCACATTTCTGCTTTTTAGACCATGGAAGAAACTTGTCAGTCAGAAACTCTATATATATACTTTGCAGAGGTCATTTTCACACCTTCAGGAACCTTAAAGGACCCTACCAGCTGGTTCCCCATGATTCCAGCCCAAAACATGACTCCTCCACCTCCTTGCTGACGTCGCAGCCTTATTGGAACATGGTGGCCATCCACCAACCTTCCACTACTCCATCCATCTGGACCATCCGGGGTTGCTCAACACTCATCAGTAAACAAGACTGTTTGAAAATTCATGTATGTCTGGGCCCACTGCAACCGTTTCTGCTTGTGAACATTGTTTAGGAGTGGCCAAATAGTAGGTTTATGCACCACAGGAAGCCTTTGAAGGATCCTACACCTTCAGGTTCGAGGGACTCCAGACGCACCAGCAGCTTCAAATAATTGTTTGCTGCTTTGTAATGGTATTTTGGCAGCTGCTCTCTTAATCCAATGAACTTGTCTGCCAGAAAACTTCCTCATTATGCCTTTATATGCATGAACCCTGTCTGTGCTCTGTTTCAGTCACAAATCTCATCAGAGTATGATGATCACTCTTAAGTTTTCGTGAAATATCTAATTTTTTCATACCTTGTCCAAGGCATTGCACTATTTAACGCTTTTCAGCAGCAGAGGGATCCTTTTTATTTCCCATATTGCTTGAAACCTGTGACCTGCATAATAATGTGGAACATCATTTTTGAGTAGTTTTCCTTTAATTAGAATCACCTGGAAAACTAATTATCACATGTGTTTAAGATTGATTTCAGTGATTCATTGAGCCCTGAGACACAATACCATCCACGAGTTTATTTGAAAAACAAAACAAATAAATCTTTATGACACTTAAATCCAATTTGCATAATAATTTGGAACACAGTGTAAATCTACACAAAAATAAGGACTAGGATCCCTCTTGTTCTTGTGATCTTATATCTGTTTTCTATATCCACAAATTATATGAAAGTGTTCTAAACGGAACCCCGGAGCATTTCTGCATCTAAAGCAGGCACATACTGTATTTATCGCATTTATTAATTTATTTTTACAATATGTGTTTTCTGTTGCAGAAATGTGCGGCGCCCCAGGGTCCTGGTCGTCGCAGTGGTATTGCTTTCCTCTCGGGGAGAGTGATGCTACGTTTGGAGGCAAAGAAGGATAACTGCATCCAGGTATCACAAACATGCAACACATTTCACACTCCAGACCACCAGGGGGAGCTTCTGCTCCTATTTATTAGGTCACTTCCCACATATATATATAACTGGTAGTCTGTAGGGAAAGTTAGAATGTTCCAGACTTGAGTCTGAGGTGGACAGAGGGTCCAAGGAGCTGTGCATGCCCTCAGAGCTGCAGCTCCCAGAAAGAGACATTCAGAAGGCAGAACTGTATTGCAGCGAGCATGAAGGCAGTCAAAGCAAAGGAGAGGATACCAGAAGGGGACCAGCCCTACACAGGCTGCCTCCTTCTGAGGCGCAGAAGCCCGGTAGCCTGAACACCAAGGGAGTAAGGACCTCAACACCTTATTTCCGAGACCGGCAGGACAGCTAATTGCAGGTTACCTGTCCGCACCTACATCCAGGAGGCACGGTGACACCTACAGAGCCGGGTTATCTAAGAGACCCTATAAACAGGCTCAAGTCACCAGTCATATGGGTATTGTCCTATCCTATATGGGGGACAGAGAGAGTGAAACATCACATCTGTGAGACCCTTATGTGAAGCCATAGACAGTAAGGGACTACACCACTGCAGCGCAAAGGAAGGCTACTGATTTCCACCTGGATAAGGGAACTCTGGACTTGCCTCCAAACTGGCTGGACTCTGCCTGCCCTGTGATCTGTGGATGCTGAAGTCTTCAGTAAAGGTAAAGAGACTGCAACCTTGTGTCCTCGTTCTTCTCTGCGCCTCTCACCATCCACCATCTACACACTGGGAGCCCTGGGGATACACTTCACCTGTGGGAAGGTATTCCATCTAGCTGCCATAACATCACCCCAGCGGACCCCTTAAATCAGTGTCGGTCACCCTGACCGAATACCACAGGTGGCGTCACGAACACAAACTTTATCTCTTTAAAGACCTTTCCCTTTTACACGGACGTCCCAGGGCCACGGACCGGGTCTGCCACCGTGACATCCCCCTGTGAACCACAGGACCCAGTACCGAGTACCCCACTGCCCTTGGGGGGGGGGGCGATTTAACTTCATCAAAAAAGGCAGCAACTCAATTGCGGATCAGATCAGCTATTTAGCTTGCGGATTTAGATTATTGATATAAAAGAGTAAAGTACCAAAAAGGTGCATTTCCGGAACAGAATATGACATGATACGGATTTTATAAAAAACACAACAAAAGCCATGTGTCTTCTGCACCAAAAATAAAACTCAGCATAGTGGATGAGATGAAGTTAATACTCATCCAGTTTTGATCGTGTTGTAATATTGAGTGTTTTTTGTGCAAACTCTGCACCAAATATGCAGCATGTGAACTCTGTCTTAGGCTACTTTCACACTTGTCCGTCGGTATGGGCCGTCGCAAACCGTCGGCCCGACGTACCGACGGACAGTGTGTTAATATAGCACAACGTGGGCAGCGGATGCAGTTTTACAACGCATCCACTGCACATTGTGAGTTCCGGGGAGGAGGGGGCGGATGTTATGATCTGGTGGCCTAGGAGCAGCATAAGACGTACTCTGGAGAAGGTGGTACCTGTACTGACCGCAGACCCTGAACCTAACACCGCAACTATAAGTAGCCGTGGAATGTACCTAGCGCTCCCTAGACATCTCGACACAGCCGGAGGGCTAATTACCCCTAGAGATAGAAAAGGGAAAACTATCTTGCCTCAGAGAAAATTCCCAAAGGACAGACAGCCCCCCACAAATATTGACTGTGAGAGGAGAGGGAAAAAACATACACAGACTGAAATGAGAATTGAGCAAAGGAGGCCACTTCTAGCTAAATAGAAAGGATAGGACAGAGTACTATGCGGTCAGTATTAAAACACTAGAAAATATCCACCACAGAAAATACAAAAACTCCACAGCTAACTAAAGATATGGAGGGTATATCTGCATCTCCAGAGATACCAGCTTGGCTAAACAAATCCTTATACAGACCAAGCTGGACAAGACAAAAACATGGAAAAGAACTGAACAATAAGGCCACAGCATGTGGACAGCAAAAAATCAAGGCCAGAAGTTATCTTTGTTGAAAAGAACTGCAAAGCAGGAGAGACCAGGCAGAGATGTGAATCCTCCAGGAACAATGGACAACTGGCACTGACTAAACTGGCACTGACTAAAGGGTGAAGCAAGACTAAATAGCCCAGTCAAAATTGCACAAAGTGAACACACCTGATAAATGCTGCGATTCAGAGACAGCAGCGCTACCACTTACAACCACCGGAGGGAGCCCAAGAGCAGAATTCACAACAGGCGGAGTTTCGGCCGCGCATGCGCGGTCGAAAATGGCGGACCCGACGCACAAAAAAACGTTACATTAAACGTTTTTTTGTGCGCCACGGCCGCCAAAAACACAACGCATCCGTCGCACGACGGATGCGACGTGTGGCCATACGTCGCAATGCGTCGCTAATGCAAGTCTATGGAGAAAAAACGCATCCTGCGGGCAACTTTGCAGGATGCGTTTTTTCTCCAAAACGACGCATTGCGACGTCCGTCAAACGACGGTAGTGTGAAAGTAGCCTAAGGCTGCCGTCACACTAGCAGTATTTGCTCAGTATTTTACATCAGTATTTGTAAGCCAAAACCAGGAGTGGAACAATTAGAGGAGAAGTATAATAGAAACATATGCTCCACTTCTGTATTTATCACCCACGCCTGGTTTTGGCTTACAAATACTGATGTAAAATACTGACCAAATACTGCTAGTGTGACGGCAGCCTAAGAGAAGTTACAGTAATTGTAGAAGTAAATCTTATTTAGAAAAAAGGAAAAATAATTATATGATATTATAATTATCTAATAATTATTATCTATTAAAGTACTTTTCTATCCTCAGCTTCCTGTGTGGAAGAAGGTTACTAGTGGGCTCACTCAGAGAACCCGAACCCTGATATTACAGTCCGGGTAAGATCTATCCTTAGAGCCCTCTGTCACGTACCCAATGAGCAGCATATATCAATCTCTGAAAGTAAATGGCGTCACTGGCTATGATCATTGTAGGTCTGTTCTTGTTGTGCAAGCAGCATCAACATCCAATATGCACTATACATTTTTCGATTTACAAAGGCAAAAAAAAAGTTTTCCTGACTAAAACTTTTACTCTCCTATGTTCTTATACAAAAAAAAAAAAATATTCAAAATGATAGTCAAAAAATATAAATTCTAAAAAAAAAAAAAAAAAAGTAACCATACTGATAAATATTAGGTAACAGGGGAACTTGTGCCAGAAAGTGAGTTATGAGCTAAAAAGTGATAATATGATAAGAAATATTAGTGAAGATAACAATAGATGTAAACACAAGTATAAGATACACATTTGTTCTTTCATCACGAAAAATATTCTCCTATGCTTTGATAAAGGTTGTTCGTGTTCCTCTGCCCCATCTATCGGTCCCCTACTTCTTACTAAACTACCAAATATACTGTATGCAGCTGTGCTTATTAATGTCCCCCCTGTTCTGTCACATGCAGGGGACCCCGTTTCATAACTCGAGGCAAAATATGGCAACTGCTTCTGAGCACATTCTGTATGGAGCACTATGTGGTGTCCATAATACTGCAGGGAGGACTATGTGGTGCTCATAATACTGTCTGGAGCATTATATGGGGTCCATTATTCTGTATGACACAATATATGTGGCTCATTATTCTGTATGGAGCACTATGTGGTGCCCATAATACTGTCTGGAGCATTATTTGGGGCACATTATTCTGTATGACACAATATATGTGGCTCATTATTCTGTATGGAGCACTGTGGAGTCCATAATACTGCATGGAGGACTATACTGTCCGGTTTCTGAGCTGTAGATATCACTCATGTAATGCAAGAAGTAAGTGAAATCTTTGGCATTGTGCAATATCTATATTTCTCTGCCGTATCTGTGCATCATGAATTATGGTATGTGTTAAAGGGTCCCACTGAGACTCTTTCGCCCGGGGCCCACAAAAACCTGGAGCCGGCCCCGCGGGTTACTAATATACGAGGAAGATTCTTTGCTTTCTGTGAGTCCCTGCAGTGGCATAAATAAAGCTCACAAAGGTGGGATTCCTGTAGACATCTAGTGTGGAGTGGCCTACTGACAATATGTCAAACGGGTCTTGGAGGACCAAGTAGAATCTTCATCTGACCAGGAAGGAGCGTGGGGTACTGCACCATAGTGTGGCATATTGACAGCGGTAGGAGAAATACTCTGCTACTCTGCAACTGTTCTGAATGTCATCATTATGACGTTTGTAACAAAACAAAGATATGAGCCTCTGCTTTGTGCAGAAGAAATTGTTAAAGAAATGCATGCCGTTTATCAGATGTTGGGAAATCTTTTCAAGAATTTAAGTAAAGACGTTTTTAACTTTTTAAAACTGTGCTTGGTCTCCTTGAGTCGTCACATGAACTTCAGGTCCATATTCCATCATTCCACTTGTGGCCCAAAAAGGGGTTAGCATCAAGTGTCATGTCGGACGCTGTTCAGACCAGGTCGTCCGACAGACAGTGGTAATTCCGCTTTTGTCCACTATGTGCTCATTGGCGTCCACTAGATTTTATCCAGCTGGTCCGGGGTTAATTTACCTGGTGATCGGATTGGAAGCTGGGCCGTGCCCACTGCCTTTAAATAGTTCTCCTGAACATTGGGCGTCGCCGATTATAGCTTCTGTTCTAACTGTGGGTATTGGTGTATTACCTCTTCACTGGGCGGTGGGCGGTTGGTTTCAGCCTAGGGTTGAAACAGGAGACAGGGCGAGGGTCGAGGCCTGGACATGCACACCATCAGTGTAGACTCCAGGTAGAGGGTCAGTCAGTATTTCCCTAGTCTGAGGGAAATTGCAGGGGCCCGGGTTATTAGCTCTCGCCCACCTAGTCTCCCCGTGACATTATAATCGGCCCAACAACAAAAAAAAAAAGGGGTTCCTTTTTTTTTTGTGTGTTTTGTCATGGATCCCATGATTTCCATAAACCGCCAGTTGAGGGCGCTGTTCCTACAGGTCACTGAGTTGAGGGGGGCAGTGCAGCAACAGGGACTAGCAGTGTCTAATGTGCAAGCCGGAGTTACAGATAAAGTTGCTGAGCCTAAGTTTCCTTTGCCTGAAAAATTTACTGGGGAACGCAGTAAATTTGTTACTTTTCGTGAAGCTTGCAAACTGTATTTTCGGATGCGTCCGATCTCCTCCGGTAATGAGGCTCAGCGTGTGGGCCTGGTGTTGTCATTATTAAGCGGGGATCCCCAAGCATGGGCGTTTTCTTTGCCATCTGATTCAGCTGCATTTGACTCAGTGGAGTGTTTTTTTTCCTCTCTTGGAAATATTTACGATGAACCTGACAGAATGGCTCTAGCAGAATCTAAGATACGCACTATTCGCCAGGGTGAGCGAGTTGCAGAGGATTACTGTTCTGAATTTCGCCACTGGGCGGTCGACACTCAGTGGAATGATTCCCCGCTGCGGAGTCACTTTATTCATGGAGTTTCTGATAGGGTTAAAAAAGCCCTCCTGATGTACGAGACTCCTACTTCACTAGATTCCGCTATGAGTCTTGTTGTCCGCATTGATCGCCGTTTGCGTCTGGGGGAGCATGAGACGCCGCCTGTGGGAGGAGGTTTAGGTTCACGTGAGGTTGCTGCAGGTGAGCCCACGGAACCTATACAAATCGCAGGGGTATCACATGTTAAGCATCGAGCCCCTGTTCTCAGGAAGCAGGGAGCCTGTTTTTCCT
The DNA here is from genome assembly GCF_051348905.1 of Ranitomeya variabilis. Lineage (NCBI taxonomy): Eukaryota > Metazoa > Chordata > Amphibia > Anura > Dendrobatidae > Ranitomeya > Ranitomeya variabilis. Next base: position 192,065,029 of record NC_135238.1, read on the forward strand.
GTGGTAAAACTGGTCATTTTAGTAATATCTGTCCTCTGCTGTCTAAGAAAAACGCAACGGCGGAAAAACGTCTAAACTCAGAGGGTGTGGAGGGGTCCAATCTGAGCTTATGTATATCCTCCATGATGGTTTCTCAGTGCATGCTCCCTGCCAAAGTTGTTGTCGCTGGCAGAGAGCTGCCAATCACTGCTTTTGTGGATAGTGGTTCTGCCACAAATCTCATTGATGAGGAGTTTGCGCGCACTGCTGGTTTTAGGATCGAAAAACTGCCTCATCCTATCCGCGTGGTCACCATCAATTCTGCTCCTCTCCCACAGGGGGAGATTACTGAGTTTGTGGCTGAGATTAAACTCCACATTGAGGTTCTTCATTTCGAGCAGGTTACATGCAAGGTGCTCAAGAGTCTTCCGGCACAATTGGTTCTGGGTTTTCCATGGTTGTCTACACACAACCCGGTGATTGACTGGAAAACTCAGGACATAATTCAGTGGAGTGATTTCTGTCAGGAAAGTTGCCTGGCCACATGTGTGGCTGCTATGACTCCAAGCGTTCCTGAGTCACTTCTGGATTTTGTGGATGTGTTCTCTGAGAAGGGTTGTTCAGAGTTGCCACCACATCGGCCCTATGACTGTACCATCAGGTTTAAACCAGGGGCTAAATTGCCTAAAGCAAGGATGTTTAACATCTCTGGTCCGGAGAGACAAGTGCTAAAGGATTACATTGCTGAAAGTTTGAGCAAAGGGCACATCAGACCTTCATCCTCACCTGTGGCAGCAGGGTTCTTCTTCGTTAAGAAGAAAGATGGTGGACTACGGCCGTGTCTGGATTTCAGGGAGTTAAACCAGATTACGATTCGTGATCCATACCCTATGCCCTTGATACCGGATTTGTTCAACCAGGTGGCAGGTGCTAAGTGAGTTACCAAGCTTGACCTCAGGGGGGCGTACAACCTCATAAGAGTCCGTCAAGGTGATGAGTGGAAGACGGCTTTTAATACCCCTGAGGGTCATTTTGAAAATTTGGTGATGCCATTTGGGTTGACTAACGCACCTGCAGTGTTCCAACATTTCATTAGTGATGTTTTCTCGCATGTTTTGGGGAAATTCGTTATTGTGTACCTAGATGACATCCTCATATATTCTTGCGACCGTGATACTCATTTAGATCATGTCAGGCAGGTGTTACAGCTTCTCAGAGAGAATAAGCTGTATGCAAAACTGGAGAAATGTGTGTTTTCGGTACAGGAGTTGCCTTTCTTGGGCTATATTGTGTCTGCTTCTGGTTTTAAAATGGACGCCGCTAAGGTGCAAGCGGTGTTGCATTGGGAACGGCCTGATAACCTGAAAGCACTTCAGCGGTTCCTTGGGTTTTCTAACTACTATAGGAAATTTATCAAGGATTTTTCCATCATTGCTAAACCGCTGACATGACTAAAAAGGGTACCGATTTCTCCGTTTGGCCTGAGGCTGCAGTGTGCGCATTCGAATCTCTTAAGAACAAGTTTGTTTCGGCCCCCATTCTTGTGCAGCCAGATGTATCGAAACCTTTTGTGGTGGAAGTCGATGCGTCTGAGGTTGGAGTGGGGGCGGTACTGTCACAAGGCTCATCTTTGAGTGATTTGCGTCCATGCGCCTATTTCTCCAAGAAACTGTCGTCCGCTGAACGTAACTACGATATCGGCAACAGGGAGTTGTTGGCTATTAAGTTGGCCTTTGAGGAATGGCGACACTTCTTGGAGGGGTCGGTACATCAGGTTACTGTTATTACCGATCATAAGAATCTGCTGTATTTGGAGTCAGCCAAGCGTCTGTCCCCCAGGCAGGCTCGCTGGGCTTTGTTTTTCACGCGGTTCAATTTTGTGGTCACTTACAGACCGGGGTCTAAAAACACTAAGGCGGATGCTCTATCCAGGTGTTTTCCGGGGGGAGAACCTCGGGAGGATCCAGTACCCATCCTCCAAAAGGGTGTTGTGGTTTCGGCTCTCACTACCGAGGTTGAGGCTGAAATTGCCGAGGCTCAGGAGGAGGTACCATCTGAGCTTCCCATCAACAAATCTTTTGTACCGCTTCATCTTCGCTTAAAGGTTTTGGCGGAGCATCATGATGCTGTCCTGGCTGGTCACCCAGGGGTTAGAGGTACCTTGGAGTTGGTGTCACATCGGTTTTGGTGGCCCAAGATCCGACAGGATGTGGTCTCATACGTGTCAGCTTGTACCACGTGCGCTAGGACTAAGACGCCCCGCTCCTGTCCTGTTGGCACACTACTTCCTCTTGAAGTACCTAGTAAGCCATGGACGGAAATCTCCATGGATTTCATTACTGATTTGCCCTCATCAGCTGGGAACACGGTCATCTTGGTGATTGTTGATCGGTTTTCTAAAATGTCGCACTTTGTGTCTTTGCCTTCGTTGCCTAACGCTAAGACTCTGGCTCATGTATTTGTGCAGGAGGTGGTCAGACTTCATGGGGTTCCGTCTGACATCGTGTCTGATAGGGGGTCTCAGTTTGTGGCAAAATTTTGGAAAGCATTTTGCTCACGGCTGGGGATCAAGTTGTCTCATTCTTCGGCGTTCCATCCTCAGTCAAATGGTCAGACTGAGCGTATGAACCAAAATTTGGAACAGTACCTACGCTGCTTTGTCTCTGATAACCAGGAGGAGTGGTCTACCTTTCTTCCTTTGGCTGAGTTTGCCATCAATAATCACCGCCAGGAGTCGTCTGGGGAGTCTCCGTTTTTTTGTGTTTACGGGCTACATCCTCAATTTTGTACCTTGAGTCAGAGGGGCTCTTCCGGCGTTCCGGAGGAGGATCAGTTAAGAGCACAATTGTCATCAGTCTGGAGGAGAGTTAAACAGCGCCTGTTGAGTGTGGGTGCTAGGTACAAACGTGTGGCTGACAGTAGGCATGTGCCAGGTCCGGACCTGAGTGTGGATGACTGGGTGTGGTTATCCACAAAAAACATAAGACTCAAAATACCGTCCCTTATATTGGGTCCACGGTTTATTGGTCCATTTAGGGTCACCGCCGTCATTAACCCAGTAGCGTACCGATTGGAGCTCCCTACGGTGTATAAGATACACAACGTGTTCCACAGGTCTCTTCTAAAGAAGGTGGTGGGTTCTGTGGACGCGGCGCCAATGTCACCTCCAGTCTTGGTGGATGGTAATTTGGAGTTTGAAGTCTCCAAGGTGGTTGACTCTCGTGTAGTGCGCCGCACTTTACAGTACTTGGTACACTGGCGTGGTTATGGGCCTGAGGAGAGGTCCTGGGTACCAGCCTTGGACGTTAATGCGGATCGGCTGGTCAGATTGTTTCACCGCCGCCATCCGGACAAGCCGGGTCCTATAAACCGTGAGGGCCCTGGGGTCCCTCGTAAGAAGGCAGGGTACTGTCATGTCGGACGCTGTTCAGACCAGGTCGTCCGACAGACAGCGGTAATTCCGCTTTTGTCCACTATGCGCTCATTGGCGTCCGCTAGATTTTATCCAGCTGGTCCAGGGTTAACTTACCTGGTGATCAGATTGGAAGCTGGACCATGCCCACTGCCTTTAAATAGTTCTCCTGAACATTGGGCGTCGCCGATTATAGCTTCTGTCTCGTGCGTTTGTTATCTCGGTCTGGAGTGGTGAGCAAGTAGTTAGAGTATCGTTGCTGGTGGTGTATTTCCCTTTGTCTTATTTACTCCTTCCTATATTTGTATTTACTTTGCCCTGCGCATTTATAGCGTATTCCTGTGTGACTGCGGCGTGGTGTATATTTTCCGTTATCCTTGTCTGTGCTAACTGTGGGTATTGGTGTATTACCTCTTCACTGGGTGGTGGGCGGTTGGTTTCAGCCTAGGGTTGAAACAGGAGACAGGGCGAGGGTCGAGGCCTGGACATGCACACCATCAGTGTAAACTCCAGGTAGAGGGTCAGTCAGTATTTCCCTAGTCTGAGGGAAATTGCAGGGACCCGGGTTATCAGCTCCCGCCCACCTAGTCTCCCCGTGACACAAGTCCCCACAATGCGCACGCACACTCGGGTACCGTAGCAGGGTGTATAGGGACATGGTAGTAACCACCGGCCAGTCCCGTGCCTTACAAGCTTGCAGATTGTCTTTTATTAAATGAATAACAGAATATAAGCAAATAACAAAGAGAGCGTAGGTAAACTGACACTATCAGGTTCAGTAGAGCAGGTTAATAATCTTACTTTTGCTTCCTCTTTTTTGTGTCTGATAACTTTTCTGTGCTTTGCGGATAGAACCTAAGCAAATAGGTTTAACAGTTTTTGTGAAAGGAAAAAAATTGAGGGGGAAACCTCTTTTAGCAACTTTTTTTTACATTATAGTAAGATTGCAAGAAGAATATTCACTTGAAAATATCACATATATCACCCAAGGGTGTATGTGCCAGTAACATATGTGTATAAACGTTGGGTAACATGGAAGAATATAAATTACTTTTTAAAGAAAATATTTGTCACTTAGGCTACTTTCACACTAGCGTTAACTGCATTACGTCTCAAAACGTCTTTTTTTTCGAAAAAACGCATCCAGCAAAAGTTTTTGCTGGATGCGTTTTTTTCCCATAGACTTGTATTGGCGACGTATTGCGACGGATTGACATACGTCGTGTACGTTTTACGACGGATGCGTCGAAATTTGGCGATACGTCGTCGGCAAAAAACGTTGCTTGTAGCGTTTTTTGTCTCCGCCTAAAAAACGTGTCGCGACGCATCCTGCGGCATGCGTCGTTGGCTACAATGGAAGCCTAGGAGCGACGGATGCGTCGGGACACGTCGTACGACGCAATGCAGCGCTGCAATACGTTTTTTTACACTGAGCATGCTCAGAAGCTGGATTTTGTTGCCAATTGGCCAGACACCCCCAAATCTATATAAACCTGGCCTGGGCCTTCAACCCCACATATATGGCCACGTATATACGTGGCACTTATATAAGTGCCATGTATTTAAGTGCCACGTATTTAAGTGCCACGTATATAAGTGCCACGTATTTAAGTGCCACGTATATAAGTGCCACGTATTTAAGTGCCACGTATATAAGTGCCACGTATATAAGTGCCACGTATATAAGTGCCACGTATATAAGTGCCACATATTTAAGTGCCACGTATATAAGTGCCACGTATATAAGTGCCACGTATTTAAGTGCCACGATATTTCAGTGCCACGTATAACCACGTAGTTATAGTATTTATAGTACGTGGCACTGAAATACGTGGCACTATGACTGTCAGAAAATGTTCATTAAACGGTTAGGTGTGAGGTTAGGGGTAGGGTTAGGGTTTGGATCCCTTTATCATCATCCGTAGTTCATTAATCAGATGTATCCAGAGTCGCCTCCGTCTCCGTTGCTGCAGAAGCATCCTACGCCTTTCCGCTGCCGCCTCCTTCTCCCGCACTATGATATCCAGGCGATTCGTCTCAAAGATAACGTCGGTAACCAAACTAGCAATCCTCACAAGAACACCTTCCATCGCTGCCACAAAACTAAAACCCTCAAAGATGGGCTTTAAAAACTGTAACTATATAGTTTTCCATATTTTCCAGTAGCCAATCAAATTTGGGAGCCTCCCATTTTAAAAACGGATCCGTCGTAAAAACGGATGCAACGGATGGTAAAAACGGATGCAACGTATGCAACGCATCCAGTATTTTCGACGGAAACGTTTAGCGGATTTGCGATGGATCCGTCGAAATGCTGTATGCGTTGCATACGTTTTTCACTTTTTTTGACGCATCCGTTTTTTCGGCAAAAAACGGATTTGCGACGTAATGCAGTTAACGCTAGTGTGAAAGTAGCCTTAAAGACGACCGTTCACCGTTTTTTTCATCTTAAACTGGACACATGCTGTAATAGTGGCTACAGAGAAGAAGGAAACATTTTCTTTTTTTACTTCGCCTCTCCGTTGCAGCAATATTGGAAATGAGAGAATTTAGCACTTAAGGAGTTAACTTATTTAAAGTGCAAGTGGACATTATCAAAGAGTTTACAATGGGGCGTGTGTCAGCACTTGCGTTCTCTGGGCTCACGTGAGGTTGTTATGTCACGTGAGCCGGAACCCAATCAGCGATGGCGCCAATCTTCCCCCCTTTGGACATATAAGCAATCAAGAAAAATGTAGGGCTTCGGCTGTCCGCTCATTTCCTCTTGATTACTTATTCATCCAAAAGTGGGGACAGCGACACTAGTGCTCATTGGGTGCTGGGTCCCAGGAACGTGATTGTCAACATTGTTGGAATGGCGCCGGCACAGGAGGTGAGTGTAAGTGTTTTTATTTTAACGGGTGCAAACATTCAGATCAAGAAGGGGTTGTCCTAGTAGTGGACAACCCCTTTGATGAATCAGGCATATCTTAGAAGTGGCACGCACTTCTGTACTCCAGTCTCTGCCATGTCTGATCATGAATCTGACGAGCGGGCATTGCCACCACACCCCTCCCATCCATGCCAAGGACTGGTGTGAAAATTCCAAAAGTTGCAACATTTTTACGCAACTTGCACAAAAATGTTGTGACTTTTCAACATTTTTTACTCTAGTTTTTTGGCATAACACTTTGACAATCGCGTCCATTATCTTCTCATCTCTATGGTTCATGTTTGGATGTGTTCACTTAGTCATATAAGTCATCAGTTCACACTAAACTCTTCATTTTGGACAAAAACTTTCTATGTCAAGTGGGACATCCGTACTTCTAGTATTATCTACGTCTCAGATGACTTCCTACTTGTGTCAGTTATAGGTTTTGTGCCCTTGGACAGCATATCAGCCCTGGGCCAGCTGCCGGGCGTGTTTCCTGCTTTGTAATTTAGCTAGAATATTGTACACAAGTCAAAAATTGATGAAATTTTTTTTTAGTGCAATATGATCCCACATTTTTGAAAAAAAAAAAGAGCTTTATCACAACTTTATATGTACTACTCCCTCTACTGCAGATCTGCAGATCTATGCAAGACTCATGAGAAGACTCCTAGCGAGACTCATGGTAGATGCTCCACCATTGCAGTGTCCAGGCCGTAGGAGAAAAGAATCAGCGGTGCAGAATATACTTGTGCCCTAAAGATACAATATTTCCTCTTTGCAGATGTGTCTGTTTTGTCATGTAGTGAACATGTTCCCTGCACCTGGAGCCACTGTTTATAGCAGATGAACACTGTCTGGGGTTGTGTTTATGCTGATTCCTCGCCAGATCCTAACATTTCTAACAGAGCAAACAAAAACTAGGAGCCATGTTTATTTCTGAACGGTGTAAAATAGTCCTCAAACAGCAAATTGTATTCATGCCATGAAACTACTTACTTCCAGAAAGAACAATTCTATTTCCATGGCTATTGTACTTTTTACGCGGCTATTCCAGATTTTGTCCCTGGTAATTTTTTTTTTAAAGCAAAAACAGATCATGTTGAAAAAAAGTAAAAACAAACGTAAAATAAGAATTATTAAGTAAAATACCATACAATGCAAAGATAGTGTTAGGGTGCAGTCAGACAGCCGAATAACAAGGACAACAATTGCATCTCAATGCTTGGACTGGCCGGCGGCTCTCCTGACCCGAGCGTGACAGCTGCACTGAAATACGTGCTCGGGTCAGTAGATCCACCGGTCAGTCCCAGCATTGTGATGCCATTGTCGTCCGGGTTTTATGGCCGTCTTATGCAGCCTCTGCTGACACCGGGAACAGATGAACAGCAGGGATCATACTCCCCCAACCTATCAGACATTGATGACCTATCTTAAGGAAGCCATCAATGCTAAAGTCCTGGACAACCCCTTTAACAATGAGGGAAAATAATTCCTAAGTGCCAGTGTACTTGCAATTTTCACATTAACCAATGAAGCTTTTTTTAGGCTTTAAATTCCTATTGTTTCAGGAAATAACACAGTAGCCACAATTTTTATATTGAAACATTTAATGAGTATGTGCAAAGATCATTGCGTAGGAAGGGGGAGCAGGTGAGCTGTGACATCACCTATTGTGATCCTGAGCTATCAGCTGTGTGCACAGGTATTACCAGTCAGTGCAACCTCTCTGTAATAATATGGAGCCTTGCTGTAAATGCTTCCTAAAAGAACAGGAATTGCAAGTTTAAAAATGCCCCAGTGGCCAATGTGAACATTGCAGGATTACTAGCTACTTTTTTTGTAATAAAGATCATAATACGAGAATTGTTTCTTAAATACATGTAACACAAAAAACCTGATTTAAACAAGAGGTCACTTTCTGATGATACACTCCCTATAACGGCAAATTCCCTCAGGCCTCATGTTACCCATCTAACAGGAGACTACAAATCCTGCCGACTATAGGGGAAAGCACCATTTTTACCAACACAACAAAACACGGTTAAATTAAACATAAAAATAGAAACATATTTAAATAAACTTGCACGGAATGAATATATAGTACAAAACAAGAAAACATGATCAGTTTTGGTAAAAGCAAACAACAGGCAAGACGAAAAGCAACGTCTATACAGGGTGGGCCATTTATATGGATACACCTGGGTGGGTCATTTATAAAGTTGGATCCAAAATGGCTGAATACAAAATGGCCGCCATGGTCACCACCCATCTTGAAAAGTTTTCCCCCTCCCATATACTAATATGCCACAAACAGGAAGTTGATATCACTAACCATTGCCTTTTTATTTAGGTGTATCCATGTACATAGCCCACCCTGTACTTTGCAAGACCACTGTGTATAGCGACTGGAGATCTGCTTACTAAACAAGTGGAGCGTTAAAAAGTGCCGTATGTAGCTGAATTGTCAGGTGAGTCCATAACTCATTCCTGCTACAACCTCGGCAAAATTTGGCATTCTCTCGATAATCCTATGGTCCAATTTTGCAGCCCCTAAAAGTGCAGAGAACATAGTCCCAAGGAAATATTGCTATTAGGAGTAGAGATGAGTGGATCACTTCATGCAACCTTGGTCCAGGTCTGTGCTCCCTGGCCGTGGACAGGGGCTATGCAAATTTCCTTACCCTCCAGGATACCAGGATCGGATTATGATTAGCCAGACTGGTAAGACATCACTTACGCACCACACGCTGCTTAGATTACATCACAACCAGCCCTTAAATAAAATGCTGGAAGCTCAGGAAATTTGCACAACTCTTGTCCACAGTGGGAGAGCATTGACCTGGATTATTGGCCGTGTTTGAGTCATTTGTCTGGTACCATATTTGCTTTACAAATAACATTAGAGATATGGCATGGGTGGAGTTTAAGGCTTTAACCAAAGGATCCCTACCGGTTTAGAAATCATATGCTTGTGCCATGCAGAACGTACCTCAGCAGATTATAACTCTACTGTTGTATTTAGACAATCCCTTTATTAAGAGGATTTTAAAGGTAATTTGTCAGTAGGATCAATGCTCCTACTTTGATCCGATGTTTTATTCCAGATAAATCCATCCATCCATTTGTTAAGATCTATGGTCGGACACAAATGTTCCTGAGAATCTGCCTCCAGAGCTTATTATAAATGTAAGGAGTATTACCACTCTGAGACACGCAAATCAGGAGAACAGACTGTCAGCTACTACATGGCTCACACTGGTATCTCCCCCATTCATTTATCATAAGCCCTGGAGGCAGATTCTCAGGGAGATCTATGTCCGGCCCATAGATCTTAACAGCTCATTTACATATTAAGCAAAATGTGGATTTCTCTGGAAGAAAACATCAGATCAAGTTACCATTTTATTCAGCCTTCTATGACCTACATGCCCATATAAGCAGCTTAGGAGGGGTGATTCTACTGACAGATTCCATTAACCAATGATCCGAAAAGTCATAAGTCATAATCACTTTACATTTTATGAGCAAAATATTATACTATTATACAAAATATTAAAATATTATATTATTATATATTGTCACCATTACAACCAACAGTACCCAAGTAACACTTCAATACAGTACTCAATGCCATAATTATTAAGAATCATTATTTGGATCAAGAAATGCCACAAAACCGTACTGAACTAAAACAACCGCAGTCTCCAACTAATACCCCTATATTCTGTCTATGGGTGTAGTGCATTACTTCTTCCAATGCCATCATACTCCCCACACATTCCCTGCCCTTACAGACATATACACATGGACACTCGTGCATGACTATGTTGTCAGGCCTCTTCTACTGAAGGCATCTTGCAGTTGCAAACATAACATAGGCTGAAGGCATTTCGCAGTCTCCTACTTGGCTTGAAGGTTGTGTGCTGTCTTTTTCGGGGATAACCGTTTTCTCTTGTTTTATTTTGCCCCCTCTCTAAATCCTTCCATGTATATCTGTCAGTACGCCATGGTACCTCTAGGTGGGCTACAGTCCATATAATTTTACTCCTCTCCCCCCCCCCCCCCGTTCTACGTAGTTTGTAAACCCCTTAATAGAATTCTCCAGAATTCCTTTTCAAATTAAATAAAACCTCACATTAATTATTACCGTACTTAAGTTCAACTGATATTTTCATCAAACGTTTTGTTTAGGCAAATTGCCTACACAGGAAAAGTTTCTCCATGGTTGAAGTATTTATAGCTAGGGGCGAGAGCACAGCAAGGCCATTTAATCTTTATTCTATGATTCATAACTCTTATTTCTTTTGAGTCCTTGAGGATCTTTTTTTTCCTTTTTTGTGCAATCATATTCACTTTGTATGAAAACTTTGGCATGTTTTATTTTCTTAGCCATTCGGATTTCTAAGTTAATAATTATAAAATGCCACAGGAAATTCTCATCGCAATATTTGTTCCAAACAGTTAAGACCATAATAAGTACCACTGACTTTCTTATGCCGAGAAATTGAGAAGTGGCACATTTAGGTCGTTGCAATATTTTAAGAAGTACATCTGCAGTTTTCAAACCCTGGATTGACTACTTTTTCACCCCTTGATGAAGCTTGAAGCGAAACATGCGTCGGGTCCTTTTTGTTTGATAGGTTAAGTGTGCTCCATGTCACTTTGCATTACCATCAGGATGTGATATCACTCTCTCCCTGTTTATTTGTATGTACTTTAAAGGTCCTTAACTTACAGAGCACTTGCTATTTTGGCTTTTACCGTATGAGTAGCCATCCTCAGTACTGTTATGGAACTCATTTGTAGTATTCACACAGGAGAGCTTTGTTATTTTCACTTACCGACCTTTAGTATTTTATATGTTTGACTTTGTATGTCTATTTTTATGTTTTTAATTGTTAGGTTATCAATAAAGAATATACTGTATGTTTTATTGATTTTGAGCATTGCACTTTTCTATATAGGTATTCTTTACTTTTTGATATTAACATTTATTCTTAGTCACTTCAAGGATGAAAACATAGTTTACACAAGTTATATAAATTCTATTACTTATAATATGAAATGAGCACTATTAAATCTGTTACTTGAGCAAGAAGAAAATGTACTATTTGTATAACTTCCGATATTGACTCAACCCCAGAGGAACGTCCGAGATCTGTGACTTCATGAATGAGGTTTACAGTCATATAGTGTTGTAGCCTCTGTGCATTACAAATTGGTGAATTCACAACAATCCATAAATTGTATATTTCCGTAAACTTAAATTATTCGCAAGATTGAATTACTATGTGAAAAAAATTTATTACCGGTACTCCCTCTTCCTATTTGTGAATAGTAACCGCATTTGAAGTCATCAGAGGCTTCAGCTTTTTTTTAATGAATTGATATTGGTTCACCTTATATATTTTATTGGGTGTTTTAACACTTTTTTGGAAAATAAAAAATTAGCATTTTATATTTTTATGTGTAAACAAATTGTGATATGCCGACTTTTCAAATCTTTATGTTGTGGTTCGCTTATAGGTTATGTTTAACTAAGCTTAGCCATCATATACCTTATTGGGCACATCACTGGCTTCTGCTGTGATGCCAAAATAGATGGCAACACACCTCTGCTTCCAGAAATTGATTCTGTGCCCAGTACAACATGTCATCACACAGTCTAAGTAAACATGACCTGCCTTGGATTTATATACTAGGGTATATTTATCAATACTCTCTAATTCTTAGTGCAAACTTAGACTAGACAGTCTTAAAATCATGTCGTTCATCATAGTAGTTCATGGGGCTTGATAAATCTTGCGCATCTGCAGATTGTACAGTATAAGATTACACAACCTATCCGCTTACTTTGGGGCAGAAATTTGCACCTAAATTTTGGCACATTAATCCCTTTCTCACTAAACCACACCAGTTATAACCCCTTCACAGTTATAACCCCTTCACATCATGACCAGTTTCTGTTTTTGCATTTTAGTCTTTTCCTCTTTTTCCAGAGCCATAACAGCTATGCACCTGCCTTGACTTTGAAGGCTTCACCACCTTCTCTTATAGCTTCTGCCCTCTGCTGTGCTCCACGTTGGGCTTTACAAGTGTCCCAGCGTGCCTCCATGACATCATCTGCCTAGGACTATTGAAGGCCCACTAAGACACACTCCTGTTTCTTGGTATGAAGACTCCTAGTCCTGTGTTCTGTTTGCTTGATCTGCTCCTCTATCAGCTCCTGGTCTACATCTGCCTTGTGATGCTGTATATCTGCTGCCTTCATTGCTTCAAGCGTTCCTGCATCCTCTCTGCACTTGTCCTCCTGTAGTCTTCAGTGTTTGTTGTCCTCGCTTCCCAAGTGCCTTCCTTCTTATTTCATCAATTTCCCAGGGTCTGCTCTCCCACTTGAACCTGAGACTTCAAGGATCCACTTCACCTGGTGAGCTTTTCTGTGGGATGAATTGTACTTTTAAAGCACATCCATTCATTTTATCATGTGATGTACTGGAAAGAGGAAATAAAATTCCAAGATCAGCAAAATTACCGTATTTTTTTTTTACAATTCTGCAGTTGTTTTTCTTGGTTTTTAAACATAACTGTAGTGTTCATTATATGGTAAACATTTTCTGGCAATATGATTGTTTTTTAAAGAGAACATGTCAGCAGGATTTAGCACCATGAAGTAAAGACATAGTAGCACTATGAAGTAAATACATAGTCATAATGGCACCGTTTTGCTGATTAATTAGATACCTTTGGTGAAGGAATACGATCAGTGGTTGTTGTTTAATTAGCTTCAGAGGCGGGCCTGGGGGTGGGGCCTTTTCTGCTCTTGCGCCCCTCCGTCAGCCTATATTTCTTTTACAGGTCCCTGATCATTCAGTGACCCGCCTCCTTTTTGAAAATCAGCTCATTGAGGTAGGCAGAGCGTACGCATTGTGCTTCCACAGAAAGTCTTCAGGTCTTCAATAAAGTGACGCCGGAAGTGGCGCATGTGCAGATCGAGATGTTTGCTTAATGAAGACACGATTGAGCTGAGATCTCGATGCACACATGCGCCTCCCCAGGTGCCACTTTATTGAAGACCTGAACAATATCTGTGGAATCACACTGCGCATTCGCCGCCCTCCCAATGTTGGCGATGAAGGCTCAGAATTTCAAAAAAGAGGCAGGTCACTGAATAATCAGGGACCTGTAAAAGAATCACAGGAGGCTAGTGTTGGGGCAGAGGAGCAGAAAAAACTCTATCTGTTCAGCGTTGGCCACTTCCCTCTACTATGTATACTTGCATCTGGCAATCAGAATTGGCTGCATTAGTTTTATACTGCCTGGTGTGGAGTTGGAGGCATTTGTTGAGGAGACGTTTGAAGTGTTGTTCTAAAGACTGTTGCTTGGTGATTTGTCTGTGTTCATATCCTCATCCTCTATTTCGTTGTTCCTTCCTTTTACTTCGCGGTGTTCCCCTCTGTTGCTTGTGAGTGCAAATTTGTATGATTGATGTTTTCTTTTATCCCTGTATGTCTTGTTAGTCTGGTTTGTGTATTCTTGTATACAACTACTCCCCACTTCCCTGGGTGAGAAATAGGTAAGGGGTGATTCAGGAACTCAGCAAGACATGTGGCCCTGGCATCTTCACCATTAGAAGTAATCCAAGGAGCAGGTATAACCAGCTTTAGGGATAGTGAAGGAGCCCCTAGCTTCGGGAAATCAAACTACAATTTGATGGCTTATTCTATATACTTTTTCCATACGATGGCAGCTGGTTAGTGTGAGCACAGGCAATAGCATCATCTAAGGGCAGATGTGGGGCATTGACAGCAGCAATATTGACCGAAGCAGTCAGGTAGATTCTGGCTATTTACCACAGCTATCTGCGACGTATGAAGCACACTCAGCTCCTGAACTCCTACAACTATTAGCGAATAGCGATGTGTCACAAAAATGTACATCATAGGTAATTAACAAGTTAAAACCCATTTAACAACACTTGGATAGTTGGGTGGAACTATGCATTGTGGCTGACCAAGTTTATCCCTTAATGATAGCTTAATAGCTACTGTTTACCATGCTTTCAGCAGGACAGTTCACCATAACACAAGGATTGTATTATAATGGATTGGTTTCAGGAACATGATAGTGAGGTTTTTTTTGCCTTCCTGGTCTTCGCAGTTCCCAGATCTTAATCCAATACAGCATGGTAGGCACAATGTGAAATTTGATGTTCATAACATCTCAACACCCTCCATCCAATTTGCAACAAAGTCAAGAAGCTATCCTCTCCACATTGGCCAATATAACTAAAACTATTTCAACACCTAGAGGATACTATGCCACAATGGATTACTGTGGTTCTGAAGACCAATAACATTCCCAACATTGCTAACAGATATCCCTAACAAGCTTGTCAATCTGTGTATAGAGAAAGAGAGAGGGGGTTATGGTAACTTTTGGAGCAGTAACTTATGTGCATGTTACGATTATTAGATTTGAAAAACTAGTTTAATGTAAGGCACTAGCTACTTCTTTTTTTATTGATGTCCTATCCATAAGAAAAGGCCATCAATATCTGATTAGTGGGAGGGTGACAGCTGGCGCCCCCCAGATCATCAGTTACTGGCATAGGTGGTCTTAAGTTCTCGGATACTGCCAAAACACAGCAACTTCCTCAAAACAACAGTGATCGCGGTTGGGCACTACTAACATACATAAGAGGAGGATCTACAGTACCTGGATGCAGCCTCTATAGTTTTCACAGAGCAGCTGTGTACTGGCATCATCTGCACCCCCGCTGATCAGATATCAATGTCATCCTAAGGCTAGGATATCAATAAAGAAGCAGTGGCCCATCTCTTCTAAAAATATTCAATGTTTTATTTCACTTTTTTTTAAGTTGCTTCTGTTTTTATCTTAGATATATTGTAATAAAAAGTAATGAATTCAAAGGTTCACATAGTTCGCTCATGTCCCATTTTGTTCATCTCAAGTATTTACTTAAATGGGTTATTCAATATAAAAAATTAAATATCATTTTTAAAATATTAAAATATATTTTAAAACTACATATATTAAATAAATATATATATATATATATATATATATATATATATATTGTAACAAAACACTCCGGGATCGCCTTTGCTGGGGTCAAAGGTCACGTGGTTTGTGCATTGAACTCTGAGGTGACAGCAGGTTTCCAAGATGACTGACCTCAGGTCAGATTTATTAACGTGAAAGCAACATAGGAAAAAACAAAACATAAAAATAAATCCTAGCCTGTCCGGCACTAACTAGACAAATAAGCTGCTATCTAACAACTGGGGGGGCTTCTCCCACCCAGCTAACAACACACAGTCCATGAGCACCGCTCTCACTCATGTTTGTCTCACACAGACAGGCAATCTGTGTGCCCCAGGCTGACACCTGAAACCTCCAGCTGGTCAGCCTTTATTCCTGCACTTATTAACCCCTCGGTATCCTGAAGATACTGAGCGGCCTAATTCACATAGGACAAATACCTGGGCGAGATATACCTGCCCCCGACTACCAGACCGACATGACTCTTACATATCCTCCCCCCCTGCTCAGACCACTCAGGTCGAGCAAGAATACTCTCGAAAAAGTGTACTCGGGACAGGGCATCAGCGTTCCCCATCTGCACCCCGGGGCGGTGCTCCACCGTGAAAGAGTAAGCCTGCAGGGCAAGGAACCACCGGGTTACGCGACTATTACGGTCCTTGTGGAGATGCATCCACTTGAGAGGGGCATGGTCCGTGACCAGCCTAAACTTCCTACCTGCCAGGTAATATTTGAGGGAGTCGAGAGCCCATTTAATGGCTAGGCACTAGTGTTGAGCATTCCGATACCGCAAGTATCGGGTATCGGCCGATCCTTGCGGTATCGGAATTCCGATACCGAGATCCGATATTTTTGTGGTATCGGGTATCGGAATCGGAAGTCCCCACAGTGCTAAAATCACTATAATGTAAAGTGGGCGGTGCGTGGGCGGAGACTGCGTGTCTCTGTGCGGGCGGGGTCTGTGCGGGCCTGCCAGGGATCTCATTCTATGCGGCCGGCGCTGTATGCCCAGGCTTGATGCGGCGTGCCGGGGCTTGATGCGGCGTGGGAGGGCTCTGCGGCGTGCTGGGGGGGTCTATGCGGCGTGAGGGGGGGTCTATGCGGCGTGAGGGGGGATCTATGCGGCGTGAGGGGCTCTCTGCGGCGTTCTGGGGCGTCTATGCGGCGTGCTGGGGGGTCTATGCGGCGTGCTGGGGGGTCTATGCGGCGTGCTGGGGGGTCTATGCGGCGTGCTGGGGGGTCTATGCGGCGTGCGGGGGTCTCAGCGGCGTGCGGGGGTCTCTGCGGCGTGCTGGGGGGTCTCTGCGGCGTGGGGAGGGGTCTCTGCGGCGTGGGGGGGGGTCTCTGCGGCGTGGGGGGGGTCTCTGCGGCGTGCGGGGGTCTCAGTGCGGGCATCGTCCGATGGGACTACAAGTCCCATCGGGCTATGCCTGCTACACTGACAGTGATTGACACATTAGCCAATGATGGGACAGTAGTAGTCCCATCATCCGGCTAATGTGTTGAATGAAAAAAAAAAAAATACTCCATACATACATTCTACATACATACATACATATAGACATACAGTACATTCATACATTACATACATGACATACATTACATTAAACATAGATTACATACTCACCATTACTTGTCATTTTGATCCCCGAAGCCAGTGTCATCTATAAAAAATGTGAAAAAAACAAACAACCAATATACTCCCTGTCCGCAGAAATCCACGAGTGTCCCACGACGATCTCCCGTGGAGAGCAGCAGCATCAAATAATGCGACCGCTCTCTAGGGGCTCAGAAACACAATGACGGGTGGAAGGTATCCTTCCGCCACTGTATTCCTCCGCCGCTGTAAAATAAAAAGTCCCTAGTCTCACTTTATGGCATTGCTGTATGAGACATTTTCCCATGCAGCAATTATATAAAGTGACACTTTGAACTCAGGTAACCTCAGTGATGCACTGCAGGAGCCATTGTCTCCTGTCAGTGTGTCACTGAGGGTCCTATAGAGCAGTGACGTCACCCGATGTCACTGTTCTATAGGGGAGATCGTCGTGGGACACTCGTTATTAATTGGACTACGGCGGACAGGTAGTATGCGGTTTATTATTTTACGTTTTTTGCAGGCGCTGAAGTATGGTAAGTATGGTGAAATGAAGAATATTAAAATACTTTTTCCTAATGTGTGCGTGTTTTATTAACCCTTTTCTTACTATTGGATTAATAACGGATAGGCGTCTTATTGACGCCTCTCCGTTATTAACCCGGCTTAATGTCACCTTACGATAGCAAGGTGACATTAACCCCTTATTACCCCATATCCCACCGCTACACGGGAGTGGGAAGAGAGGGGCTAAGTGCCGGAATTGGCGCATCTTACGGATGCGCCATTTTCGGGGCGGCTGCGGACTGGTATTTGTAGCCGGGGGGGGGGGGGGGCAATATCCATGGCCCCTCTCTAGGCTATGAATATCAGCCCGCAGCTGTCTGCGTAGCCTTTCTGGCTATAAAATATAGGGGGACCCCACGTCATTTTTTTGGGGGGTCCCCCTATTTTAATAGCCAGTAAAGGCTACGCAGACAGCTGCGAGCTGATATTCATAGCAGGCTACAAATATTGGCCCCCGGCCGTTGGCTTTCCCCCTCTGGCGCAGAAAATTGCGCGGGAGCCCACGCCGTTTTTTTCCATTTTTTTTTTTTAAAATTCAACGCTCATAAAGGCCTCTTTCACCCTTGCGTCAGTACGGGTCCGTCGCTATGCGTCGAGCCGACGTACCGACGCACGTTGTGAAATTTGTACACGACGTGGGCAGCGGATGCAGTATTTCAACGCATCCACTGCCCATTCTGAAGTGCGGGGAGGAGGGGGCAGAGTTTCTGCTGCGCATGCGCAGTAGAAAATGGCAGACGCGACGGACAAAAAAACGTTCACTTGAACGTTTTTTCGTGCCGACGGTCCGCCAAAATTCGACGGATTCGTTGCAGAACGGACGCGACGTGTGGCCATTCGTCGCGATCCGTCGCTAATACAAGTCTATGGGGAAAAAAAATGCATCCTGCGAGCACATTTGCAGGATCCGTTTTTTTCCGCCAGATCCGTTTTTTCAGTCGGATCCGTTGTTTTCCGCCAGATCGGTTTTTTTCCACCGGATCCGTTTTTTTCCGCTAGATCCGTTTTTTTTCCGCCGGATCCGTTTTTTCCTGCCGGATCCATTTTTTTCCGCCAGATCCGTTTTTTCTCATAGAGTTGTAATAGCGCCGGATTGCGCCTGATGGCCACACATTTCATCCGTTTTTTGCAGGATTCTTAAAAAAAAACTTTCCGCCGGACGGAAAACTCATAGGAACGTTTTTTGTCCGTTATTTTTCATGCATGTTTCCATTCAAATCATGCACATTTTCCGTTTATTTATTTTCCAAAAACCTCATCAAAACCTGCATCAAAACTAAACTGCATGAAAAACCGCACCAAAAACCTGCATCAAAAACAGCATCAAAAACCGCACCAAAAACCTGCAGCAAAAAAAGCACCAAAAACTGCATCAAAAACTGAACCAAAAACTACATCAAAAACCGCACCAAAAACATGCAGCAAAAAAGCACCAAAAACCGCATCAAAAACTGCACCAAAAACCGCACCAAAAACCTGCAGCAAAAAGCACCAAAAACTGCATCAAAAACCGCATCAAAAACTGCACCAAAAACTGCATCAAAAACCGCACCAAAAACCTGCATCAAAAAAAGCACCAAAAACTGCATCAAAAACTGAACCAAAAACTACATCAAAACCCGCACCAAAAACATGCGGTTTTTGATGCAGTTTTTGGTGCTTTTTTGCTGCATGTTTTTGGTGCGGTTTTTGATGTAGTTTTTGGTTCAGTTTTTGATACAGTTTTTGGTGCTTTTTTTGATGCAGGTTTTTGGTGCGGTTTTTGATGCAGTTTTTGGTGCAGTTTTTGATGCGGTTTTTGATGCAGTTTTTGGTGCTTTTTGCTGCAGGTTTTTGGTGCAGTTTTTGATGTAGTTTTTGGTTCAGTTTTTGATGCAGTTTTTGGTGCTTTTTTTGCTGCAGGTTTTTGGTGCGGTTTTTGATGCAGTTTTTGGTGCAGTTTTTGATGCGTTTTTTGATGCAGTTTTTGGTGCTTTTTGCTGCAGGTTTTTGGTGCAGTTTTTGATGCAGTTTTTGGTGCAGTTTTTGATGCGGTTTTTGATGCAGTTTTTGGTGCTTTTTTGCTGCACCAAAAACCGCACCAAAAACCTGCAGCAAAAAACAACAAAAACTGCATCAAATACTGCACCAAAAACTGCATCAAAAACCTGCAGCAAAAAAGCACCAAAAACTGCATCAAAAACGGCATCAAAAACCTGCAGCAAAAACAGCACCAAAAACCTGCAGCAAAAAAAGCACCAAAAACTGCATCAAAAACCGCATCAAAAAGCTACATCAAAAACAGCACCAAAAACTGCATCAAAAACCGCATCAAAAACTGCACCAAAAACCTGCAGCAAAAAAGCACCAAAAACTGCATCAAAAACGGCATCAAAAACCTGCAGCAAAAAAGCACCAAAAACTGCATCAAAAACCTCAACAAAAAGCTACATAAAAAACAGCACCAAAAACTGCATCAAAAACCGCACCAAAAACCTGCAGCAAAAAAAGCACCAAAAACTGCATCAAAAACTGAACCAAAAACTACATCAAAAACCGCACCAAAAACATGCAGAAAAAAAGCACCAAAAACTGCATCAAAAACTGCACCAAAATCTGCATCAAAAACCGCACCAAAAACCTGCAGCAAAAAGCACCAAAAACTGCATCAAAAACCGCATCAAAAATTGCACCAAAAACTGCATCAAAAACCGCACCAAAAACCTGCAGCAAAAAAGCACCAAAAACTGCATCAAAAACTGCATCAAAAACAGCACCAAAAACCTGCAGCAAAAAAAGCACCAAAAACTGCATCAAAAAGCTACATCAAAAACAGCACCAAAACCTGCATCAAAAACCGCATCAAAAACTGCATCAAAACCTGCATAAAAAACTGGTGCAGTTTTGATGCGGTTTTTGATGCAGTTTTTGCTACAGGTTTTTGGTGCGGTTTTTGATGCAGTTTTTGGTGCAGTATTTGATGCAGTTTTTGGTGCTTTTTTTGCTCCAGCTTTTTGATGCGGTTTTTGATGCAGTTTTTGGTGCAGTTTTTGATGCGGTTTTTGATGCAGTTTTTGGTGCTTTTTTGCTGCAGGTTTTTGGTGCGGTTTTTGATGCAGTTTTTGGTGCTGTTTTTGATGTAGCTTTTTGATGCGGTTTTTGATGCAGTTTTTGGTGCTTTTTTTGCTGCAGTTTTTTGGTGCTGTTTTTGATGCAGTTTTTGGTGCAGTTTTTGGTGCTGTTTTTGATGTAGCTTTTTGATGCAGTTTTTGGTGCTTTTTTTGCTGCAGTTTTTTGCTGCAGTTTTTTGGTGCGGTTTTTGATGCAGTTTTTGATGCAGTTTTTGGTGCTTTTTTGCTGCAGGTTTTTGGTGCGGTTTTTTATGCAGTTTTTGGTGCGGTTTTTGATGCAGTTTTTGGTGCGGTTTTTGATGCAGGTTTTTGGTGCGGTTTTTGATGCTGTTTTTGATGCAGGTTTTTGGTGCGGTTTTTCATGCAGTTTTGATGCAGGTTTTGATGAGGTTTTTGGAAAATAAATAAACGGAAAATGTGCATGATTTGAATGGAAACATGCATGAAAAATAACGGACAAAAAACGTTCCTATGAGTTTTCCGTCCGGCGGAAACATTTTTTTTAACGAATCCTGCAAAAAACGGATGAAATGTGTGGCCATCAGGCGCAATCCGGCGCTATTACAACTCTATGAGAAAAAACGGATCTGGCGGAAAAAAATGGATCCGGCAGGAAAAAACGGATCTGGCGGAAAAAAAACGGATCTGGTGGAAAAAAACGGATCCGGTGGAAAAAAACAGATCTGGCAGAAAAAAACGGATCCAATGTAAAAAAAAACGGATCTGGCGGAAAAAAACGGATCCGGTGGAAAAAACCGATCTGGCGGAAAACAACGGATCCGACTGAAAAAACGGATCTGGCGGAAAAAAACAGATCCTGCAAATGTGCTCGCAGGATGCATTTTTTTTCCCCATAGACTTGTATTAGCGACGGATCGCGACGAATGGCCACACGTCGCGTCCGTTCTGCAACGGATCCGTCGAGTTTTGGCGGACCGTCGGCACGAAAAAACGTTCAAGTGAACATTTTTTTGTCCGTCGCGGCTACCATTTTCTACTGCGCATGCGCAGCAGAAACTCTGCCCCCTCCTCCCCGCACTTCAGAATGGGCAGTGGATGCGTTGAAAAACTGCATCCGCTGCCCACGTCGTGTACAAATTTCACAACGTGCGTCGGTACGTCGGCTCGACGCATAGCGACGGACCCGTACTGATGCAAGGGTGAAAGAGGCCTTTATGAGCGTTGAATTTAAAAAAAAAAAAATGGAAAAAAACGGCGTGGGCTCCCGCGCAATTTTCTGCGCCAGAGGGGGAAAGCCGACGGCCGGGGGCCAATATTTGTAGCCTGCTATGAATATCAGCTCGCAGCTGTCTGCGTAGCCTTTACTGGCTATTAAAATAGGGGGACCCCCCAAAAAAATGACGTGGGGTCCCCCTATATTTTATAGCCAGAAAGGCTACGCAGACAGCTGCGGGCTGATATTCATAGCCTAGAGAGGGGCCATGGATATTGGCCCCCCCCCCGGCTACAAATACCAGTCCGCAGCCGCCCCGAAAATGGCGCATCCGTAAGATGCGCCAATTCCGGCACTTAGCCCCTCTCTTCCCACTCCCGTGTAGCGGTGGGATATGGGGTAATAAGGGGTTAATGTCACCTTGCTATCGTAAGGTGACATTAAGCCGGGTTAATAACGGAGAGGCGTCAATAAGACGCCTATCCGTTATTAATCCAATAGTAAGAAAAGGGTTAATAAAACACGCACACATTAGGAAAAAGTATTTTAATATTCTTCATTTCACCATACTTACCATACTTCAGCGCCTGCAAAAAACGTAAAATAATAAACCGCATACTACCTGTCCGCCGTAGTCCAATTAATAACGAGTGTCCCACGACGATCTCCCCTATAGAACAGTGACATCGGGTGACGTCACTGCTCTATAGGACCCTCAGTGACACACTGACAGGAGACAATGGCTCCTGCAGTGCATCACTGAGGTTACCTGAGTTCAAAGTGTCACTTTATATAATTGCTGCATGGGAAAATGTCTCATACAGCAATGCCATAAAGTGAGACTAGGGACTTTTTATTTTACAGCGGCGGAGGAATACAGTGGCGGAAGGATACCTTCCACCCGTCATTGTGTTTCTGAGCCCCTAGAGAGCGGTCGCATTATTTGATGCTGCTGCTCTCCACGGGAGATCGTCGTGGGACACTCGTGGATTTCTGCGGACAGGGAGTATATTGGTTGTTTGTTTTTTTCACATTTTTTATAGATGACACTGGCTTCGGGGATCAAAATGACAAGTAATGGTGAGTATGTAATCTATGTTTAATGTAATGTATGTCATGTATGTAATGTATGAATGTACTGTATGTCTATATGTATGTATGTATGTAGAATGTATGTATGGAGTATTTTTTTTTTTTTTCATTCAACACATTAGCCGGATGATGGGACTACTACTGTCCCATCATTGGCTAATGTGTCAATCACTGTCAGTGTAGCAGGCATAGCCCGATGGGACTTGTAGTCCCATCGGACGATGCCCGCACTGAGACCCCCGCACGCCGCAGAGACCCCCCCCACGCCGCAGAGACCCCCCCATGCCGCAGAGACCCCCCCCCACACCGCAGAGACCCCCGCACGCCGCATAGACCCCCCCGCACGCCGCATAGACCCCCCAGCACGCCGCATAGACCCCCCAGCACGCCGCATAGACCCCCCAGCACGCCGCATAGACCCCCCCCCACGCCGCAGAGACCCCCCCCACGCCGCAGAGACCCCCCAGCACGCCGCAGAGACCCCCGCACGCCGCTGAGACCCCCGCACGCCGCATAGACCCCCCAGCACGCCGCATAGACCCCCCAGCACGCCGCATAGACCCCCCAGCACGCCGCATAGATGCCCCAGAACGCCGCAGAGAGCCCCTCACGCCGCATAGATCCCCCAGCACGCCGCATAGACGCCCCAGAACGCCGCAGAGAGCCCCTCACGCCGCATAGACCCCCCAGCACGCCGCTTAGACCCCCTCACGCCGCATAGACCCCCTCACGCTGCATAGACCCCCCCAGCACACCGCAGAGCCCTCCCACGCCGCATCAAGCCCCGGCACGCCGCATCAAGCCTGGGCATACAGCGCCGGCCGCATAGAATGAGATCCCTGGCAGGCCCGCACAGACCCCGCCCGCACAGAGACACGCAGTCTCCGCCCACGCACCGCCCACACTC
Source organism: Ranitomeya variabilis (assembly GCF_051348905.1). NCBI lineage: Eukaryota > Metazoa > Chordata > Amphibia > Anura > Dendrobatidae > Ranitomeya > Ranitomeya variabilis. The sequence continues at coordinate 192,088,847 of NC_135238.1, forward strand.
TCCCCCCCTCCAGAACCCCATATAGAAGGACAGAAAGGGCTGATTTACCGTCCGATACTTGAGTCCCATTGACTTGTATTGGTATCGGGTATCGGTATCGGATTAGATCCGATACTTTGCCGGTATCGGCCGATACTTTCCGATACCGATACTTTCAAGTATCGGACGGTATCGCTCAACCCTACTAGGCACTCTTTTTCAATCACGGCATACCTCTGCTCATGTACATTCAGTTTCCGACTGAGGTAGAGGACCGGGTGTTCGACTCTGTCCCTTACCTGGGAAAGTACAGCTCCGACACCAGTATCAGAAGCATCAGTTTGCACCACAAACTCGCTGCTGAAATCAGGAGTCACTAGTACGGGCTGAGAGCACAAAGCCCGTTTCAGACTATGGAAGGCCTCTTCATCCGCTGAGGTCCATTTTACCATGACGGAATCCCTCCCTTTGGTAAGATCCGTCAAGGGGGTAGCCATGGCCGCAAAGTTGGGTATGAACCGGCGATAATAGCCGGCAATGCCCAGGAAAGCTTGAACTTGTTTCTTGTTCACCGGTTGCGGCCAGCCCTGAATTGCCTGTATTTTGTCGATCTGGGGTTTAACCACTCCTCTGCCAATCACGTAGCCCAAGTATCGGGCTTCTTCAAGGCCGATGTGACATTTCTTGGGATTCGCCGTTAAGCCTGCGTCTCTCAGGTCATCAATCACCGCCTGTACCTTCCGGAGGTGAGCTTCCCAGTCCACGCTGTAAATTATGATGTCGTCTAGGTAGGCAGAAGCGTACTGCCTGTGGGGCCTCAAGACTTGATCCATCAATCTCTGGAACGTTGCTGGGGCTCCGTGAAGTCCAAACGGCATGTAGATATACTGGAACAGCCCTTCCGGTGTAGCAAATGCCGTCTTCTCTCTGGCCGCCTCGGCCAGAGGGATCTGCCAGTACCCCTTTGTTAGATCCAGGGTCGTAATATATCGGGCTTTACCCAGCCGATCGATCAACTCATCGACCCGGGGCATAGGGTAGGCATCAAATTTAGAAACCGCATTCAGTTTCCTAAAGTCATTGCAAAACCGTATAGAGCCATCCGGCTTAGGTATCAACACGATTGGACTGGACCAGGTGCTGTGCGACTCTTCAATGACTCCTAAGTCCAACATTGCCTTCACCTCCCGGGAGACGGCTTCACGGCGTGCTTCCGGAATCCGGTATGGCTTCACATGAACAGTGACACCAGGCTCTGTGACAATCTCATGTTTCACTAGCCTAGTCTGGCCAGGTTTTTCCGAGAAAAACTGTTGGTTCTGTAACAAAAACTGCTTAACCTCAGATTTTTGTCGTTCAGAGAGAGTCTCGGCAATCTGCACCTCCGGTACGGTAGGTGAGCAAACCGGACGGGGCAGATCCGCTGTTAGGGCAGCGCGGTCTTTCCAGGGTTTTATCAGATTCACATGATAAATCTGTTCTGGTTTTCTCTTACCAGGCTGGTGCACTTTATAGTTCACTTCTCCAACTCGTTCCATGACCTCAAAGGGGCCCTGCTATTTCGCCAGAAATTTACTATCCACCGTAGGGATTAGGATGAACACCCTATCCCCGGGTGCAAACGTACGGACCTTGGCGCTTCTATCATAACTTTGCCTCTGGGCTCCCTGGGCCTGTAACATATGTTCCCTAACAAGGGGCATGACAGCAGCAATCCGGTCCTGCATTTGCGTTACATAGTCTATCACCGTTTTAAAGGGAGTGACTTGACCCTCCCAGGTTTCTTTTGCGATGTCCAACAGTCCACGGGGACGACGGGCGTATAATAGCTCGAAAGGCAAGAATCCTGTGGAAGACTGGGGAACTTCCCTAATGGCAAACAGCAAATAGGGTAACAAGTAATCCCAGTTCTTCCCATCTCTGTCTATCGCCTTCCGGAGCATCTGTTTTAAGGTTTTATTGAACCGCTCAACCAGGCCATCTGTTTGAGGGTGATAGACAGACGTACGCAACTGGTCTATTTGTAAGAGCCTGCAGAGCTCCTTCATCACCCTTGACATAAAGGGAGTCCCCTGGTCGGTGAGTATCTGTTTTGGAATTCCCACCCGACTAAACACTTGTACCAACTCTTTGGCGATCGTTTTGGTAGCAGTGTTACGCAAAGGGATGGCTTCTGGGTAACGAGTGGCATAGTCCAAGATGACGAGGATATGTTGATGCCCACGTGCGGACCGGGGAAGGGGCCCAACCAAATCCATCCCAATTCTCTCAAATGGGACCCCAATGATAGGGAGGGGTACCAAAGGGCTACAGAACCGAGGTTTAGGTGCCGAGATTTGGCACTCTGGACAGGACTCACAATAGTTACGCACATCATTGTGTATTCCAGGCCACACAAAACAATGCGATATCCTTTCTGTGGTTTTTTGTACCCCCAGATGTCCCCCCATTATATGTCCGTGTGCCAGGTCCAGTACCTTCCGCCGATAAGGTTTGGGTACCACTAACTGTTGCACAGTGTCTTCCCCTTTTTTTTCTATGTGGTAGAGTAAATCATTCTCAAGAACCATGTACGGGTACGCTAGCCTAGTGTCAGGTTCTACGGGTACGCTATCTATCACTTTTACATTTTTCCTAGCCTGAGTCAGGGTAGGATCTTTCATTTGTTCGCTGTGGAAGTCATCCAACTGAACTCCCAAATCTGGTAGGCAGGGTGCTGGATGACTGTCTGCCTCCGCCTCTCGCTGAGTTTCCTCAGTTTCCTCAGTTTCCGTCGCCATAACTGAGAAGGGGAACTGAAGGTTAGATTCAATAACCTCCCCAGCAACATCTTCCTGTGGGGTCTCGTCTAGGAACTCGGGACCTCCAGATGGCATGGGGGAAGGTTCACAGCTACCGTGAAGGAGCAACTGATTCTCCCATAACTGCCAGAAATGGGGGAAATCCCTACCCAGGATTATATCATGTAACAATGCGGGAACGAGTCCCACTTTGTGTTGCACAGACCCATAGGGAGTGGAAATCGGTATGACCGCTGTTAGGTATGAGCAGGTGTCACCATGCACACACGTTACAGAGAATTTATCAGACGAACCAGACGGAAGTGCCACCAGACTAGCTTTCACCAGAGTCACCACACTTCCAGAGTCTAGTAACGCCACAACACTTTTCCCATCAACAGATAATTCACACAGGTGTTTCGCTATATCATTTTGACCCGCATTCACATTCACTAGCCGTGTAACCAAAGACATGCGTTTCTTAGAGTCTGTAACATCGCACTGCATGGGTTCAGTGGTAACAGGACAGTTCGCAGAAATATGGCCCTTCTCATGGCAGCGGAAACACCTAACAGGCCCCCTATTGAGCCCACCGTCCATCACTCTCGGTCTCGGAGTGCGAGTAGCCCCGTGTTCCTCCCCCACAGTTTTAGGCGATTTTCCTTCACCCGTAGTCCCTGGAACAGTCTTACCGGTTCCACGAGGAGAAGGCACAGACCGGGTGCTAGCAGTTTCGTCGGGAAGTCCTTCCGCCACGGAATAACGCTCGACCAACTCCACAAGTTGATCCGCTGTCGTGGGATTTCCTTGGCTTACCCACCTTTTCAGCGCTGGAGGTAGCACTCTCAGATACTTGTCCAGGACAACCCGCTGGATTATTTCTGGGGTTGTCAGTACCTCGGGTTGCAGCCATTTCTTTGTCAAGTAGATCAGGTCGAACATCTGAGACCGCGGCGGTTTATCTGGCTGGTATGTCCACTGGTGTACCCTCTACGCCGTCGTCACACCTAGCCGGGCCAGGATCTCAACTTTCAGCTTCTCAAACTCCTGAGCGACTTCCGGGTCCAAGTCATGGTAAGCTTTTTGGGCCTCGCCGGAGAGAAACGGAGCAATCAAATCGGCCCATCGTGCCTTCGGCCACTTCTCCCTCAGCGCCGTCCGCTCAAACGTTGTCAGGTATGCTTCGATGTCATCTTCTGCAGTCAACTTTTGCCAGTATCGACTCACATGGATCCTTCTGGACTCTGCTTCCGGGTCTACCTCAGGCATGCTCACCAGGCGCTGCGCCACCTGTTGGAGAAGCTGGCGGTCTGCAACCATCATGTCCAATAACTCCTTCAGCTGTGCGGCCATCAAGCGATTAGCTTCATGCTGTGCGGCAGTGGCCTGCTGCTGTACGGCAGTGGACTGTACTAGGGCTTTCACCACGTCTTCCATACTGTCGCCTGTGCCACGCGATGCCCGCGTTCTCCACCACAATGTGACAAAACACTCCGGGATCGCCTTTGCTGGGGTCAAAGGTCACGTGGTTTGTGCAGTGAACTCTGAGGCGACAGCAGGTTTCCAAGATGACTGACCTCAGGTCAGATTTATTAACGTGAAAGCAACATAGGAAAAAACAAAACATAAAAATAAATCCTAGCCTGTCCGGCACTAACTAGACAAATAAGCTGCTATCTAACAACTGGGGGGGCTTCTCCCACCCAGCTAACAACACACAGTCCTTGAGCACCGCTCTCACTCACGTTTGTCTCACACAGACAGGCAATCTGTGTGCCCCAGGCTGACACCTGAAACCTCCAGCTGGTCAGCCTTTATTCCTGCACTTATTAACCCCTCGGTATCCTGAAGATACTGAGCGGCCTAATTCACATAGGACAAATACCTGGGCGAGATATACCTGCCCCCGACTACCAGACCGACATGACTCTTACAATATATATACACACAGTGAAGAGCAAAAGGGTAGCAATGTTTTGAACTTTTGCCTTTCAGGTTCCATATCTCACCATCCACTACTGCTTTGATTGTGAGACAACCATCATTTTATAGACAGTCATCTTGACTATCTCATACATAAACTTGACTTGCAACTATTTAACATATGATTAGTTATGCAGATTCTTGTCATGTCCCTGCATTGTTACTGTTTTGCTCCTGGTGGTGGAAAAATATTTTTCTTCCTGAATACTACAAAATACAATCTGTTCTCACATTCCCTAATAGCTCAGTGTATTATTAGGTTGACTCCCAAGTGAAAGGTCATTGGTTCGAATTGAGCAGCATCCATGAAGATGATTTCCCAAGAAAAGAGAAACAGCATCATCCAGGTCATCGATAATGGTCTCTTGGCCAATAAAATTGCCAAACTGCATCATGTGAGCGCCATGACAGTTGGAAGAATACGAGATGAAGTCTGTCCATCCATTCAGAAGCCAAAAGATGGACATCCAGGCAAAATATCGGAGTCATCAAGCCCACTCATCCCAAGGTTTATCAGTTCTGGCGTGACAAACAAGGCGAGGAGGTGGGTTGTATGCTCCATCATAGTGAGATCATAGATGTCGATGCAAGCACTGCTCGACGAACATTACACAAGTCTGGGATGGTGGTTCGAAAAAAGATTAAAGAAGCCTCAATTTCAATATCGACATAGCAAGCGGTTTGAGTTTGCAAAAACGTAGGAAAAGGAGACATTTAAAGATTTGAAATGGGTGATTAGGAGCGATGACATAAACGTCAATAGACTATACTCTGATAGGTGCAAATGGGCCTGAAAGAAACAAAGGAAAAAGGGGCAAATGGATTGAGAAATTTAAGGAAATGTAAAGTTCTGTGGAGGAAACCTGATGTCATGGGGTAATTTCACAGCCAAAGGCATTGGATACTTGATCTATGGTGATCTCAATGCTGAGCTATATGTATGTATCCTACAAGATGAGTTACTTAGTACACTCACGTACTATGGGTATAAAAACGACAACATAGTGTTTCAACAGGTCAACAACACAAAGCTTACGTCGAGATTGGTGAAGAAATGATTCAATGACACTGAATTAGAGGTGCTGGATTGGTCACCACAGTCCCCAGATCTCAAACCAATCAAACACTTGTGGGTAGAATTGAAGAAAAAACTGTATACATACCCAAGTGAGTCGATCAGTGTGCACCAACTTTGGGAACGTGTGGAAAAGACCAAAGATCAAATTTTGGGTTGACGCATGCTTGAATCTGATCTAGAGCATGCCCAGAAGGATTCAGGCAGTGTTGAAAGCCAAAGGTGGATTTACACAATACCGACAAAATAGTAAAAATTGAACTTTTACATGTTTAGGAAAAAAACAGTAACAATGCAGTGACATGACAATAGTCGGCTAAATCGTCAAATTTAAGTATCAGATATCCAAGATGATTGTCTATAAAATGATGACAGTCTCAAGTTCAAAGCAGAAGTGGATGGTGAGATATGGAGCCTGAAAGTCAAAAATTCTAAACCTTCTTACCCTTTTGCTCTTCACGGTATATATAAATATAATACATTTTAAAACTTGTTAAATGTCATTTAAGGTAAAGAATAATTTTACGAGGATTTGATATATGATTTTCTTGCCTAAACAAATTCTATTGTAGAAAAGAGGCATGCTTTCTTACCACTGAATGCTTCTTTGCTTCTTCAGCATTGCAAAACATCTTTGTTCAGATTTGTAGAAGTTAATTACTGTAGAGGTAATTGCCAGTAGACACATATATTTCCTAACATAGTCAAAAAATCTTCCTGGAATGAATAATGTTTTAAGGAGTATATAATGAGCATCGAGTCAAAATATAATAAAAAAATTAATATATGTGACTTAAACACACAAACCAGAACATTTATAAATTGCCAATTTGGTAAAATATTGACCTACTTTCATAAATAGTTTAAATGTTAATGTAAGTGTTAGATAATCGTGACAATAAGGCTTAATTGCATAAGGTGACACATTTCAGAAACTGTGAGTGATGATGATTACAAAGTGTGCAGTGAAGAGGATCGGCCAAAAGAAAGACCCTTTTATAATAGGGAATCAATGGACTGGCATCAGTGCATACAATCTAGAGTTAGATTTAGAGCTGAGAGCAGCTACAGAGAACGTGTTTCACTTTACAGGCCAATCAAATAAACACAATTCGCGAACGTAGTAAAGCTTGTCAGCTATTAAAGGTTTACTTACACCTCAAAGAGATGATTATGAAATAAAATCTCATCTGCTTCCTCACTCTGATTGACAGATGTCTCTATTTATAGAGAGGAAGATAGGGAGCTCAATGCACCGGGTCCAGCATAGCATAGGGAATGCGGCCATACTTGCACTGTCGAAATTTCATTAATTAAGACTAGTGTTGTGCGTGCCAGTCATGATGAACAGTGTACTGGAGCAAGATGTGCCAAATTCATTAGGAGACATGCATCTCTTTATGAATTTGGTATATCTTTCAGCTGCTGTGCGCCAGCCCAACAAATGTGCATGAGTCAGGGACTGATTTACATTTCTGTAATAATTTATGCCATCTCTTGTGGCTTAAATTTTAACCCCTTCCTGACATCCGACGTACTATCCCGTCGAGGTGGGGTGGGCCCGTATGACCGCCGACGGGATAGTACGTCCAGCGCGATCGGCGGCGCTCACGGGGCGGCGCCTATCGCAGCTGACATCCGGCACTATGTGCCAGGAGCGGTCACGGACCCCCACATTAACCCCCGGCACACCGCGATCAAACATGATCGCGATGTGCCGGCGGTGCAGGGAAGCATCGCGCAGGGAGGGGGCTCCCTGCGGGCTTCCCTGAGCCCCCCGCAGCAACGCGATGTGATCGCGTTGCTGCGAGGGTCTTACCTCCCTCCCTGCCTGCTCCAGACCCGGATCCAAGATGGCCGCGGATCCGGGTCCTGCAGGGAGGGAGGTGGCTTCACAGAAGCCTGCTCAGAGCAGGCACTGTGAAGCAGCCTGCACTTCTCTCAGATCGGTGATCTGTCAGAGTGCTATGCAAACTGGCAGATCACCGATCTGTATTGTCCCCCCCTGGGGCAAAGTAAAAAAGTAAAAAAAAAAATTTCCAAATGTGTAAAAAAAAATAAAAAAAAATATTCCAAAATAATGAAAAAAAAAAAAATAATATTCCCATAAATACATTTCTTTATCTAAATAAAAAAAAACAAACAATAAAAGTACACATATTTAGTATCGCCGCGTCCGTAACGACCCGACCTATAAAACTGGCCCACTAGTTAACCCCTTCAGTAAACACCGTAAGAAAAAAAAAAAAAAAACGAGGCAAAAAACAACGCTTTATTATCATACCGCCGAACAAAAAGTGGAATAACACGCGATCAAAAAGACAGATATAAATAACCATGGTACCGCTGAAAGCGTCATCTTGTCCCGCAAATAACGAGCCGCCGTACAGCATGATCAGCAAAAAAATAAAAAAGTTATAGTCCTGAGAATAAAGCGATGCAAAAATAATTATTTTTTCCATAAAATAGTTTTTATCGTATAAAAGCGCCAAAACATAAAAAAATAATATAAATGAGGTATCGCTGTAATCGTACTGACCCGAAGAATAAAACTGCTTTATCAATTTTACCAAACGCGGAACAGTATAAACGCCTCTCCCAAAAGAAATTCATGAATAGCTGGTTTTTGGTCATTCTGCCTCACAAAAATCGGAATAAAAAGCGATCAAAAAATGTGACGTGCCCAAAAAGTTACCAATAAAAACGTCAACTCGTCCCGCAAAAAACAAGACCTCACATGACTCTGTGGACCAAAATCTGGAAAATTTATAGCTCTCAAAATGTGGTAACGCAAAAAATATTTTTTGCAATAAAAAGCGTCTTTCAGTGTGTGACGGCTGCCAATCATAAAAATCCGCTAAAAAACTCGCTATAAAAGTAAATCAAACCCCCCTTCATCACCCCCTTAGTTAGGGAAAAATAAAAAAAATGTATTTATTTCCATTTTCCCATTAGGGTTAGGGTTAGGGCTAGGGTTGGGGCTAGGGTTAAGGCTACAGTTAGGGTTGGGGCTAAAGTTAGGGTTAGGGTTGGGGCTAAAGTTACGGTTAGGGTTTAGATTACATTTACGGTTGGGAATAGGGTTGGGATTAGGGTTAGGGGTGTGTCAGGGTTAGAGGTGTGGTTAGGGTTACTGTTGGGATTAGGGTTAGGGGTGTGTTTGGATTAGGGTTTCAGTTATAATTGGGGGGTTTCCACTGTTTCGGCACATCAGGGGCTCTCCAAACGCGACATGGCGTCCGATCTCAATTCCAGCCAATTCTGCGTTGAAAAAGTAAAACAGTGCTCCTTCCCTTCCGAACTCTCCCGTGTGCCCAAACAGGGGTTTACCCCAACATATGGGGTATCAGCGTACTCAGGACAAATAGGACAACAACCTTTGGGGTCCAATTTCTCCTGTTACCCCTGGGAAAATACAAAACTGGGGGCTAAAAAATAATTTTTGTGGGAAAAAAAAGGATTTTTTATTTTCACGGCTCTGCGTTATAAACTGTAGTGAAACACTTGGGGGTTCAAAGTTCTTACAACACATCTAGATAAGTTCCTTAGGGGGTCTACTTTCCAACATGGTGTCACTTGTGGGGGGTTTCTACTGTTTAGGTACATTAGGGGCTCTGCAAACGCAATGTGACGCCTGCAGACCATTCCATCTAAGTCTGCATTCCAAATGGCGCTCCTTCACTTCCGAGCCCTTCCATGCGTCCAAACGGTGGTTCCCCCCCACATATGGGGTATCAGCGCACTCAGGACAAATTGGACAACAAATTTTGGGGTCCAATTTCTCCTGTTACCCTCTGGAAAATACAAAACTGGGGGCTGAAAAATAATTTTTGTGGGAAAAAATTTTTGTTTTATTTTTACGGCTCTGCATTATTAACTTCTGTGAAGCCCTTGGTGGGTCAAAGCACTCACCACACATCTAGATAAGTTCCTTAGGGGGTCTACTTTCCAACATGGTGTCACTTGTGGGGGGTTTCTACTGTTTAGGTACATTAGGGGCTCTGCAAACGCAATGTGACGCCTGCAGACCATTCCATCTAAGTCTGCATTCCAAATGGCGCTCCTTCACTTCCGAGCCCTTCCATGCGTCCAAACGGTGGTTCCCCCCCACATATGGGGTATCAGCGCACTCAGGACAAATTGGACAACAAATTTTGGGGTCCAATTTCTCCTGTTACCCTCGGGAAAATACAAAACTGGGGGCTGAAAAATAATTTTTGTGGGAAAAAATTTTTGTTTTATTTTTACGGCTCTGCATTATTAACTTCTGTGAAGCCCTTGGTGGGTCAAAGCACTCACCACACATCTAGATAAGTTCCTTAGGGGGTCTACTTTCCAACATGGTGTCACTTGTGGGGGGTTTCTACTGTTTAGGTACATTAGGGGCTCTGCAAACGCAATGTGACGCCTGCAGACCATTCCATCTAAGTCTGCATTCCAAATGGCGCTCCTTCACTTCCGAGCCCTTCCATGCATCCAAACGGTGGTTCCCCCCCACATATGGGGTATCAGCGCACTCAGGACAAATTGGACAACAAATTTTGGGGTCCAATTTCTCCTGTTACCCTCGGGAAAATACAAAACTGGGGGCTGAAAAATAATTTTTGTGGGAAAAAATTTTTGTTTTATTTTTACGGCTCTGCATTATTAACTTCTGTGAAGCCCTTGGTGGGTCAAAGCGCTCAAAACACATCTAGATAAGTTCCTTAGGGGGTCTACTTTCCAAAATGGTGTCACTTGTGGGGGGTTTCAATGTTTAGGCACATCAGTGGCTCTCCAAACGCAACATGGCGTCCCATCTCAATTCCTGTCAATTTTGCATTGAAAAGTCAAACAGTGCTACTTCCCTTCCGAGCTCTCCCATGCGCCCAAACAGTGGTTTACCCCCACATATGGGGTATCAGCGTACTCAGGACAAATTGTACAACAACTTTTGGGGTCCAATTTCTTCTCTTACCCTTGGGAAAATATAAAATTGGGGGTGAAAAGATAATTTTTGTGAAAAAATATGATTTTTTATTTTTACGGTTCTGCATTATAAACTTCTGTGAAGCACTTGGTGGGTCAAAGTGCTCACCACACCTCTAGATAAGTTCCTTAGGGGGTCTACTTTCCAAAATGGTGTCACTTGTGGGGGGTTTCAATGTTTACGCACATCAGGGGCTCTCCAAACGCAACATGACGTCCCATCTCAATTCCTGTCAATTTTGCATTGAAAAGTCAAACGGCGCTCCTTCCCTTCCGAGGTCTCCCATGCGCCCAAACAGTGGTTTATCCCCACATATGGGGTATCAGCGTACTCAGGACAAATTGTACAACAACTTTTGGGGTCCAATTTCTTCTCTTACCCTTGGGAAAAGAAAAAATTGGGGGCGAAAAATAATTTTTGTGAAAAAATATGATTTTTTATTTTTACGGTTCTGCATTATGAACTTCTGTGAAGCACTTGGTGGGTCAAAGTGCTCACCACACCTCTAGATAAGTTCCTTACGGGGTCTACTTTCCAAAATGGTGTCACTTGTGGGGGGTTTCAATGTTTAGGCACATCAGGGGCTCCCCAAACGCAACATGGCGTCCCATCTCAATTCCAGTCAATTTTGCATTGAAAAGTCAAATGGCGCTCCTTCGCTTCCGAGCTCTGTCATGCGCCCAAACAGTGGTTTACCCCCACATATGGGGTATCGGCGTACTCAGGACAAATTGTACAACAACTTTTGGGGTCCATTTTCTCCTGTTACCCTTGGTAAAATAAAACAAATTGGAGCTGAAGTAAATTTTTTGTGAAAAAAAGTTAAATGTTCATTTTTATTTAAACATTCCAAAAATTCCTGTGAAGCACCAGAAGGGTTAATAAACTTCTTGAATGTGGTTTTGAGCACCTTGAGGGGTGCAGTTTTTAGAATGGTGTCACACTTGGGTATTTTCTATCATATAGACCCCTCAAAATGACTTCAAATGAGATGTGGTCCCTAAAAAAAAATGGTGTTGTAAAAATGAGAAATTGCTGGTCAACTTTTAACCCTTATAACTCCCTAACGAAAAAAAAATTTTGGTTCCAAAATTGTGCTGATGTAAAGTAGACATGTGGGAAATGTTACTTATTAAGTATTTTGTGTGACATATCTCTGTGATTTAAGGGCATAAAAATTCAAAGTTGGAAAATTGCAAAATTTTCAAAATTTTCGCCAAATTTCCATTTTTTTTGCAAATAAACGCAGGTAATATCAAAGAAATGTTACCACTATCATGAAGTACAATATGTCACGAGAAAACATTGTCAGAATCGCCAAGATCCGTTGAAGCGTTCCAGAGTTATAACCTCATAAAGGGACAGTGGTCAGAATTGTAAAAATTGGCCCGGTCATTAACGTGCAAACCACCCTTGGGGGTGAAGGGGTTAATGTATTTACTACTTTTCTACTTTTTTGCTACTTTTCTGTCCACTTGTCAAAAAGTACTCAGATCTGGCTGGGACTGATGTAAAACTTCAAAAGTCACAATATTTTAGTGACGCGCCTTATACACTCCTTATCTATGAACTGTTCCAATATTTATGGACATAACTGTTTATCACTCACATAATGGTAGTTCTGCTTCACGTCACCTGTCTTATCTATGGCATTATTTATGTGCTGTGTTGTGCATAAATATGTGATTCTTAAGAATTTCTATTAGTCTATGCCTGATGAAGGGACCGGAGTAGTCTCGAAAGCTTGCAATTTGTTACCATCTTTTCAGTGAGCCATTAATAGGTATCAACCACTGAGGACTCTCAATTCTAAATATTTTTCGCTAATGTAAGTTGCTGAATCGGCCCTATAGTTCTTGAAGTCAGGGCTAACATTAGGGGAGGTGGTGGGGGGGACAAGATGGGCATTTGTCTAGGATCTACTTCCCCAAAAGGGCCCCCTGCAGTAACAGGGAGACAGAGGGGGTGGTCACCATGAGCTCACATGCCAGGGCCCGCACAGAGGTACTGCTAATTATAACTGCATTGGCGTGCATAGCATGCTGATACAATTAAAGGCTCCGGTAGAGCAAGGAGTCTTGGTCTCCTTGCCCCACCATGTTACATTTTGAATACCTACAAAATAGGAGTATGAACAGGACGTCAGCATCTGGGGGCAAGTGGGCATGATATGTTAATACATTGTTCTGACCCGTAGAAGCGCCCGACAGGCACGAAACGGCCGTTGTCTGGCTTTGCGCACTCTGTATTTTAAACACCCCCGGCCGTGAAGATTTTACTGTGAGCTAATAAAGTTACCTGACTCGGAGGATTGGTGAGTGCTGCCTTTTTGTTCTTCGCCATGATAATACATTGCTCTGCCCACTGTGGAATTAAACTCTCACTATGAAGGTGGATTTTAAAGGATTAGGGGTTAGTTGAATTTACAGCTGTGGCAAAAATTAAGAGACCACTTCAACATTTTCAGTTTGTCTGATTTTTCTCTTTATAGTAATATTTTTGAGTAAAATGTAAATTGTTCTTTTATTCTATAAACTACTGACAACATGTCTCCGAATTTCCAAGCAATACATTTTGTATTTATTTTCTGAGAAGGAGAAATGATCAAAATAACAAAAAAAAATATTGCTTGCAGACCTCAAATAATGCAAGAAAAACAAGTTCATAATCATTTAGAAACAACAATACTAATGTTTTAACTCAGGAAGAGTTCAGGAATCAATATTTTGTGGAATAACCATGATTTTTAGTCACAGCTTTCATGCGTCTTGGCATGCTTTCCACCAGTCTTTCACACTGCTTTTGGGTGACCTTATGTCACTCCTGGTACACAAAATGTAAGCAGTTCTTCTTTGTTTGATGGCTTGTGACTATCCATCATCCTCTTGATTACATTCCAGAGGTTTTCAATGGGGTTCAGGTCTGGAGATTGGGCTGCCCATGACAGGGATTTGATGTGGTGGTCCTTCATCCACACCTTGATTGACCTAGCTGTGTGGCATGGCGCATTGTCCTGCTGGAAAAACCAGTCCTCAGAGTTGGGGAACATTGCCTGAGCAGAAGGAATCAACTGTTTTTCCAGGATAACCTTGTATGCGGCTTGATTCATACGTCCTTCTCCCAATTCCAGCCTTGATGAAGCATCCCCAGATCATCACCTGGTCGTCCAATGGTTAGACAGAGACCTGGAGAGGCGTACAAGCCACAGTGTCTTGCATCCACTGTGAAATTTGGTGGAGGATTAATTTGCTAATTTATTCTCAGAGGGCAAGAGATTTTTCAGTTGCTGCTATATTGTGCATTAAGTGGTATGGGACTATAACTGTCCAGGTCTGCGGTTCTACTTTCCATCAGGCAGGTATGGCATCAGGGCCATTGCTCGGCCACCATTGTGATTATATGAAAATGATTGTCTGACAGTCCTTTTCTTATATTGGGTGCCATTCACTGCCTGTTATTTCACCCTGCCTGAGAGTTAAAACCTGCTGTTATTTTAATGCCTCTCTGTTATTTAATCTTGCATCCAGCCTTTTTGTTCTGAAACTTAGATATTATACATCTCTGGTTATTTTCCACATTAGGCAAGGCTGGAAACTTCAGTCTATCCCAGATTTGAATTTATAGATACAGGATTTGCTTTACTTGTGGGTTAAGGGCATTTTCCCGAAGACTAACGTTGGTGAGTACTAGGGTTGAGCGACTTTCATTTTTTTAAGATCGAGTAGGGTTTTGGGAAACCCGATTTTGTCCAGAGTCGAGTCGAGTGCAGTCGGCCGATTATCGCTAAAAGTCGGGGATCGACCGAAACACGAAACCCAATGCAAGTCAATGGGGAAGCATAGTCGGCAGTGAGTGGAGGCCAGGAAAACACCTACAGTGCCCATTTTAATGCCAAAAACATCCATTCTTGTTTCTGAAGCTTGCCAATCTTAATTAACTGTATAATAATAGTTGGGCATAGGGAATTGGGGGAAAGTTGTGGGGGGAGTAGGGCTGGCTCAAGTTTTTCGTGGGCCCAGGAAATGTGGACTACGTCACGGCGGTGTTGCAGGGAAAGGTAAGTATTTAAAAGTTGCAAGTGCTGTGATCCTGAGCAAGCAGGGGGGGGGCCCACTCGTTCGCATTGCCACTGGCACAGGGCCCCTCAAAGTACGGCGGTGTGTTTGCATGGCGGGGGCGCCTCCCACCAGCAGCGACACTTTTGCGTACTCTGAGGGGCCCTGTGCCAGTGACGTCGCCAACGAGTATGCCCCCCCACCTGATGAAGGAACCTGCACTTTCATCTGCACCTTCCTCTTTGTCCCTGTGTAAGGTGGTATAACATGCGGGAAGGGGAACCTTACTTTCAGCAGGGACAGATTCTGGCTGTGTAGAGTACAAGGGGAATGTAGTGGTCTAGGTCAATGTACCAGCAGACTCATTTAGCAGTGGCTGGGCAATGGGCAGGATGAGGAGGAAACAGATATAGGGCCAAAGAATAAAGTAGGCTACATGCAGTTCAAAATTGGTAACAGGACTAAACAGGCGGCATTGCTTTGTTCAGTGGAGTAGCAAACCCAAGAGCAGCAGACACTGTTTCAAGGGCCTAACCACACTAGTAGGCCAAATGCAGTTTAATATCTGATAGTATAGGGCGAAAGCCAGAATGTGGAAGCTCAGCTTTGTTCAGTTGAGGACAACACCAGGGAGGGGCAGACACCTTTAGTAGGCCGGAAAAGCCTATTGCATTTTTTAAAATGGTAATTTGGAGCAGAAGGTTGAAGCTCAGCTTTATTTAGTTGAGGGCAACACCAGGCAGGGGCACACAGACAGACACCTTTAGTAGGCCGGAAAAGCCTATTGCATTTTTCAAAATGGTAATTTGGAGCAGAAGGTTGAAGCTCAGCTTTATTTAGTTGAGGGCAACACCAGGGAGGGGCAGAAGCCGTTAGTAGGCCCTAACCACCATTTTTTTTTTAAAACCACTTAATGAGAGCCGGAAGGTTGAAGCTCAGCTTTATTTAGTTGAGGACAACACCAGGGAGGGGCAGAAGCCGTTAGTAGGCCCTAACCACCATTTTTTTTTTTTAAAACCACTTAATGAGAGCCGGAAGGTTGAAGCTCAGCTTTATTTAGTTGAGGACAACACCAGGGAGGGGCAGAAGCCGTTAGTAGGCCCTAACCACCATTTTTTTTTTTAAAACCACATAATGAGAGCCGGAAGGTTGAAGCTCAGCTTTATTTAGTTGAGGACAACACCAGGGAGGGGCAGAAGCCGTTAGTAGGCCCTAACCACCATTTTTTTTTTTAAAACCACATAATGAGAGCCGGAAGGTTGAAGCTCAGCTTTATTTAGTTGAGGACAACACCAGGGAGGGGCACACAGACAGACACCTTTTGTAGGCCTGAAAAGCCTATTGCATTTTTCAAAATGGTAATTTGGAGCAGAAGGTTGAAGCTCAGCTTTATTTAGTTGAGGGCAACACCAGGGAGGGGCAGAAGCCGTTAGTAGGCCCTAACCACCATTTTTTTTTTAAAACCACATAATGAGAGCCGGAAGGTTGAAGCTCAGCTTTATTTAGTTGAGGACAACACCAGGGAGGGGCAGAAGCCGTTAGTAGGCCCTAACCACCATTTTTTTTTTTAAAACCACATAATGAGAGCCGGAAGGTTGAAGCTCAGCTTTATTTAGTTGAGGACAACACCAGGGAGGGGCAGAAGCCGTTAGTAGGCCCTAACCACCATTTTTTTTTTTAAAACCACATAATGAGAGCCGGAAGGTTGAAGCTCAGCTTTATTTAGTTGAGGACAACACCAGGGAGGGGCACACAGACAGACACCTTTAGTAGGCCTGAAAAGCCTATTGCATTTTTCAAAATGGTAATTTGGAGCAGAAGGTTGAAGCTCAGCTTTATTTAGTTGAGGGCAACACCAGGGAGGGGCAGAAGCCGTTAGTAGGCCCTAACCACCATTTTTTTTTTTTAAAACCACTTAATGAGAGCCGGAAGGTTGAAGCTCAGCTTTATTTAGTTGAGGACAACACCAGGCAGGGGCACACAGACAGACACCTTTAGTAGGCCTGAAAAGCCTATTGCATTTTTCAAAATGGTAATTTGGAGCAGAAGGTTGAAGCTCAGCTTTATTTAGTTGAGGGCAACACCAGGGAGGGGCAGAAGCCGTTAGTAGGCCCTAACCACCATTTTTTTTTTTAAAACCACATAATGAGAGCCGGAAGGTTGAAGCTCAGCTTTATTTAGTTGAGGACAACACCAGGGAGGGGCAGAAGCCGTTAGTAGGCCCTAACCACCATTTTTTTTTTTAAAACCACATAATGAGAGCCGGAAGGTTGAAGCTCAGCTTTATTTAGTTGAGGACAACACCAGGGAGGGGCACACAGACAGACACCTTTTGTAGGCCTGAAAAGCCTATTGCATTTTTCAAAATGGTAATTTGGAGCAGAAGGTTGAAGCTCAGCTTTATTTAGTTGAGGGCAACACCAGGGAGGGGCAGAAGCCGTTAGTAGGCCCTAACCACCATTTTTTTTTTTAAAACCACATAATGAGAGCCGGAAGGTTGAAGCTCAGCTTTATTTAGTTGAGGACAACACCAGGCAGGGGCACACAGACAGACACCTTTAGTAGGCCTGAAAAGCCTATTGCATTTTTCAAAATGGTAATTTGGAGCAGAAGGTTGAAGCTCAGCTTTATTTAGTTGAGGGCAACACCAGGGAGGGGCAGAAGCCGTTAGTAGGCCCTAACCAAAGTTGAAGGCCAAATGCAGTTTAATTTCTGATACTATAGGCCGAAAGCCAGAAGGTGGAAGTTCCGATTTAGACAGTGGAGGACAATTTGAATTAGGGACTGCAGACAGACTTAGTAGGCTGTCCCCTGTGGACCATGCATCCACCACATTAACCCATTGCGCCGTAATGGACACGTAATCTTCCGTGGCCATGCCTACAGGTCCATGCGTCTGTTGTCAGGTGCACCTTTGTACTCACAGATTGCCAGAGTGCATGGACAATGCGGTCTTCTACATGCTGGTGGAGGGTTGGGATGGCTTTTCTCGCAAAAGAAGTGTCGACTGGTTAGCTTGTAGCGTGGTACAGCGTAGTCCATCATGGCCTTATTAATAGTAAATAAAATATATAACTAGGCTCTATGAACTTTTAAATAGGTTCCAGGGGTACACGGGCAGCATTGGTGTGGTCAGTGGAGGAGTATTGCAAGTAGGGGCTGCAGACAGGCTATCAAAGGCCTAAAATAACAAACAGTAGGCAGTCATGGCAGTTTTACATCGGTTACATGGATACACAGGCAGGCACTCCAGGCAGCATTGTGGTCAGTGGAGGAGTATTGCAAGTAGGGGCCGCAGACAGGCTATCAAAGGCCTAAAATAACAAACAATAGGCTCATGGCAGTTTTACAGCGGTTACATGGATACACGGGCAGGCAGCTTGGTGGTCAGTGGAGGAGTATTTAAAGTAGGGACCGCAGACAGGCTATCAAAGGCCTAAAATAACAAACAATAGGCTCATGGCAGTTTCACAGCGGTTACATGGATACACGGGCAGGCAGCTTGGTGGTGGTGAGTGGAGGAGTATTTAAAGTAGGGACCGCAGACAGGCTTCAAAGGCCTAACATAAGAAAATGGGCTGGCTGTAGGCACTTTATAATTGGTTCCAGGGGTACACGGGCAGCAGTGGTCTGGTCAGTGGAGGAGTATTTAAAGTAGGGACCGCAGACAGGCTATCAAAGGCCTAACATAACAAACAATAGGCTCATGGCAGTTTCACAGCGGTTACATGGATACACGGGCAGGCAGCTTGGTGGTGGTGAGTGGAGGAGTATTTAAAGTAGGGACCGCAGACAGGCTTCAAAGGCCTAACATAAGAAAATGGGCTGGCTGTAGGCACTTTATAATTGGTTCCAGGGGTACACGGGCAGCAGTGGTCTGGTCAGTGGAGGAGTATTTAAAGTAGGGACCGCAGACAGGCTTCAAAGGCCTAACATAAGAAAATGGGCTGGCTGTAGGCACTTTATAATTGGTTCCAGGGGTACACGGGCAGCAGTGGTCTGGTCAGTGGAGGAGTATTTAAAGTAGGGACCGCAGACAGGCTATCAAAGGCCTAACATAACAAACAATAGGCTCATGGCAGTTTCACAGCGGTTACATGGATACACGGGCAGGCAGCTTGGTGGTGGTGAGTGGAGGAGTATTTAAAGTAGGGACCGCAGACAGGCTTCAAAGGCCTAACATAAGAAAATGGGCTGGCTGTAGGCACTTTATAATTGGTTCCAGGGGTACACGGGCAGCAGTGGTCTGGTCAGTGGAGGAGTATTTAAAGTAGGGACCGCAGACAGGCTTCAAAGGCCTAACATAAGAAAATGGGCTGGCTGTAGGCACTTTATAATTGGTTCCAGGGGTACACGGGCAGCAGTGGTCTGGTCAGTGGAGGAGTATTTAAAGTAGGGACCGCAGACAGGCTATCAAAGGCCTAACATAACAAACAATAGGCTCATGGCAGTTTCACAGCGGTTACATGGATACACGGGCAGGCAGCTTGGTGGTGGTGAGTGGAGGAGTATTTAAAGTAGGGACCGCAGACAGGCTTCAAAGGCCTAACATAAGAAAATGGGCTGGCTGTAGGCACTTTATAATTGGTTCCAGGGGTACACGGGCAGCAGTGGTCTGGTCAGTGGAGGAGTATTTAAAGTAGGGACCGCAGACAGGCTATCAAAGGCCTAACATAACAAACAATAGGCTCATGGCAGTTTCACAGCGGTTACATGGATACACGGGCAGGCAGCTTGGTGGTGGTGAGTGGAGGAGTATTTAAAGTAGGGACCGCAGACAGGCTTCAAAGGCCTAACATAAGAAAATGGGCTGGCTGTAGGCACTTTATAATTGGTTCCAGGGGTACACGGGCAGCAGTGGTCTGGTCAGTGGAGGAGTATTTAAAGTAGGGACCGCAGACAGGCTTCAAAGGCCTAACATAAGAAAATGGGCTGGCTGTAGGCACTTTATAATTGGTTCCAGGGGTACACGGGCAGCAGTGGTCTGGTCAGTGGAGGAGTATTTAAAGTAGGGACCGCAGACAGGCTTCAAAGGCCTAACATAAGAAAATGGGCTGGCTGTAGGCACTTTATAATTGGTTCCAGGGGTACACGGGCAGCAGTGGTCTGGTCAGTGGAGGAGTATTTAAAGTAGGGACCGCAGACAGGCTATCAAAGGCCTAACATAACAAACAATAGGCTCATGGCAGTTTCACAGCGGTTACATGGATACACGGGCAGGCAGCTTGGTGGTCAGTGGAGGAGTATTTAAAGTAGGGACCGCAGACAGGCTATCAAAGGCCTAAAATAACAAACAATAGGCTCATGGCAGTTTTACAGCGGTTACATGGATACACGGGCAGGCAGCTTGGTGGTCAGTGGAGGAGTATTGCAAGTAGGGGCCGCAGACAGGCTATCAAAGGCCTAAAATAACAAACAATAGGCTCATGGCAGTTTTACAGCGGTTACATGGATACACAGGCAGCTTGGTGGTGAGTGGAGGAGTAGTGCAAGGAGTGTCTGTCCCAGTACTCCCAAAATATAAATAGATGTTAATGTCTCGCAAAACAACCAAAACAAAAAAAAAAGGTGGCATACTTAGGTACAGGGGTGGGCTCATCTACTGAGTTTCTGACATAGTAATTTGGCAGTAACTATTTAATGGTGCCAATATAGGACACAGACACAGACTACTTTAAGTTGCATCATAGATGTCTACAAATTTGTATTGTCAGTGCCAGACATTGAATGATGTCAGCGAATAGACTAAAGATTGGTGGAGCTGTGCGACATAATTTTGCACGTGGTAGAGCACATTTTGAGCTGGGGTAGGGGGGAACTCTCTTGAGGCCGGCGGGACCGCCCCAGGGCCCCTCATGTTACAACGGTGTGTCTGACGTTGGGTGCGCACCACCACCGCCAGAGACACTACATTGTACTATGAGGGACCCAGTAGCAATGCCGTCAACCAAAAGCGAGCACACCCACCTCTTCAGACAAACAGCAGTCTCACGGGTGCTTGCGCCAAGTCGCGATACCACGGCCCCGTGTGGGGAGTTTTGCCATTTAGGGAGGTGTAAACATGTCGTATGCTGTACAATCAGCTGCAGCAAATTAGACATTAGAAAAGTAATTCACAGGCAAGAGCTTTTCATAGGAAAGCTAGGTGTCGGCCGGGCAAGGTGGGGCAAAAGATTTCGAAATCCAGTTGTGGTTCATTTTAATGAATGTTAGATCGTCAACATTTTGGGTAGCCAGACGAGTCCTTTTTTCGGTTAATATTGAACCTGCAGCACTGAATACTCTTTCTGATAGGACACTTGCTGCCGGGCAAGCAAGCTCCTGCAATGCATATTCTGCCAATTCTGGCCAGGTGTCTAATTTGGAGGCCCAGTAATCAAATGGGAATGACGGTTGAGGGAGAACATCGATAAGGGATGAAAAATAGTTAGTAACCATACTGGACAAATGTTGTCTCCTGTCACTTTCAATTGATGCAGCAGTACCTGTCCTGTCTGCGGTCATAGCAAAATCACTCCACAACCTGGTCAGAAAACCCCTCTGTCCAACGCCACTTCTGATGTGTGCACCCCTAACACTCCTAGTCTGCTGCCCCCTGGAGCTCGTGTGAGAACGATCACGTGCGCTGTGTGCTGGGAATGCCTGAAGCAAACGGTCAACAAGAGTTGATTGTTTGGTTGCTAATATTAGTTCCAAGTTCTCATGTGGCATAATATTTTGCAATTTGCCTTTATAGCGTGGATCAAGGAGGCAGGCCAACCAGTAATCGTCATCGTTCATCATTTTCGTAATGCGTGTGTCCCTTTTTAGGATACGTAAGGCATAATCCGCCATGTGGGCCAAAGTTCCAGTTGTCAAATCTCCGGTTGTGATTGGTTGAGGGGCAGTTGCAGGCAAATCTACGTCACTTGTGTCCCTCAAAAAACCAGAACCCGGCCGTGACACGCAACCAAATTCCTGTGCCCCCGGGAAAGGTTCGGCATTAAAAATATACTCATCCCCATCATCCTCCTCGTCCTCCACCTCCTCTTCGCCCGCTACCTCGTCCTGTACACTGCCCTGACCAGACAATGGCTGACTGTCATCAAGGCTTTCCTCTTCCTCTGGTGCAGACGCCTGCTCCTTTATGTGCGTCAAACTTTGCATCAGCAGACGCATTAGGGGGATGCTCATGCTTATTACGGCGTTGTCTGCACTAACCAGCCGTGTGCATTCCTCAAAGCACTGAAGGACTTGACACATGTCTTGTATCTTAGACCACTGCACACCTGACAACTCCATGTCTGCCATCCTACTGCCTGCCCGTGTATCCTCCCACAAATAAATAACAGCACGCCTCTGTTCGCACAGTCTCTGAAGCATGTGCAGTGTTGAGTTCCACCTTGTTGCAACGTCTATGATTAGGCGATGCTGGGGAAGGTTCAAAGACCGCTGATAGGTCTGCATACGGCTGGCGTGTACAGGCGAACGTCGGATATGTGAGCAAAGTGCACGCACTTTGAGGAGCAGGTCGGAGAACCCAGGATAAGTTTTCAATAAGCACTGCACCACCAGGTTTAAGGTGTGAGCCAGGCAAGGAATGTGTTTCAGTTGGGAAAGGGAGATGGCAGCCATGAAATTCCTTCCGTTATCACTCACTACCTTGCCTGCCTCAAGATCTACTGTGCCCAGCCACGACTGCGTTTCTTGTTGCAAGAACTCGGACAGAACTTCCGCGGTGTGTCTATTGTCGCCCAAGCACTTCATAGCCAATACAGCCTGCTGACGCTTGGCAGTAGCTGGCCCATAATGGGACAACTGGTGTGCAACAGTGTCATCTGCCGATGGAGTGGTTGGCAGACTGCGTTCTGTGGAAGAGCTGTAGCTTCTGCAGGAGGACGAGGAGGAGGAGGAGGAGGGGGTGCGAACGCCTACAGCCAACTGTTTCCTAGACCGTGGGCTAGGCACAACTGTCCCTAAATTGATGTCGCCTGTGGACCCTGCATCCACCACATTCACCCAGTGTGCCGTGATGGACACATAACGTCCCTGGCCATGCCTACTGGTCCATGCATCTGTAGTCAGGTGCACCTTTGTACTCACAGATTGCCTGAGTGCATGGACGATGCGCTGTTTAACATGCTGGTGCAGGGCTGGGATGGCTTTTCTGGAAAAAAAGTGTCGACTGGGTAGCTCGTATCGTGGTTCAGCGTACTCCATCAGGGCTTTGAAAGCTTCGCTTTCAACTAACCGGTAGGGCATCATCTCTAACGAGATTAGTCTAGCTATGTGGGCGTTAAAACCCTGTGTACGCGGATGCGAGGATAAGTACTTCCTTTTTCTAACCAGAGTCTCATGTAGGGTGAGCTGGACTGGAGAGCTGGAGATCGTGGAACTTTCGGGTGTGCCGGTGTACATGGCAGACTGAGAGACGGTTGGAGACGGTATTGTTTCCGCCGGTGCCCTAGATGCAATATTTCCTCCTACAAAACTGGTGATTCCCTGACCCTGACTGCTTTTGGCTGGCAAAGAAACCTGCACAGATACTGCCGGTGGTGCGGAAAATGGTGGCCTTACAGTGACGGAAGGGATGTTGCGTTGCTGACTAGCTTCATTGGCCGAGGGTGCTACAACCTTGAGGGACGTTTGGTAGTTAGTCCAGGCTTGAAAATGCATGGTGGTTAAGTGTCTATGCATGCAACTAGTATTTAGACTTTTCAGATTCTGACCTCTGCTTAAGCTAGTTGAACATTTTTGACAGATGACTTTGCGCTGATCAGTTGGATGTTGTTTAAAAAAATGCCAGACTGCACTCTTCCTAGACTCGGATCCCTTTTCAGGGATTGCAGACTGAGCTTTAACCGGATGGCAACGCTGTGCTCCAACAGGTTTTGGCTTTGACACGCGTTTTGGTCCAGATACGGGCCCGGCAGATGGAACCTGTTGCGATGTTGATGCCTGCTGCGGCCCCTCCTCCACCTCCGCTTCTGAACTACTGCCGCCTGCACCCTGTTCCCCCAATGGCTGCCAATCGGGGTCAATAACTGGGTCATCTATTACCTCCTCTTCGAGCTCGTGTGCAACTTCGTCTGTGTCACTGTGTCGGTCGGTGGTATAGCGTTCGTGGCGGGGCAACATAGTCTCATCAGGGTCTGATTGTGGATCTGTACCCTGAGAGGGCAATGTGGTGGTCTGAGTCAAAGGAGCAGCATAGTACTCTGGCTGTGGCTGTGCATCAGTGCACTCCATGTCAGAATATACTTGTAATGGGCATGGCCTGTTAAATGTTTCACTTTCTAAGCCAGGGACGGTATGTGTAAAGAGCTCCATGGAGTGACCCGTTGTGTCGCCTGCTGCATCCTTCTCTCTTGTTGTAGTTTTTGCTGAGGAGGACAAGGAAGCGACTTGTCCCTGACCGTGAACATCCACAAGCGACGCGCTGCTTTTACATTTACCAGTTTCGGAAGAGGAGGCAAAAGAGCTAGAGGCTGAGTCTGCAATGTAAGCCAAAACTTGCTGTTGCTGCTCCGCCTTTAAAAGCGGTTTTCCTACTCCCAGAAAAGAGAGCGTTCGAGGCCTTGTGTAGCCTGACGACGAAACTGGCTCCACAGCTCCAGACTTAGGTGGAATATTTTTATCCCCACGACCACCTGATGCTCCACTACCACTACCATCATTACCAGCTGACAATGAACGCCCACGACGACCTCTTGCACCAGACTTCCTCATTGTTTTAAAATCTTAACCAAAGTAACTTTATTTGTTGCTGTCAAACAACTTACACGGTGAGCTATAACTTCAGTATGATTTCAATATCCCTTAACAGGTTGGTGAGACCACAAGGAAAATCAGGCACAATGTTACACACTCTGTTTTCTGTGGCACAAAATCACAGAGATGACACACACGCAGGACTGTCACTCAAGCACTAATGTCAATATTAATCTCCCACCTAATTTATTTATTTTTTTTTCTCAGGGAGACTTTAGAAACCAAATAATATTAAAAAAAAAAAAAAAAAAAGGCTTTCTATGGCCCACAATTAGAGAGAGAGAGGTGGCACAACCAGGAGTCAAGACTGGCGCACAAGCTGAAAGGGCAATATTACTCTCCCACTGTTTTTTATGTTTTTTTTGTTTTTTTCAGGGAGACTTTAGAAACCAAATAATATTAAAAAAACCAAAAAAAAAAAAGGCTTTCTATGGCCCACTGAATGAGAGGGAGAGAGGTGGCACACCCAGGAGTCAAGACTGGCACACAAGCTGAAAGGGCAATATTACTCTCCCACTGTTTTTTTTTTTTTTTTTTTTTTTTTCAGGGAGACTTTAGAAACCAAATAATATTAAAAAAAAAAAAAAAAAAAAAAAAATAGGCTTGCTATAGCCCACTGAATGAGAGATAGCACACACAGCAGTGGCACACAAGCCCTGACTGAGGCCAATATTTTTCTCCCACTGATTGATGTAGTGTTTTTGTGTTGAGGTAGAATTTAGAACACAAATCACGGAAAAAATAAATAGGCTTTCTATGGCCCACTGAATGAAAGGGAGAGAGGTGGCACACCCAGGAGTCAAGACTGGCACACAAGCTGAAAGGGCAATATTACTCTCCCACTGTTTTTTTATGTATTTTTTGTTTTTTCAGGGAGACTTTAGAAACCCAATAATATTTAAAAAAAAAAATAAATAGGCTTTCTATGGCCCACTGAATGAGAGGGAGAGAGGTGGCACACCCAGGAGTCAAGACTGGCACACAAGCTGAAAGGGCAATATTATTCTCCCACTGTTTTTTTAGTTTTTGTTTTTTTTTTTCAGGGAGAATTAGAAACCAAATAATATTAAAAAAAAAAAATAAATAGGCTTTCTATGGCCCACTGAATGAGAGGGAGAGAGGTGGCACACCCAGGAGTCAAGACTGGCACACAAGCTGAAAGGGCAATATTACTCTCCCACTGTTTTTTTAGGTTTTTTTTTTTTTTTCAGGGAGACTTTAGAAACCAAATAATATTAAAAAAAAAAAAAAAAAAAAAAAAAATAGGCTTGCTATAGCCCACTGAATGAGAGATAGCACACACAGCAGTGGCACACAAGCCCTGACTGAGGCCAATATTTTTCTCCCACTGATTGATGTAGTGTTTTTGTGTTGAGGTAGAATTTAGAACACAAATCACGGAAAAAATAAATAGGCTTTCTATGGCCCACTGAATGAAAGGGAGAGAGGTGGCACACCCAGGAGTCAAGACTGGCACACAAGCTGAAAGGGCAATATTACTCTCCCACTGTTTTTTTATGTATTTTTTGTTTTTTCAGGGAGACTTTAGAAACCCAATAATATTTAAAAAAAAAAATAAATAGGCTTTCTATGGCCCACTGAATGAGAGGGAGAGAGGTGGCACACCCAGGAGTCAAGACTGGCACACAAGCTGAAAGGGCAATATTATTCTCCCACTGTTTTTTTAGGTTTTTTTTTTTTTTTTCAGGGAGAATTAGAAACCAAATAATATTAAAAAAAAAAAATAAATAGGCTTTCTATGGCCCACTGAATGAGAGGGAGAGAGGTGGCACACCCAGGAGTCAAGACTGGCACACAAGCTGAAAGGGCAATATTACTCTCCCACTGTTTTTTTAGGTTTTTTTTTTT
This sequence comes from Ranitomeya variabilis, assembly GCF_051348905.1. Lineage (NCBI taxonomy): Eukaryota > Metazoa > Chordata > Amphibia > Anura > Dendrobatidae > Ranitomeya > Ranitomeya variabilis. The sequence goes on from NC_135238.1 coordinate 192,115,307, forward strand.
TTTCAGGGAGACTTTAGAAACCAAATAATATTAAAAAAAAAAAAAAAAAAAAAATAGGCTTGCTATAGCCCACTGAATGAGAGATAGCACACACAGCAGTGGCACACAAGCCCTGACTGAGGCCAATATTTTTCTCCCACTGATTGATGTAGTGTTTTTGTGTTGAGGTAGAATTTAGAACACAAATCACGGAAAAAATAAATAGGCTTTCTATGGCCCACTGAATGAAAGGGAGAGAGGTGGCACACCCAGGAGTCAAGACTGGCACACAAGCTGAAAGGGCAATATTACTCTCCCACTGTTTTTTTATGTATTTTTTGTTTTTTCAGGGAGACTTTAGAAACCCAATAATATTTAAAAAAAAAAAAATAAATAGGCTTTCTATGGCCCACTGAATGAGAGGGAGAGAGGTGGCACACCCAGGAGTCAAGACTGGCACACAAGCTGAAAGGGCAATATTATTCTCCCACTGTTTTTTTAGTTTTTTTTTTTTTTTTTCAGGGAGAATTAGAAACCAAATAATATTAAAAAAAAAAAATAAATAGGCTTTCTATGGCCCACTGAATGAGAGGGAGAGAGGTGGCACACCCAGGAGTCAAGACTGGCACACAAGCTGAAAGGGCAATATTACTCTCCCACTGTTTTTTTAGGTTTTTTTTTTTTTTTCAGGGAGACTTTAGAAACCAAATAATATAAAAAAAAAAAAAAAAAAAAAAAAATAGGCTTGCTATAGCCCACTGAATGAGAGATAGCACACACAGCAGTGGCACACAAGCCCTGACTGAGGCCAATATTTTTCTCCCACTGATTGATGTAGTGTTTTTGTGTTGAGGTAGAATTTAGAACACAAATCACGGAAAAAATAAATAGGCTTTCTATGGCCCACTGAATGAAAGGGAGAGAGGTGGCACACCCAGGAGTCAAGACTGGCACACAAGCTGAAAGGGCAATATTACTCTCCCACTGTTTTTTTATGTATTTTTTGTTTTTTCAGGGAGACTTTAGAAACCCAATAATATTTTAAAAAAAAAATAAATAGGCTTTCTATGGCCCACTGAATGAGAGGGAGAGAGGTGGCACACCCAGGAGTCAAGACTGGCACACAAGCTGAAAGGGCAATATTACTCTCCCACTGTTTTTTTAGGTTTTTTTTTTTTTTCAGGGAGACTTTAGAAACCAAATAATATTAAAAAAAAAAAAAAAAAATAGGCTTGCTATAGCCCACTGAATGAGAGATAGCACACACAGCAGTGGCACACAAGCCCTGACTGAGGCCAATATTTTTCTACCACTGATTGATGTACTGTTTTTGTGTTGAGGTAGATTTTAGAACACAAATCACGGAAAAAATAAATAGGCTTTCTATGGCCCACTCAGTGAGAGATGGCACACACAGGGATGGCACTGTAGCAGAAATGCCAATCTTAATCTCCCACAAAAAAAAAACAAAAAAAAAAAAAAAACTGTCCTACAATTACTATCTCCCTGCAGTAATGTAAGCCAGGTATGGCAGGCAGCAATAGGAGTGGACTGATGCACAAATTAAATAAAAAGTGTGGACAAACAAAAAAGATAGCTGTGCAGAAAGGAAGGAACAAGAGGATATGTGCTTTGAAAAAAGCAGTTGGTTTCCACAGTGGCGTACACACAGCAATACAGCTATCACGGAGCCTTCTAGGGCAGCCCAATGAGCTACAGCGCTGAGGGGAAAAAAAAAAAAAAATAGCTTCCACAGTCCCTGCACACCGAAGGTGGTGTTGGACAGTGGAAATCGCTGCAGCACAAGCGGTTTGGTGGTTAGTGGACCCTGCCTAACGCTCTCCCTGCTTCTGACGAAGCGGCAGCAACCTCTCCCTAAGCTCAGATCAGCAGCAGTAAGATGGCGGTCGGCGGGAACGCCCCTTTATAGCCCCTGTGACGCCGCAGACAGCAAGCCAATCACTGCAATGCCCTTCTCTAAGATGGTGGGGACCAGGATCTATGTCATCACGCTGCCCACACTCTGCGTTCACCTTCATTGGCTGAGAAATGGCGCTTTTCGCGTCATTGAAACGCGACTTTGGCGCGAAAGTCGCGTACCGCATGGCCGACAAGCACAGGGGTCGGATCGGGTTTCATGAGACGCCGACTTAGCCAAAAGTCGGCGACTTTTGAAAATGATCGACCCGTTTCGCTCAACCCTAGTGAGTACAGTATATGTATGTGAACAGGACTTTGTAAGTTGCAATGGCAACTGTTTGTTTCTCTAAAGCCTAGCTACACATCCTTTTTACTAACTTATATTGCCCTCATATAGTTACAGGTGCCTCAGATAAATACCTAATGAAGAGGAAACTGATTGCAGTGCATGGAACATATGGATGGAAATGGTGGTATATATATCGCGTGCAGCTGTATCATAGAGCCTTGCACTCTGGTGATGCTCATTATTCTAAGTCTGTAGCTTTATGTATTCTCTCTGTATTGCCGAGTGCTTCTCAGTTGTGGACACAGCACTTATTATATCAATTCTTGTGTAAACAAGCAGGACTGAACCAAACTCTTTAATAAATTCTCATTTACTTGTTAGGTACCGTCAATGCCCAGCTTTTTAGATGCAGGCTTGGACTGACCTACAGGAGAACAGGAGAATCCTCCAGTGGACCCATGTACAGTAGTGGGCCACAACCCTCTTATATGAGCAGTACTTGGCACTATATACAGTTGAAACTAGAAGTTTACATACCCTAGGGCCATTTATATGGATAGACCTGGGTGGACCATGTATATGGATACACCTAAATAAAATGGGAATGGTGGGTGTTATCCACTTCCTGTTTGTGGCACATTAGTATATGGGAGGGGGAAACCTTTTCAAGAAGGGTGGTGACCATGGTGGCCATTTTGAAGTCAGCCATTATGGATCCAACTTTATAAATAGCCCACCCAAGTGTATCCATGTAAATGGTCCACCCCGTATAAAAAGACACATATGCATGTTTTTCTCAATATCTGGCTTGAAATCAGAATAAACCTTTCCCGTTTAAGGTCAATTAGGATTACCATAATTATTAATAGTTGCCAAATGTCAGATTAATGAGAGAGAGAATGTTTTAAGGCATTTTTATTACTTACTGCAAAGTCAAACGTTTCCATACACTAAGATTACTATGCCTTTATACAATTCTGGACTGACCATATGATGATGTCCTGTGTTTGGAAGCTTCTGTTTGTTTGGCAACATCTGAGTTAATAATAATCCGTAATAACACATGACACCTGTAGACACATATAGGAGGAGTTCATTTTTCTATTATGAACAACCAACCCAAGTAGAGATGAAGCATGTGCCAATTTGTTTGGTTTTTAAAGCCTGTGTGTTGATTAGAAAAACATGTAATATATCCCAATTTAATATTTCAGTATGTTATTAACCCCTTCACCCCAAATGATTTTTTTTTCTCATTTTTGTTTTTTTTTGCCTTTTTTCCAAGAGCGATAACTTTTTCATTATTCAGTCAGTATAGCCATATGAGGAATTGTTTTTTGAAGAATGAGTTGTACTTTTGAATGACGCCATTTTAGCATGTGATGCACTGGAAAGCAGGAAATAAAATTCCAAGTGTGTTGAAATTGCAAAAAAATGCAATTCCACAGTTGTTTTTTGGTTTTTTTTATTTACCATGTTTACTAAATGCTACAAGTGACCTGGTAATATTATTCCCCAGGTCAATACGAGGACGCAGATACCAAATATGCATAGTTTTTTTTATTATTTAAAAGTCATGAAGGGGTCAAGAGTTTGTAAAACTTTAATCTACAACAGAAAACAAAAACTAAACTTGCAGTATTTGCCCTTATAAAAAAATGAAACCATAGTGGAAAAAAAAAAGGTTGTCAAATGCACAAATTTTGGAGAAATCAGATGAATATGTGTATGGGAACCTCCTAACTCTCCAGGATGGTTAAAGAAGTATCAAGTACGTTTGATTTTAAGACGCTGAGGCCATGTGCACACGTTCAGTATTTTTCGCGTTTTTTCGCTATAAAAACGTGATAAAAACGCGAAAAAAACGCTAACATATGCCTCCCATTATTTTCAGTGTATTCCGCATTTTTTGTGCAAATGTAGCCTTTTTATACCGCGAAAAAATCGCATCGCGGAAAAAAAAGCAACATGTTCATTAAAATGCGGAATTGCAGGGGATTCCGCACACCTGGAAGTGCATTGATCTGCTTACTTCCCGCACGGGGCTGTGCACACCATGCGGGAAGTAAGCAGATTATGTGCGGTTGGTACCCAGGGTGGAGGAGAGGAGACTCTCCTCCACGGACTGGGCACCATATAATTGGTCCAAAAAAAAGAATTTAAATAAAAAATAGTCCTATACTCACCTTCGATGTCTTCCCGCCTCTCCGCTGCATGCTGCCGCTTCGGTTTCTATAGCTGGTGTGCGGTGAAGGACCTGCGATGACGTCACGGTCTTGTGATTGGTCGAGCCGGTCATGTGACCGCTCACGTGACCGAGACGTCATGGAAGGTCCTGAACCACACCGGCATCTATAGGAACGGACGCCTGCAGGTGAGTATAACCATTTTTTTTATTTTTTTATTATTTTTAAACATTCTATCTTTTACTATAGATGCTGCATAGGCTGCATCTATAGTAAAAAGATGGTCACACTTGTCAAACGCTATGTTTGACAAGTGTGACCAACCTGTCAGTCAGTTTTCCAAGCGATGCTACAGATCGCTTGGAAAACTTTAGCATTCTGCAAGCTAATTACGCTTGCAGAATGCTAAAAAAAGCGAAAAAAACGGGAAAAAAAACGCAAAAAAAAAAAATGCGGATTTCTTGCAGAAAATTTCCGGTTTTCTTCAGGAAATTTCTGCAAGAAATCCGGACGTGTGCACATACCCTGACGCTTGTTTTTTTTATCTTGGGAGAAACAGATGTGATTGTATCTGGCAGAAGCTTATTTCCTTCCTTCTGGATGTTTATAAATAAGTTGGAAGAAATGGGACCAGACCACAAGACTTTGGGTTTAAATATGGGCAGCAAGCTGGGTAATATTAAAAAACCCACAAATATGTGAACGCAGCCCAATATATTTTAATATAACTTTTTAACCCATGGTTTAGTTTCTTTCCCTGTGTACTTTATGCAAAAGTATATTATTATTTGCAGGTTTTTAATTTATTCACTGCACTTGTCTGATTGAAAAATTTGCATTAACATATCAATATATGGTTGTGCAATAAATAATGAATGGCAGCTTGTTGTCTTGGCTAGTAAATTTAGCTCCAGAGAGATGGAAGACTATGCCTCTGAGCCAGACATGAGAGAATCATATTTACAGGTAAAAGGTATTCTGACCTATAATTTAAAAATCTGTGAAAGTCTGCACATTGTTTTCTGTATTCAGTAAAAATAGTTTATAATTCATGTAACAGATCCGGTCTTAGACAAAACGTAGCCCTGGGCAAGATTAAAAGTGGAGCCCTTGCAGCATATTGGCCAACTAAATTGCACTGTGGTGTATCGAATATACAGTGTAATATCATGGGCCAAAATGCTGCAAGGGCTCCACTTTTAATTTAGCCCAGGGCTACGTTTTGTCTGAAACCGACACTGCATAAACAAGTAATAATTGTAATATATATGGAGACAGCACAACAGTAGCTCAAGTTGAAAAAAGTTTACGAGTGGATTGAACTTTTACTTATTTCCCCTTGAACTACTAGAATGCTGTATCTATTCTTTAGATTTGTATGTCCTCGGGATCTATTTTGCTCCAAGTGTGTGTTCAGACTGCAGCTGATGTACAGTATATGTGCAATATACAGTTATATGAAAAAGTTTGGGCACCCCTATTAATCTTAAGCTTAATGTTTTATAAAAATTGGTTTTTTTGCAACCGCTATTTCAGTTTCATATATCTAATAACTGTTGGACACAGTAATGTTTCTGAAATGAGGTTTATTGTACTAACAGAAAATGTGCAATCTGCATTCAAACAAAATTTGACAGGTGCATAAGTATGGGCACCCTTATCATTTTCTTGTTTTAAATACTCCTACCTACTTTTTACTGACTTACTAAAGCACTTTTTTTGGTTTTGTAACCTCATTGAGCTTTGAACTTCATAGCTAGGTGTATGCAATCATGAGAAAAGCTACTTAAAGTGTCCACTTGCAAGTTGTTCTCCTGTTTGAATCTCCTCTGAAGAGTGGCATCATGGGCTCCTCAAAACAACTGTCAAATGATCTGAAAACAAAGATTATTCAACATAGTTGTTCAGGGGAAGGATACAAAAAGCTGTCTCAGAGATTTAACCTGTCAATTTCCACTGTGAGGAACATAGTAAGGAAATGGAAGAACACAGGTACAGTTTTGTTAAGGCCAGAAGTGGCAGGCCAAGAAAAACATCAGAAAAGCAGAGAAGAAGAATGGTGAGATCAGTCAAGGACAATCCTCAGACCATCTCCAGAGAGCTGCAGCATCAACTTGCTGCAGATGGTGTCACTGTGCATCTGTCAAATATACAACGCACTGTGTTTTTTTGCCGCCATGCATAACGCCTTTTTGTATTACCAAACAACTCAATCTTGGTTTCATGAGTCGACAGGACCTTCTTCCAAAAAGAAATTGGCTTCTCCAAATGTGCTTTTGCATACCTCAGCCGACTCTGTTTGTGGCGTGCTTGCAGAAACGGCTTCTTTCGCATCACTCTCCCATACAGCTTCTCCTTGTGGAAAGTACGTTGTATAGTTGACCGATGCACAGTGACACCATCTGCAGCAAGTTGATGCTGCAGCTCTCTGGAGGTGGTCTGAGGATTGTCCTTGACTGATCTCACCATTCTTCTTCTCTTCCTTTCTGATGTTTTTCTTGGCCTGCCACTTCTGGCCTTAACAAGAACTGTACCTGTGTTCTTTCATTTCCTTACTATGTTCTTCACAGTGGAAATTGACAGGTTAAATCTCTTAGGGTATGTGCACACGTTGCGGATTTCTTGCAGAAATTTCCTGAAGAAAACCGGAAATTTTCTGCAAGAAATCCGCTTTTTTTTTTTTGCGTTTTTTTTCCGTTTTTTTCGCGTTTTTTTAGCATTCTGCAAGCGTAATTAGCTTGCAGAATGCTAAAGTTTTCCAAGCGATCTGTAGCATCGCTTGGAAAACTGACTGACAAGTTGGTCACACTTGTCAAACATACTGTTTGACAAGTGTGACCAACTTTTTACTATAGATGCTGCCTATGCAGCATCTATAGTAAAAGATCGAATGTTTAAAAATAATAAAAAAAATAAAAAAATGCTTATACTCACCCAGACATCTCATCAGCGGCGTCCGTTCGTCTTCCTATAGCTGGTCTGTGCGCACAGGACCTTCCGTGACGTCACGGTCACGTGAGCGGTCACATGACCGCTCACGACCAATCACAGGACAGTGACGTCATCGGCTAGGTCCTTCGCCGCACATCAGCTACAGGAACCGAAGCGACAGCATGCAGTGGAGGCGGGAAGACATCGAGGGTGAGTATATCGCTATTTTTTATTTTAATTCTTATTTTTTGACCACTTATATGGTGCCCAGTGCGTGGAGGAGAGTCTCCTCTCCTCCACCCTGGGTACCAACCGCACATAATCTGCTTACTTCCCGCATGGTGTGCACAGCCCCGTGCGGGAAGTAAAGCAGATCAATGGACCCCTAGGTGTGCGGAATCCTCTGCAATTCCACATTTTAATGAACATGTTGCTTTTTTTTCCGCGATGCGATTTTTTCGCGGAAAAAAAGGCTACATTTGCACAAAAAATGCGGAATACACTTAAAATAATGGGAGGCATATGTAAGCGTTTTTTTCGCGTTTTTATCACGTTTTTATAGCGAAAAAACGCGAAAAAAACGCGAAAAATACTTAACGTGTGCACATGGCCTTAGACAGCTTTTTGTATCCTTCCCCTGAACAGCTATGTTGAATAATCTTTGTATTCAGATCATTTGACAGTTGTTTTGAGGAGCCCATGATGCCTCTCTTCAGAGGAGATTCAAACAGGAGAACAACTTGCAAGTGGACACTTTAAGTAGCTTTTCTCATGATTGCATACACCTGGCTATGAGGTTACAAAACCAAAAGAAGTGCTTTAGTAAGTCAGTAAAAAGTAGGTAGGAGTATTTAAAACAAGAAAATGATAAGGGTGCCCATACTTATGCACCTGTCAAATTTTGTTTGAATGCAGATTGCACATTTTCTGTTAGTACAATAAACCTCATTTCAAGGCAGAAACATTACTGTGTCCAACAGTTATTAGATATATGAAACTGAAATAGCTGTTGCAAAAATACAATTTTTACAAAACATTAAGCCTAAGATTAATAGGGGTGCCCAAACTTTTTCATATAACTGTATATATATATATATATATATATATATATATATATATATATATATATATATATATATATATATATATATATATATATATATGTATACAGCTGTGGCAAAAATTAAGAGACCACCACATCAAAACCCTGTCGTGGGCAGCCCAATCTCCAGACCTGAACCCCATTGAAAACCACTGGAATGTAATCAAGAGGATGATGGATAGTCACAAGCCATCACACAAAGAAGAACTGCTTACATTTTTGTGCCAGAAGCAGCGTGAAAGACTGGTGGAAAGCATGCCAAGACGCATGAAAGCTGTGATTAATAATCATGGTTATTCCACAAAATATTGATTTCTGGACTATTCCTGAGTTAAAACATTAGTATTGTTGTTTCTAAATGATTCTGAACTTGTTTTCTTATTTGAGGTCTGGAAGCTCTGGGTTTTTTTTAAATTTTGGTTATTTCTCCTTTTCAGAAAAAAAAATGCAAAATTTATTGCTTGGAAATTCAGAGACATGTTGTCAGAAGTTTATATATTAAATTAACAATTTACATTTTGCTCAAAAATATACCTATAAAGAGCAAAATTAGACAAACTGAACATTTTGCAGTGGTCTCTCAGCTTTTGCCAGAGCTGTATATATGCTTCAACATTGAAAATGGAAGATCAAGTAGGAAAAGAGTCATGGAATTGTGGAAATCATAGGATGGATCACAGACAAGTTAATAATTAATATGCATGTGATGAAAATAATGGAGTCAAATTTTTCAAGACAACTTGATTTATTCAGTATCGTTTGAGCACCGCCCACAAACATGCAAGCACTTACCCACTTTAGCTGCTATCCATGAGGTTATTAATTGTTGTCTGAATGTTCTGCTTCACTGAACGCACTTGGGCAAATCATCAAGATCTAATGCTGGCAGCTTCCTTTCTAATTACCAACCAATGAAGTCTCAGATAAACAATGGGAGACTAGTTTGGAGGTGCTGCAGGCCATGGTGGCACGTTTCGGCCATGCAGGCTGCTCACAGTAGCATGAGCAACATGCAGCCTGCCATTGATTTGTTGAAAAAACGTCTCCTCGGACACATTGGAGAAATTGGTTCTATGACCAAACCAATATATCACCAAACTGTTAGTGTACCTGGAATGAAGACTAGAAGGCTCCAGCTATTGTAAATATTGCCACCCCAGACAGTAATCCAAGGAGTAGAACTGGTGTGATATTTCCTTGTGAAGGCCTCTTCATTGTGTTGCCCAAGATCATCAGATTCAAAGAATGTCGGGTAGTCATCTATTCTGTACTGCACCCGAAGCTAGATGTCACATAACAGGCCTAAGTTATTAAAAATAGCATCTCACAATCCATAAGAAGATGTTTGCTTGACATTGGGTATGAGCCAGACGTTCAGCTAAAGATGATCTATTGACCTCACACCACCGCTCTCAATGGCTAACATGGTGCAGAGCAAGACAGCAATGAAGACTAGAATGGAGTGGAGGTCTATGCTCCTCAGCGATGAGTCCTCCTGCTGTTCACTTGGATGCAATGATAGCCAGAGATTGGTCTGGAGACCACATGCACAACGCCATGAAAAAAGTTTCACGAGGGTAAGTGTCAGTTGATCGTCTGATTTTATTCCATGACTTTTCCTCCTCGTTGTTGCTGTTTCAATGTTCAGGAGTATATATGTGGTATCATAAAATTCAGATGCATTGTGAGATATACAAATGAGATATATATTTGTTTCTTATATGTTTTTCTTTTTTTTGCTTAAATGCTGTGGTTCACTCCCACCCAAAAGGTTGTGTTGTTTTTGCTTGACTAGTAATGTGGGTGAGCTTAGGTTTGGAATCGTTGCAGGCAAGTATGATGTTTTCTTGTGTTGTTGTATTGATGAAAGAAAAAAGAAGACCTCTCAAGGGGCAAATATTTACTTGTGAAAACAAAAAAAAAGAATTGTGAACGTGACTATAGAGTATAATAATAGTTTTGCTAGACCTCCATTAACTGAGGGTGTATGTATAAAAATAGGATTAGAATTTTTGTATAATGATTGACTTTCTTTAACATTAACAAGTTTCACACTTTAATATAGGAACGAAAAGCAGATCTTAAGTGCGTAATGTGCTTGGTGCCATTGTGTTTTTCTGGTACATAGCAAATAATCACTTAATAGTTCAATTATTCCAGTGTTAATCCTGGATCTTTCGTGCACAATGCAAATTTTCTTCTGATGACGTGACTGTTCTTACAATTATGGTTCTGATTCTTTGCACCTTGAAAATGATTATTCCAATGTTTTCATGAATAGGGCTGAGGCAGAAGTTATTTTAAGACCTATTTTAATGGGTGTTGTTGGTGCTTTCCAGATATAGGTGGAGACTTTTTCGACTAGACTATTGTCATATCACATCTGATAATTCAGTTCTCACAGTGTTTTGCAGGGACACGTCCTGCGCACATGCTCTGCTACTTTCCTGGCACTTAATAGTTGGAATATGAGCACGATGGGTGTATCCTGCACATAATTCTGTATTGCACTTGTCATTAACATTTCAGGCATTTATTATTCGTGTGATTTGCACATGAGCAGTAATTTTATTTTATTTCTGTCAATACAAGCTAGGCTAATAAAAAAAAAAATTAAAACATTATAATAATAATAAAACAGAGAACCCACCACCACCATCCACTCCCTTGGGTGGAGGATGAATTGCCTCGTTTTAGTCATTCTATCCTTTTAGAGTTTAGCAGAATGACTCATATTACCTCTCCCCCGCTTACATTCCTTGTTTGCTAGCAAAGTGCCTGTAGACAAGGGAATCCCTCTGGAAGTACACCGCACCCTTAAAAAAGGTGCCAACCAGAGCTGATACCCATCCCCCCCCCCTACATGCTGCGCCCATAGCTGCCTCCATCATATGTTTGGCTTGTTTATGAACTGATAAATGCAAGTTTCGCAAACTTTTTTGTACTCAATTACGAACTAAATTTCGGGCCATGTGACAATTTACTCAAGAAAAACTATTCATTTTGTTTCTTGGACCCACACACAGGAACTTGGCAAAGATTGTTACAATTTTAATAGTTATCTAGCATACCAATTACTCAGCCTAACACTGGTCCAAAGGTACTTTTTTAAGGAGGAACGGATTGGTCAGATTTCCCTAAATATGTAACTTTCTTTACCTGGTGTAAATGACGCTGTTCTCCTGAATCTGATGTTATTGTTCTTTTGTACCAGCGCCTCTCCATTCCTGAAATATCATCCCCACTTCCCTTTATGTAAATTATGTCTTTCTATCTAAGTGGATGCAGTCCTTATGTGTTCTCTATGGGAGTTTTTATAGACAATGGAGGAAAGAAAACCTAATATAAAAACAAAATGAGCAAATACCCCGAAGTAAATACACAAATACCAATAGTGCTTGAAAATAACATAGCGTACTTAGTTAAGATAATTTTGATTAAAAAAAAGTAAAAGCCATCCCACTGCGTCAAGGTGATCTTATTCGGAACGGTCCTAACCTCCAGTGTTAAAACCTTACCATATGTCACATTACGTAAATGTGAATAAGGGTCTAGCAGGACCGAGACCTCAACTTAAGCTTGAGAGGTTAGGACCATCCCGTACAGGTTCACCTTGACGCGGTGGGATGGCTTTTATGTTTTGTTTTTTTTAAAGCAGCATATATCCATTTTAAAGCAATTGCGAGGTCCTCATTAATGTTTTCAATATACTAAATCAGAAAATAGGAAGTGCACATCTATCTACTGTAATTTCGGTGCCAGTCTGTGGTTACTAGACAGTTCTTTCTGGATGCTATACATTCTACTTATGGAAGATTTGTCTGTACACTCTATTGCAAGATATTATGGGGACAGGTCAGCTCTTTTATTAGCAGAAACACCACAAACAAATGCGCTGTTTGGACACCTACTTCTGAGTCCGGGGCATTCATAATGGGACTGTTCTCATTGATGAATTGGCCATGAACTGCATATGAACCAACCTGTCCACCAGTAAGAAGACATTAGTTGTGACACAGTAAATGTACTTATTCTTGATTATTCTTTAAGAGAAGAATTAATTACTGGGAACTAGGGTTGAGCGAAATGGATTGGACAAATTCAAAAATCGCCGACTTTCGGCAAAGTCGGGTTTCTTGAAACCCGACCCGATCCTAGTGTGGGTTCGGCCATGAGGTCGGCGATCTGCGCGCAAATGTCGCGTTTTGTATGACGCTTTCATTTTCAGCTAATGAAGGAGGATGCAGAGTGTGGGCAGTGTGATGACATAGGTCTCGGTCCCCACCATCTTAGAGAAGGGCATGACAGTGATTGGCTTGCTTTCTGTGGCGTCACAGGGGCTATAAAGGGGCGTACACGCCGACCACAATCTTACTTCTGCCTATCTTAGCATAGGGAGAGGTTGCTGCAGCTTCATCAGAAGAAGGGATATTGTTAGGGAGGGAAGATTAACCCCCAAACCGCTTGTGCTGTAGCAATTTCCACTGTCCAACACCACCTTTTTTTTGCAGGGACAGTGGAGGCTAGGTTTTTGTGCATCAGCTCTGTAGCTTATTAGGCTGCCTTATAAGGCTCCCTGATAGCTGCATTGCTGTTTGCACGCTGGTGTGCAAACCAACTGCTTTTTTAAAAGCAAAAATCCTGTTGTTCTTTTCTGCACAGTTATCTTGTGTATTTGTCCACACTTTTGTGTGCAGCAGTCCTTTTTATTGCTGCCATACTTGTCCTGAGATCATTGCAGGGAGATTGAAATTGTACTACAGTCCTTGGATTTTTTTTCATATTACTTCCAGCCACTTTCTGCCACTTACATTGTGTTGTTTATACACTGGGCCTGAGTTTTGTTCAGTCTCCCCCCAAAAAAAGTGAGATTCAAATTCTCACAAAGTGGATATACTTCAGTCCTGTTAGTTTGTCGTATATCAGCCAGTCACTTTCTGCCACTTACATTGTGTTGTTTTATGCACAGTCTAGCTACTCAAAATGTTGATGATCTAATCTTCATTAAAATGAACCAATCATGGATTTCAAATTATTTGCCCCACCTTCCCCTGCTGACACGTAACTTGCCTGAAAAATGTCTTGCTTTTGGCCTCCTCTTAGTGACTTCTCCAATTCCTCCATTTGCAGCTACTGAATGTCCACCATAGGCCATTTTTATACCTCCCTAAATGGGCTGACTCCCCCCCACAGGGCCGTGGTCACCACCTGGCACAAGCACCCGTGCGAGTGCCATTTGCCTGGACAGGTGGGTGGGCCCACTCTTGGGCGACGGCACTGGCACAGGGCCCCTCATAATACAATGAAGTGTCTCTGACGGTGGTGGTGCACAACCAACGTCAGACACAACGTTGTAATATGAGGGGCCCTGTGCCAGTGCCGCCGCCCACGAGAGAGTGTTCTCCCCCAGCTCGAACAGTGCTCTACCACTTGCAACTTACCTCTCCCTGCTCCACCACTGTTTAGTCTGTGCTGTTAAATCCTTCAATGGCACTGCCATTACAAATTTGTTGAAATGATAGATGATAGTTAAAATATACAGGGGCCCTGGCCTCCATTTAGACCAGTTAATACTTTGCGCTTACTACCACTGTCTGCTACTTAGCAGAGGAGCCCACCCCTGTACCTAGCTATGCCACCTGTTTATTTATGAACACTTTTTTGGCAGACATTTATCCCACTTTATTATTTGGGCCTACTAACTGTGTCTGCCACTCATTACAGTTTTCCTCCACTGAACAAAGCAATGCCGCCTGTTTAGTCCTGTTACCACATTTGAACTGCATTTAGCCTACTTTATTATTTGGGCCTACTAACTGTGTCTGCCACTCATTACAGTTTTCCTCCACTGAACAAAGCAATGCCGCCTGTTTAGTCCTGTTACCACATTTGAACTGCATTTAGCCTACTTTATTATTTGGGCCTACTAACTGTGTCTGCCACTCATTACAGTTTTCCTCCACTGAACAAAGCAATGCCGCCTGTTTAGTCCTGTTACCACATTTGAACTGCATTTAGCCTACTTTATTATTTGGGCCTACTAACTGTGTCTGCCACTCATTACAGTTTTCCTCCACTGAACAAAGCAATGCCGCCTGTTTAGTCCTGTTACCACATTTGAACTGCATTTAGCCTACTATATTATTTGGGCCTACTAACTGTGTCTACCACTCATTACAGTTTTCCTCCACTGAACAAAGCAATGCCGCCTGTTTAGTCCTGTTACCAATTTTGAACTGCATTTAGCCTACTGTTGTGAATTTGGTTTCTGGGCTCCCCCGGTGGTTTCTGGTGGTACTGCACTTTTGTGCTTCATCTCCTCTGTTCACCTGTTTCCATCAGGATGTGGGAGTTTTCTATTTAACCTTGCTCCTCAGTCATTTCTATGCCGGCCAACAATGTTACCAGAAGCCTTTCTGTTGCATGTTCCTGCTCCTAGACTACTATCAGCTAAGTTGGACTTGTAGTCCTAAGTTTGTTTTGCATTTTTGTTCCAGTTCTCTGTGATTGATTATTTCTGAGGCTGGAAGCTCTTGTGAGCTGAAATTGCCACTCTGGTGTCATGAGTTGATATTGGAGTCTTAAAGTAATTTCAGGATGGTGTTTTGAAAGGGTTTTCAGCTGACTGTGAAGTTCCCTTTTCTGTCTTCCTACTATCTAGTAAGCGGACCTCAATTTGCTAAACCTATCTTCATACTTCGTATGTCAATTTCCTCTGAAATCACCGACAATATATGTGGGGGCTACTGTCTGCCTTTTGGGGAAAATTTCTCTAGAGGTAAGCCAGGTCTGTATTTTCCTCTGCTAGGGTCAGTCAGTTCTCCGGCTGGCGCTGGGCGTCTAGGGATAAAACGTAGGCACGCTACCCGGCCACTGTTAGTTGTGCGGTAGGTTTAGCTCACAGTCAGCTCGAGTTCCCATCTTCCAAGAGCTAGTCCTTTTGTATGCTTTACTATGTTCTCTTGCCATTGAGAACCATGACAGTTTGGCCGGCCAAGGGTTAAAATAATTGGCAGAAGAAAGGAGAGAAAAGAACTCTGCAGAGAATATATATATATTTTTTTTCCTGAGTTTGCTCATTAGTTGATTCACTTGCATCTCTGCTTACTGCAGCCTTCGTCTCTCTCTCCTTCTAATCCTTGAATGGTTCTGATTTCACCTGATTAATATGGATCCTCAGAGTTTAGCTACAGGTTTGGATAATCTCGCTGTGAAGGTTCAAAGGTTACAGGATTTTGTTATTCATGCTCCTATATCTGAACCTAGAATTCCTTTACCTGAATTTTTCTCCGGGTATAGATCTCGCTTCCAGAATTTCAAACATAATTGTAAATTATTTTTGTCTCTGAGATCTCGCTCCGCTGGAGATCCTGCACAGCAGGTCAGGATTGTAATTTCCTTGCTCCGGGGCGACCCTCAGGACTGGGCATTTGCTTTGGCACCAGGGGATCCTGCGTTGCTCAATGTGGATGCGTTTTTCCTGGCTTTGGGGTTGCTTTATGAGGAACCTCATTTAGAGATTCAGGCTGAAAAAGCCTTAATGGCCCTGTCTCAAGGGCAAGATGAGGCTGAAATATACTGCCAAAAATTTCGTAAGTGGTCTGTGCTTACTCAGTGGAATGAGTGCGCCCTGGCGGCGAATTTCAGAGAGGGTCTCTCTGATGCCATTAAGGATGTTATGGTGGGGTTCCCTGTGCCTACAGGTCTGAATGAGTCCATGACAATGGCTATTCAGATTGATCGGCGTTTGCGGGAGCGCAAACCTGTGCACCATTTGGCGGTGTCTACTGAGAAGGCGCCAGAGATTATGCAATGTGATAGAATTCTGTCCAGAAGCGAACGACAGAATTTTAGGCGAAAAAATGGGTTATGCTTCTATTGTGGTGATTCAACTCATGTTATATCAGCATGCTCTAAACGTACTAAGAAGGTTGATAAGTCTGTTTCAATTGGCACTTTACAGTCTAAGTTTATTCTATCTGTGACCCTGATTTGCTCTTTATCGTCTATTACCGCGGACGCCTATGTCGACTCTGGCGCCGCTTTGAGTCTTATGGATTGGTCCTTTGCCAAACGCTGTGGGTTTGATTTAGAGCCTCTGGAAGTTCCTATACCTCTGAAGGGTATTGACTCCACGCCATTGGCTAGTAATAAACCACAATACTGGACACAAGTAAATATGCGTATTAATCCGGATCACCAGGAGATTATTCGCTTCCTTGTGTTGTATAATCTACATGATGTGTTGGTGCTTGGATTGCCATGGCTGCAATCTCATAACCCAGTCCTCGACTGGAAAGCAATGTCTGTGTTAAGCTGGGGATGTCAGGGGACTCATGGGGACGTACCTTTGGTTTCCATTTCGTCATCTATTCCCTCTGAGATTCCGGAATTTTTATCTGATTATCGTGACGTTTTTGAGGAGCCTAAAATTGGTTCACTACCTCCGCACAGAGAGTGCGATTGTACTATAGATCTGATTCCGGGCAGTAAGTTTCCAAAGGGTCGTTTATTTAATCTATCTGTGCCTGAACATGCTGCTATGTGGGAATATATTAAGGAGTCCTTGGAAAAGGGACATATTCGTCCTTCGTCATCTCCCTTAGGAGCCGGTTTTTTCTTTGTATCTAAAAAAGATGGCTCTTTGAGGCCGTGTATTGATTATCGGCTTTTGAATAAAATCACGGTTAAATATCAGTATCCTTTGCCACTGCTTACTGATTTGTTTGCTCGAATAAGGGGGGCCAAGTGGTTCTCTAAGATTGATCTTCGTGGGGCGTATAATTTAGTGCGAATTAAGCAGGGGGATGAGTGGAAAACCGCATTTAATACGCCTGAGGGCCATTTTGAGTATTTAGTAATGCCTTTTGGTCTTTCAAATGCCCCTTCAGTCTTTCAGTCCTTTATGCATGACATTTTCCGTGAATATTTGGATACATTTTTGATTGTGTATCTGGATGATATTTTGATTTTTTCGGATGACTGGGACTCTCATGTCCAACAGGTCAGGAGGGTTTTTCAGGTTTTGCGCTCTAATTCCTTGTGTGTAAAGGGTTCTAAATGCGTTTTTGGGGTTCAAAAGATTTCGTTTTTGGGGTACATTTTTTCCCCCTCTTCCATTGAGATGGACCCTGTCAAGGTTCAGGCTATTTGTGATTGGACGCAACCCTCTTCTCTTAAGAGCCTTCAGAAGTTTTTGGGCTTTGCTAATTTTTATCGTCGATTTATAACTGGTATTTCTGATGTCGCTAAACCGTTGACTGATTTGACTAAGAAGGGTGCTGATGTTGCTGAGTGGTCCCCTGCTGCTGTGGAAGCCTTTCGGGAGCTTAAGCGCCGCTTTTCTTCCGCCCCTGTATTGCGTCAGCCTGATGTTACTCTTCCTTTTCAGGTTGAGGTCGACGCTTCAGAAATCGGAGCTGGGGCGGTTTTGTCGCAGAAAAGTTCCGACTGCTCCGTGATGAGACCTTGTGCGTTCTTTTCTCGTAAGTTTTCGCCCGCTGAGCGAAATTATGATATTGGTAATCGGGAGCTCTTGGCTATGAAGTGGGCTTTTGAGGAGTGGCGTCATTGGCTTGAGGGGGCTAGACATCAGGTGGTGGTATTGACCGACCACAAGAATTTAATTTATCTTGAGTCCGCCAGGCGCCTGAATCCTAGACAGGCGCGCTGGTCGTTATTTTTCTCTCGATTTAATTTTGTGGTTTCTTACCTACCGGGTTCTAAAAATGTGAAGGCGGATGCCCTTTCTAGGAGTTTTGAGCCTGATTCCCCTGGTAATTCTGAACCTACAGGTATCCTTAAGGATGGAGTGATATTATCTGCTGTTTCCCCAGATTTGCGACGGGTCTTGCAGGAGTTTCAGGCGGATAGACCTGATCGTTGCCCGCCTGGTAGATTGTTTGTTCCTGATGATTGGACCAGTAGAGTCATATCGGAGGTCCATTCTTCTGCGTTAGCAGGTCATCCTGGAATCTTTGGTACCAGGGATTTGGTGGCTAGGTCCTTCTGGTTGCCTTCCCTGTCGCGAGATGTGCGAGGTTTTGTGCAGTCTTGTGATGTTTGTGCTCGGGCCAAGCCTTGTTGTTCTCGGGCTAGTGGATTGTTGTTATCCTTGCCTATTCCGAAGAGGCCTTGGACTCACATCTCCATGGATTTTATTTCTGATCTCCCTGTTTTTCAGAAGATGTCTGTCATCTGGGTGGTGTGTGACCGTTTCTCTAAGATGGTCCATTTGGTTCCCTTGCCTAAATTGCCTTCCTCATCCGAGCTGGTTCCTCTGTTTTTTCAAAATGTGGTGCGCTTGCATGGTATTCCGGAGAATATCGTTTCTGACAGGGGAACCCAATTCGTGTCTAGATTTTGGCGAGCGTTCTGTGCTAGGATGGGCATTGATTTGTCTTTTTCGTCTGCTTTCCACCCTCAGACTAATGGCCAGACCGAGCGAACTAATCAGACCTTGGAGACTTATTTGAGGTGTTTTGTGTCTGCGGATCAGGATGATTGGGTTGCCTTTTTGCCCTTGGCGGAGTTTGCCCTCAATAATCGGGCTAGTTCTGCCACCTTGGTTTCTCCTTTCTTCTGTAATTCGGGGTTTCATCCTCGTTTCTCTTCCGGTCAGGTGGAGTCTTCGGATTGTCCTGGAGTGGATGCTGTGGTGGAGAGGTTGCATCAGATTTGGGGGCATGTGGTGGACAATTTGAAGTTGTCCCAGGAGAAGACTCAGCATTTTGCCAACCGCCGTCGTCGTGTTGGTCCTCGTCTTTGTGTTGGGGACTTGGTGTGGTTATCTTCTCGTTTTGTCCCTATGAAGGTTTCTTCTCCTAAGTTTAAGCCTCGGTTCATCGGCCCGTACAAGATATTGGAGATTCTTAACCCTGTGTCCTTTCGTTTGGACCTCCCTGCATCTTTTTCTATTCATAATGTCTTCCATCGGTCATTGTTGCGCAGGTATGAGGTACCGGTTGTGCCTTCCGTTGAGCCTCCTGCTCCGGTGTTGGTTGAGGGTGAGTTGGAGTACGTTGTCGAGAAGATCTTGGACTCCCGTGTTTCCAGACGGAGACTTCAGTATCTGGTCAAGTGGAAGGGCTACGGTCAGGAGGATAACTCTTGGGTGACAGCCTCTGATGTTCATGCCTCCGATTTGGTCCGTGCCTTTCATAGGGCTCATCCTGATCGCCCTGGTGGTTCTGGTGAGGGTTCGGTGCCCCCTCCTTGAGGGGGGGGTACTGTTGTGAATTTGGTTTCTGGGCTCCCCCGGTGGTTTCTGGTGGTACTGCACTTTTGTGCTTCATCTCCTCTGTTCACCTGTTTCCATCAGGATGTGGGAGTTTTCTATTTAACCTTGCTCCTCAGTCATTTCTATGCCGGCCAACAATGTTACCAGAAGCCTTTCTGTTGCATGTTCCTGCTCCTAGACTACTATCAGCTAAGTTGGACTTGTAGTCCTAAGTTTGTTTTGCATTTTTGTTCCAGTTCTCTGTGATTGATTATTTCTGAGGCTGGAAGCTCTTGTGAGCTGAAATTGCCACTCTGGTGTCATGAGTTGATATTGGAGTCTTAAAGTAATTTCAGGATGGTGTTTTGAAAGGGTTTTCAGCTGACTGTGAAGTTCCCTTTTCTGTCTTCCTACTATCTAGTAAGCGGACCTCAATTTGCTAAACCTATCTTCATACTTCGTATGTCAATTTCCTCTGAAATCACCGACAATATATGTGGGGGCTACTGTCTGCCTTTTGGGGAAAATTTCTCTAGAGGTAAGCCAGGTCTGTATTTTCCTCTGCTAGGGTCAGTCAGTTCTCCGGCTGGCGCTGGGCGTCTAGGGATAAAACGTAGGCACGCTACCCGGCCACTGTTAGTTGTGCAGTAGGTTTAGCTCACAGTCAGCTCGAGTTCCCATCTTCCAAGAGCTAGTCCTTTTGTATGCTTTACTATGTTCTCTTGCCATTGAGAACCATGACAGCCTACTTTATTATTTGGGCCTATATCTGTGTTTCCTCCTCATCCTGCCCATTGCCCAGCCACTGCTAGATGAGTCTGCTGGTACATTGACCCAGACCACTACATTCCCCTTGCACTCTACACAGCCAGAATCTGACCCTGCTGAAAGTCAGGTTCCCCTTCCCGCATACTATACCACCTTACACGGGGACAAAGAGGAAGGTGCAGATGAAAGTGCAGGTTCCTTCATCAGGTGGGGGGCATACTCGTTGGCGATGTCACTGGCACAGGGCCCCTCATAGTACGCAAAAGTGTCTCTGCCAGTGGGAGGCGCCACCTGCTGTCAAACACACCACTGTACTATGAGGGGCCCTGTGCCAGTGCCAACGAGTGCTTGCTCAGGATCACAGCACTTGCAAAGTTGAAATACTTACCTCTCCCTGCTCCACCGCCGTGACGTATTCTGCGTTTCCTGGGCCCATGAAA
This sequence comes from Ranitomeya variabilis, assembly GCF_051348905.1. Taxonomy (NCBI): domain Eukaryota; kingdom Metazoa; phylum Chordata; class Amphibia; order Anura; family Dendrobatidae; genus Ranitomeya; species Ranitomeya variabilis. The sequence continues at coordinate 192,136,140 of NC_135238.1, forward strand.
ATCTTGAGCCAGCCCTACCCCCCACAACTTTAGCCAAATGACCCCCAGTTTTCAATGCCTAACTATTATTATAAAGTAAATTAAGATTGGCAAGCTTAAGTAATAAGAATTGATGTTTTTGGCATTAAAATGGGCACTGTAGGTGTTTTCCTGTCCTCCACTCTCTGCCGACTTTGATTCCCCATTGACTTGCATTGGGTTTCGTGTTTCAGTCGGCCCCCGACTTTACGCAATAATCGGCCGGTTTCGCGAAACCCGACTCGATCCGAAAAAAGTAAAAGTTGCTCAACTCTACTGGGAACTCAGGAAACACAGGCATCTTCCAAGTAATTTCCTTCTGCACACTTGCTGGATCTTTCTAAGTCTTTACCTAATTGACATACATAAGACTGTTCTCCACAACCAATGGCTTGGGAGTCACGTGAGACTGGTGAATCCAAGCTGCAATGTTTGCCATAGGAGCCCTGAGTTATGCCAAAAATCAAAGAAACATCCTGCTCCCACAATACATAAAATTGAGATAGCTTTATTCAGTATTCCACAGAGATATCAACAAGACACTGGTGTTGAAATGCAACATATTTTGGATCACTTATGATCCTTCTTCATAGCTATGAAGCCATCTCAATTCCATGGATCGTGGAAGCTGGATATTTCTTCAATTTTCTTCCCATTACACGCAGACTTGTGATCCCTGCACCCAGTGGTGAGTTAGCTGAACTGTCTTTGACAATATTGACAACTGTTTTCAGAAATTCAGCGTGGCTCCTGACCATGATGCAATATTAAGTGTGGCTATCAAGGCATTAAATGTTAGAGACCTTTGCGTAGAGAGTTCAGGGCAAGGAAACCCATGACAGTGCTCAAAATAAACCCGTAAGGCAAAAAATCTTACAATTTCCAGGATATTATTTTCCAAATACACATTAGAACATAGTTGGCCAAATCCACCAATTTTGCCAAACAGGCCAACTATCTTGTGTGTTTGGGCATCTCCCAACTATCCCCTGGCCGACGATGTCAGGAGAGAGAAGGATCTTGCTGCTTGAATTGTTTTCCAGCTACGTACGTGCTGCAAGAGGAGTATGACAGCACCTTACAGAGTCTTCCTACAGAGAGCATTTGAATGAGTTGAGCCTTCATGTGTATGTGGAATATGAGAGAGATATACTGTATGTTGACTCGTTCTGCTAACAGCAATCTAATGTGTATTCGGCACCTTTAGTGACATTGAAGAAAAATTAAACTGTGTACGTTTTGCTGATCACTGATGAAGACAACATAGACCAGTTTGTACAACACTTATAAAACACCCAGGCCAAAAACAAGACGTTTGAGATTGAAGGGAACCTGATCTGAGATTCATTCTGCCTGAACCACGTGCATCATGAATCAGAGACTGGCTGTGTTATTGCAACCTCACATATTCTATTCTGAAAATGTTATGGCATTTAGAGAAAAAGTGTTTTGAAAAACAAGCCAGATTTGAAGTTTAAAACACTTTGAAATATTCCAAAACATTTTTGTAACTCGAAATTGTGCAAAACGTTGCAACTTTTGACATTTTGCTAATAGCTCTGGTCAGATTCACCAAAGTAGGAAGAGCTGGAACATGATGGAGCATGGCAAGACCCACTCAACCGATTCATGAAAAGTTGTGAAAACCTAAATCAGTAATGTTACTTCAATCTTTGACTGGAGTGACATTTTTGGCAATGTGAAGGAAATGTGTGCTAGTGATAAGATGTGCCTAATTCACAATTAATGAATTAGGTGCATATTTCTCCTACACGCCCATCATTCTGAGTGGCACACGACATACCAGCCTTAATGAATCAGGCCGGTAATTTCTCAAATGACTAGTCTGTTTGTGTATAGTAAATGACCTTTCATTGTAGGGGAACAGATTGCGTAGAAAATGCCAGGACCGGACATTGGAACTAAAAAGACTTCTGAGACACATAGACCCTGGTTTTAATTACGCTAATTTCTGGTATACATCGCTTTGACAATTCATAAACATTTTTGCACAATGGCGAGTAACCAAAAAATGTTATGGCGTTTTCATGACAGTTTTGCCAATCCCTGCCCCAGTCTTGCCCTGCCAAAATGGATAGGGGCAGAACAGTGGCATACCTTATGCCAGAAATCTTACGCTAGGAGTAAGATTTGTAGTGAGGTGCACACCAATTGTCAAATGTGCCTCTTAATGAATCAAGAGCTTCTGACTCCATCATGCCGCCTAATCACGATCAGTGTTGTTCATGCCAGTCTTGATGAATCGGGGCCGTAGTCCCCAATTGACTTTCACAATGACATGACATTCTAAAAACAATGTTTTCTTAATGACTCCTCCGTTTATTACAGTACTGCCAGAACACATGCTAGAAACCAGTGACTGGAAATTATCTTTTTATATTTCTGATTTAAGTTCAACAGCTGGTGAAGCCAATAGTGACAAATGTCAACTGAGATCTACTTCTGATAATCCCCACCTGACGTAAGAGGCACGCGCTTATCATGTGTATACAGGGTTATTGAACAAGGATAAACAGAAACACAGACTGACTCATTCCAATCAAGTTATGGGAAATATGCAAGCAAGCAGGGTAGGCCCCAGGTATTTTGGACCACCAAAGGCGCTTTAATTTTTCACGCCACTACATCTGACAGCCTTACCCTAGTACAGTAGGTTCTAGACATGGCCCCATATCCTATATAACTCTATAGAGAATGCTGTTTTGGCTGGTCCCATCTGAATGTCCAAGCACAAATGGTGAAGCTCAGAACTAGAGGGTGGTGTAACAAGGGAGGAGGTGACATGATGTCACAAACCCTGACGCTGATGTGCTATTGTCTGCTGCGATAAATATACATGTACATGTATTACAAGAGTAAAGAGTGCAAAGTGCTTTTAACCAATGGAATCTTAAGGCGTGGGCAAACTTATTGAAGGGCCCCAAGTCTTTGTAGGTACCAAGGCTTAATGTATAATAATACAGCCCTACACGCAACAGTGCGGCATCAAACTTTAGTTCACCCAAATGTAAAGATAATGTATGGATGTATTTTTGCTCTGGATAACTTTTGTGAGTATCTTCTGTGTATTGTCAACTGGCCAAGATCAAAGTATGTGAAGAATAGAATGAGATTTGTTTGAGCAATTGAGCATCTTAAAATAAAAATGGCTCCATTTTTTACTTTACTACTGGATATCTATCCCTGCTGTATGTGCTTGGCAAGCACATTTTGACTGCCAGTGACTCTGAAGTAAAGACAAAAGTAGAGGACACCTGAATGTCAATAGCAAGAGTATGTTGCTTGGTTTAATGTTCGTTTCACAATCTCATGAAATACTGACATGCTTAGATAGGAAGACCTGGCCCAACTGCGGGGTGTTACACCTGTGTTTTAGGATTATGCCTCAGGACCTATTTTTTGGAGTACTCCACCTCTGTACACCATGATTTATCTAGCTTCCATTCCTACTAGGTTACACTGCTTCTGTCCTGCTGCACCCAAGATTCCGGAATGTGCTAAGTTCTCACATCCCTGTCCCTTCCTGATTGCCCAGGATCCGTGGGCCCACCTGGCCCTGAGGATTAGAGAATCCATCTCCCCAGCTGAGCCTAAACCTGGTCTCTTGTCTTGACCTCAATTAAATGTCTGATATATACATTGTAGGGATTTCACTCACTCAGGTGCGATGGCTGACACTCAGGAGGCACGTTCCTTTAAAAGTTCACAGGGTTTATTACTTCATAAACCACATGGCAAAATAACAGCAAGCAAATAGCCTTTAGTTCAGGAAAAGAAAAACAAATGTCCAGTCCACCAGGCTCAGTCCTGGAGCCTTAACACACTCAGGAAGGTTTCACCTCCACACATATCTACTGTGTTAAGCATTAGCCTGTCTTATATAGAGCTAACCACACCCAGTAACCCATCACATGATTAGCCATGTGGTCTGACATCACCACAGGTCCTGAAACACATATGTATACATGGTAATGTGCAACAAAGAAATACTCCGGGCTACATTACAGCAACAAGCCACCTATGCGACACATATCTCCCGTCGACTACACACCCTTTAGCCATGCTACATACCTCCCCCCTCTGCCTAAAGCCGTGGGGCTTGGCACTTTTCCCCACTAAACAAGGGATTCTTGATAGGGCATCCGCATTACCGTGCAGCTTTCCGGCCCTATGTTCCACATGGAAACTGAAGTCCTGCAGGGCTAAGAACCAACGGGTGACCCTAGCATTTCTACCTTTTGTTTCCCTCATCCATCTAAGTGGGGCATGGTCAGATATTAGTCTGAATTTACGACCCAGCAGATAGTACCGTAACGTGTCCACCGCCCACTTTATGGCCAAACACTCTTTTTGTACGACTGAGTAGTTCTTCTCAGATGAGGACAGCTTTCTTCTCTATAGAGAACAGGATGCTCCTCCCCATGTAGCTCTTGGGAAAGGACTGCTCCTACCCCAACATCTGAGGCATCTGTCTGAAGAATAAATTCTTTCTTGAAGTCCGGGGGCCATCAGAACGGGCTGCTTACATAGAGCCCCTTTCAACTCTTGGAAGGCTGACTCTGTCTCTTCGGACCATTTAACCATCACCGATTTTGTCCCCTTTAGCAGATCAGTCAGAGGCGCAGCCACTATGGCGAAGTTCGGGATGAACCTCCTGTAATATCCCACGATTCCCAGAAAGGTTTTAACTTGCTTTTTGGAGAGTGGCTTCGGCCATGTTTGGATTGCCTCCACTTTCCTGATTTGGGGCTTTATTTCTCCACGACCCACTATATAGCCTAGGTATTTAGCTTCTTCCTTACCCAAGGCACACTTCTTCGGGTTTATTGTAAACCCCGCCTCTCTTGGAGCATCAAACACCGCTTGGACTTTCTCCAGATGACTCTCCCAGTCCGGGCTAAAGATGACGATATGATCTAGGTACGCAGCAGCGTAGGCCTTATGGGGTGCAAGGACTCTATCCATAGCCCTCTGGAAGGTCGCCGGAGCTCCCTGTAGGCCAAACGGCATCTGGACATAATGGAAGCATCCATCAGGTGTCGAAAAGGCCGTCTTCTCCTTGACTTCCTGTGCCATGGGGATCTGCCAATACCCCTTTGTCAAATCCAAGGTGGATATATATCTGGCGTGCCCAAGCCTTTCGATGAGCTCATCAACGCGGGGCATGGGATAAGCGTCAAACTTGGAGACCTCATTCAACTTCTGATAGTCGTTGAAAAACCTCCACTCTCCATCAGGTTTTGGGACCAGGACAATTGGGCTCGACCAACCGCTCTTGGATTCCTCAATGACTCCAAGCTTCAACATATGCTCCACTTCCTTGGAGATAACTTCTCGACGAGCCTCAGGAATACGATAGGGCTTCACGTTCACCCGCACATGTGGCTCTGTTAGGACCTCGTGCTCTATGACCTTCGTGTGTCCTGGCAACTCTGAAAACAGGTCCCTGTTTTTCTGGAGTAACTCCCGGCACTGCTGTTTCTGGGTCTTCGATAGCGTCTCCGCTATAGTAACCGCTCCAACCTCACCTTCTGGGTTGCTTAACAACGATGGAGTAACTGTCGGCTCTCTATCTTGCCACGGCTTGATGAGGTTCCTGGTTGGTGAATTTTATAATTTACTTCACCAAGTTTCTCGACAACCTCATATGACCCTTGCCATTTGGCCAAGAACTTGCTTTCCACCGTCGGAACTAACACAAGAACTCGGTCTCCCGGATTGAACTGCCTCACTCTTGCAGACCGGTTGTAGACTCTGGCCTGAGCTTCTTGTGCCTGGAGGAGGTGTTCTTTCATGATAGGCATCTACTTTGCAATCCTCTGCTGCATCAGGGCCACATGCTCAATGACGCTTCTGTGGGGCGTGACTTCGGCTTCCCATGTTTCCTTGGCTATATCCAGGAGTCCTCGTGGATGTCGGCCATATAGAAGCTCAAACGGTGTGAACCCTGTGGAGGCCTGTGGAACTTCACGAATGGAAAACATCAGATAGGGTAAGAGACAATCCCAGTCTCTACCGTCTTTCTCTATAGCTTTTCTCAGCATGCTCTTCAGTGTCTTGTTAAATCTCTCAACAAGGCCATCTGACTGGGGATGAAACACCGAGGTCCCCAACTGGGAGATTTTCAGGGCTTTGCATAACTCCCTCATCACCTTGCTCATGAAAGGTGTCCCCTGGTCAGTCAAGATTTCCTTCAGCAGACCTGTCCGGGAAAAGACATGGACCAACTCGCGGGCTATACATTTCGAGGAAGAATTTCTCAAGGGAATTTCCTCAGGATAGCATGTGGCATAGTCCAGGATGACTAATATATACTGATGGCCTCGGGCTGATTTAACTATGGGACCAATCAAGTCCATGGCAATTCTCTCGAACGGCACCTCAATAATTGGCAGTGGCACAAGGGGGTTCCGGAAATGAGGAGTGGGAGCAGTTAGCTGACATGTAGGGCAGGACCTGCAATAGTTCACTATTTCCCGGTGACACCCAGGCCAATAGAACCTCTGCACAACCCGTTCCTGCGTTTTTTCCACCCCTAGGTGTCCACCCAAGATGTGTGAATGGGCCATGTCCAACACCTTCCGTCTATATGGACCTGGCACTACCAACTGCTCTACCAACTCCTCCCTTATTTTTGTGACCCGGTACAACAACTCCCCACTCATCAGAAAATGGGGAAATCTTGTGTCTGCCCCCGGCTCCTGTACCACCCCGTCAATAACTGTGACATTATTAAAGGCTTCCCTCAGAGTGGGGTCCCTATGTTGGGCAGTCCCAAAATTTTCACCGGTTACCTCTAACTCCATAATGTCAGATGCAGGGGACACTTCCTCCTCATCCCCAACCAGAACACAAAAAGGAAACCTGTCTGTCTCTGGGTGTGGCGACACCCTTCCATTTCTATCTCTAGGGGTAGTTAGCTCTTAGGCTGTGAAGAGGCGTCTAGGGAGAGTTAGGTGTTGTGAATTTGCTTTTTGCTCCCTCTAGTGGTTACTAGTTTTTTGACTCTGGTTTTTCTGTCATCCCTTTTATCCGCACCTGGGTCGTTAGTTAGGGGTGTTGCTATATAAGCTCCCTAGACCTTCAGTTCCATGCCTGGCAACGTAGTTATCAGAGCTAGTCTGCTGTGCTCTTGTCTACTGATCCTGGTTCCAGTTATATCAGCTAAGTCTGCCTTTTGCTTTTTGCTATTTGTTTTGGTTTTGTATTTTTGTCCAGCTTGTTCCAAATATATATCCTGACCTTTGCTGGAAGCTCTAGGGGGCTGGTGTTCTCCCCCCGGACCGTTAGACGGTTCGGGGGTTCTTGAATTTCCAGTGTGGATTTTGATAGGGTTTTTGTTGACCATATAAGTTACCTTTCTTTATTCTGCTATCAGTTAGCGGGCCTCTCTGTGCTAAACCTGGTTCATTTCTGTGTTTGTCATTTCCTCTTACCTCACCGTTATTATTTGTGGGGGGCTTCTATCCAGCTTTGGGGTCCCCTTCTCTGGAGGCAAGAAAGGTCTTTTGTTTTCCTCTACTAGGGGTAGCTAGATTCTCCGGCTGGAGCGTGTCATCTAGAATCAACGTAGGAATGATCCCCGGCTACTTCTAGTGTTGGCGTTAGGAGTAGATATATGGTCAACCCAGTTACCACTGCCCTATGAGCTGGATTTTTGTATTCTGCAGACTTCCACGTACCTCTGAGACCCTCGCCATTGGGGTCATAACAGTTTGCCAGGCCAGTATTAAATGTTTAATGCGTTGCAGAAGAGGGATTATAAGAAAGAAGATTCTGAGTTTTTTTTTTCTTTCTTCTTCCCCTTTACCTCAGAGTGGCTATGCTTGCTGCAGACATGAATGTCCAGACCTTGATTACAAGTGTGGACCAGCTGGCTACTCGTGTGCAGGGCATACAAGACTATGTTATCAGAAATCCTAGGTCAGAACCTAAAATACCGATTCCTGAACTGTTTTCCGGAGACAGGTTTAAGTTTAGGAATTTTGTGAATAATTGTAAATTGTTTTTGTCCCTGAGACCCTGTTCATCTGGAGACTCTGCTCAGCAAGTAAAAATAGTTATTTCGTTCTTACGGGGCGACCCTCAGGATTGGGCTTTTTCGCTGGCGCCAGGAGATCCGGCATTGGCTGATATTGATGCGTTTTTTCTGGCGCTCGGTTTACTTTATGAGGAACCCAATCTTGAGATTCAGGCAGAAAAGGCCTTGCTGGCTATGTCTCAGGGGCAGGACGAGGCTGAAGTGTATTGCCAAAAATTTCGGAAATGGTCCGTGCTGACACATTGGAACGAGTGTGCACTGGCCGCTAATTTTAGAAATGGCCTATCTGAAGCCATTAAGAATGTTATGGTGGGTTTTCCCATTCCCACAGGTCTCAATGATACTATGGCACTGGCTATTCAAATTGACCGGCGGTTGCGGGAGCGCAAAACCGCAAATTCCCTCATGGTGTTGTCTGAACAGACACCTAATTCGGTGCAATGTGATAGAAAAACCGCAAATTCCCTCATGGTGTTGTCTGAACAGACACCTGATTTAATGCAATGTGATAGAATCCTGACTAGAAATGAGCGGAAAATTCATAGACGCCGGAATGGCTTGTGCTACTACTGTGGTGATTCTACACATGTTATCTCAGCATGCTCTAAACGTATAGCTAAGGTTGTTAGTCCTGTCACCGTTGGTAATTTGCAACCTAAATTTATTCTGTCTGTAACTTTGATTTGCTCACTGTCGTCTTATCCTGTCATGGCGTTTGTAGATTCAGGTGCTGCCCTGAGTCTTATGGATCTGTCATTTGCTAAGCACTGTGGTTTTACTCTTGAACCATTAGAAAATCCTATTCCTCTTAGGGGTATTGATGCTACGCCATTGGCAGCAAATAAACCGCAGTATTGGACACAGGTTATCATGTGCATGACTCCTGAACACCGCGAGGTGATACGTTTCCTGGTTTTACATAAAATGCATGATTTGGTTGTTTTAGGGCTGCCATGGTTACAGACCCATAATCCAGTCCTGGACTGGAAGGCTATGTCAGTCTCAAGTTGGGGCTGTCGTGGTATTCATGGGGATTCCCTGCCTGTGTCTATTGCTTCTTCTACGCCTTCGGAAGTTCCGGAGTATTTGTCTGATTATCAGGATGTCTTCAGTGAGTCTGAGTCCAGTGCACTGCCTCCTCATAGGGACTGTGACTGTGCTATAGATTTGATCCCAGGCAGTAAGTTTCCTAAGGGAAGACTGTTTAATCTGTCGGTACCTGAACATACCGCTATGCGTTCATATATCAAGGAGTCTCTGGAGAAAGGACATATTCGTCCGTCTTCTTCCCCCCTTGGTGCGGGATTCTTTTTTGTGGCAAAAAAGGACGGATCTTTGAGACCTTGTATTGATTATCGGCTTTTAAATAAGATCACTGTCAAATTTCAGTATCCTTTACCGCTGTTGTCTGACTTGTTTGCCCGGATTAAAGGTGCCAAGTGGTTCACCAAGATAGACCTTCGTGGTGCGTACAACCTTGTGCGCATTAAGCAAGGTGATGAATGGAAAACCGCATTCAATACGCCCGAAGGTCATTTTGAGTACTTGGTGATGCCTTTTGGGCTCTCCAATGCGCCTTCAGTTTTTCAGTCCTTTATGCATGACATTTTCCGGAAGTATCTGGATAAATTTTTGATTGTTTATCTGGATGATATTTTGGTTTTTTCTGATGATTGGGATTCGCATGTGGAGCAGGTCAGGTTGGTCTTTAAAATTTTGCGTGAAAATTCTTTGTTTGTCAAGGGCTCAAAGTGTCTCTTTGGTGTACAGAAGGTTCCCTTTTTGGGGTTCATTTTTTCCCCTTCTGCTGTGGAGATGGACCCAGTCAAGGTCCGAGCTATTCTTGATTGGACTCAGCCCTCGTTGGTTAAGAGTCTTCAGAAGTTCTTGGGTTTCGCTAACTTCTACCGTCGTTTTATCGCTAATTTTTCTAGCATTGTGAAACCGTTGACGGATATGACCAAGAAGGGCTCCGATGTAGCTAACTGGGCTCCTGCTGCCGTGGAGGCTTTCCAGGAGTTGAAGCGCCGGTTTACTTCGGCGCCTGTTTTGTGCCAGCCCGATGTCTCACTTCCCTTTCAGGTTGAGGTGGATGCTTCAGAGATTGGAGCAGGGGCCGTTTTGTCGCAGAGAGGCCCTGGTTGCTCTGTTATGAAACCTTGTGCCTTTTTCTCCAGGAAGTTTTCGCCTGCCGAGCGAAATTATGATGTGGGCAATCGGGAGTTGTTGGCCATGAAATGGGCATTTGAGGAGTGGCGTCATTGGCTCGAGGGTGCTAAGCATCGTGTGGTGGTCTTGACTGATCACAAAAATCTGATGTATCTCGAGTCTGCTAAACGCCTTAATCCGAGACAGGCCCGCTGGTCATTGTTTTTCTCCCGCTTTGATTTTGTTGTCTCGTATTTACCAGGTTCAAAGAATGTGAAGGCCGATGCTCTTTCTAGGAGCTTTGTGCCTGATGCTCCTGGAGTCGCTGATCCTGTTGGTATTCTTAAAGATGGAGTTATCTTGTCAGCTATTTCTCCGGATCTGCGACGTGTGTTGCAGAGATTTCAGGCTGATAGGCCTGAGTCTTGTCCACCTGACAGACTGTTTGTCCCGGATAAATGGACCAGCAGAGTCATTTCCGAGGTTCATTCCTCGGTGTTGGCAGGTCACCCGGGAATTTTTGGCACCAGAGATCTGGTGGCCAGGTCCTTTTGGTGGCCTTCCTTGTCAAGGGATGTGCGGTCATTTGTGCAGTCCTGTGGGACTTGTGCTCGAGCTAAGCCTTGCTGTTCTCGTGCCAGCGGTTTGCTCTTGCCCTTGCCTGTCCCGAAGAGACCTTGGACACATATCTCCATGGATTTCATTTCTGATCTTCCGCTATCTCAGGGCATGTCCGTTATCTGGGTGATATGTGATCGCTTCTCCAAGATGGTCCATTTGGTTCCTTTGCCTAAGCTGCCTTCCTCTTCCGATCTGGTTCCTGTGTTTTTCCAGAACGTGGTTCGTTTGCACGGCATCCCTGAGAATATTGTGTCAGACAGAGGATCCCAGTTCGTTTCTAGGTTCTGGCGATCCTTTTGTAGTAGGATGGGCATTGATTTGTCGTTTTCGTCTGCTTTCCATCCTCAGACTAATGGACAGACGGAGCGAACCAATCAGACTTTGGAGGCTTATTTGAGGTGTTTTGTCTCTGCTGATCAGGACGATTGGGTGACATTCTTGCCGTTGGCTGAGTTTGCCCTTAATAATCGGGCTAGTTCCGCCACCTTGGTTTCGCCTTTTTTCTGCAACTCTGGTTTCCATCCTCGCTTTTCTTCGGGTCATGTGGAGCCTTCTGACTGTCCTGGGGTGGATTCTGTGGTAGATAGGTTGCAGCGGATCTGGAATCATGTGGTGGACAACTTGAAGTTGTCACAGGAGAGGGCTCAGCGCTTTCCCAACCGCCGCCGCGGTGTGGGTCCCCGACTACGCGTTGGGGATTTGGTATGGCTTTCTTCCCGCTTTGTTCCTATGAAGGTCTCCTCTCCCAAATTTAAACCTCGTTTTATTGGGCCTTACAAGATATTGGAAATCCTTAATCCTGTATCTTTTCGTCTGGATCTTCCTGTGTCGTTTGCTATTCACAATGTATTTCATAGGTCCTTGTTGCGGCGGTACATTGTGCCTGTAGTTCCTTCTGCTGAGCCTCCTGCTCCGGTGTTTGTTGAGGGCGAGTTGGAGTACGTGGTGGAGAAGATCTTGGATTCTCGCCTCTCCAGGCGGAGGCTTCAGTACCTGGTCAAGTGGAAGGGCTATGGTCAGGAGGATAATTCCTGGGTGGTCGCCTCTGATGTTCATGCGGCCGATTTAGTTCGTGCCTTTCATGCCGCTCATCCTGATCGCCCTGGTGGTCGTGGTGAGGATTCGGTGACCCCTCACTAAGGGGGGGGTACTGTTGTGAATTTGCTTTTTGCTCCCTCTAGTGGTTACTAGTTTTTTGACTCTGGTTTTTCTGTCATCCCTTTTATCCGCACCTGGGTCGTTAGTTAGGGGTGTTGCTATATAAGCTCCCTAGACCTTCAGTTCCATGCCTGGCAACGTAGTTATCAGAGCTAGTCTGCTGTGCTCTTGTCTACTGATCCTGGTTCCAGTTATATCAGCTAAGTCTGCCTTTTGCTTTTTGCTATTTGTTTTGGTTTTGTATTTTTGTCCAGCTTGTTCCAAATATATATCCTGACCTTTGCTGGAAGCTCTAGGGGGCTGGTGTTCTCCCCCCGGACCGTTAGACGGTTCGGGGGTTCTTGAATTTCCAGTGTGGATTTTGATAGGGTTTTTGTTGACCATATAAGTTACCTTTCTTTATTCTGCTATCAGTTAGCGGGCCTCTCTGTGCTAAACCTGGTTCATTTCTGTGTTTGTCATTTCCTCTTACCTCACCGTTATTATTTGTGGGGGGCTTCTATCCAGCTTTGGGGTCCCCTTCTCTGGAGGCAAGAAAGGTCTTTTGTTTTCCTCTACTAGGGGTAGCTAGATTCTCCGGCTGGAGCGTGTCATCTAGAATCAACGTAGGAATGATCCCCGGCTACTTCTAGTGTTGGCGTTAGGAGTAGATATATGGTCAACCCAGTTACCACTGCCCTATGAGCTGGATTTTTGTATTCTGCAGACTTCCACGTACCTCTGAGACCCTCGCCATTGGGGTCATAACAGGTAGGTACGCTCCACGGCTATTTCTAGTGTGTGTGTGATAGGAGTAGGGTTTGCGGTCAGCAGAGTTCCCACTTTCCCAGAGCTTGTTCTGATTACTAGTTTACTCATCAGGTCTTTCCGGGTGCTCCTAACCACCAGGTCCATAACAGTACAGCTGGCCAATAAAGTGTTAATGCATCTCAAAAGAGGGATAAGAGAAGTTCTGAACCCATTTTTTTTTCTTTGCAGTGTGTTTTGTCTCTCTTTTCCCCTTAACCTCTGGGTGGTTCAGGAATCAGGTGTAGATATGGATATCCAAGGTCTGTCCTCTTGTGTGGATCATCTCACTGCAAGGGTACAAAGCATTCAAGATTATGTAGTTCAGAATCCGATGTTAGAGCCTAGAATTCCAATTCCTGAATTGTTTTCTGGGGATAGATCTAAGTTTCTGAATTTCAAAAATAATTGTAAACTGTTTCTTGCTTTGAAACGCCGCTCCTCTGGTGACCCCATTCAGCAAGTAAAATTTTTTATTTCTTTGCTGCGTGGAGACCCTCAAGACTGGGCATTCTCCCTTGCGCCAGGAGATCCTGCATTGCTTAATGTAGATGCGTTTTTTCTGGCGCTTGGATTACTTTATGACGAACCGAATTCAGTGGATCAGGCAGAGAAAATGTTGCTAGCTTTGTGTCAGGGTCAGGATGAAGCGGAGATATATTGTCAGAAGTTTAGAAAATGGTCTGTGCTTACTCAATGGAATGAGTGTGCCCTGGCAGCAATTTTTAGAAAGGGTCTTTCTGAAGCCCTTAAGGATGTTATGGTGGGATTCCCCACGCCTGCTGGTCTGAATGAATCAATGTCCTTGGCCATCCAAATTGATCGGCGTTTGCGCGAGCGCAAAATTGTACACCACTTGGCGGTGTCCTCTGAGCAGAGGCCTGAGCTTATGCAATGTGATAGAACTTTGACCAGAACTGAACGGCAAGAACACAGACGTCAGAATAGGCTGTGTTTTTACTGTGGTGACCCCACTCATGCTATCTCTGATTGTCCTAAGCTCACTAAGCGGTTCGCTAGGTCTGTCACCATTGGTACTGTACAGCCTAAATTTCTTTTGTCTGTTACTCTGATTTGCTCTTTGTCATCCTACTCGGTTATGGCATTTGTGGATTCAGGCGCTGCCCTGAATTTGATGGACTTGGAGTTTGCCAGGCGCTGTGGTTTTTTCTTGGAGCCTTTGCAGTATCCTATACCATTAAGGGGAATTGATGCCACGCCGTTGGCCAAGAATAAACCTCAGTACTGGACTCAGTTGACCATGTGCATGGCTCCTGCACATCAGGAAGATATTCGCTTTTTGGTGTTGCATAATTTGCATGATGTGGTCGTGTTGGGTTTTCCATGGCTACAGGTTCATAATCCAGTATTGGATTGGAAATCAATGTCTGTGTCTAGTTGGGGTTGTCAAGGGGTACATGGCGATGTTCCGTTGGTGTCAATTTCTGCTTCCACTCCTTCTGAAGTCCCTGAGTTTTTGTCGGATTACCAGGATGTATTTGAGGATCCCAAATCCAGTGCCCTACCCCCTCATAGGGATTGTGATTGTGCTATCAATTTGATTCCTGGTAGTAAGTTTCCTAAGGGCCGACTTTTCAATTTATCCGTGCCAGAGCACGCCGCTATGCGGAGTTATATAAAGGAGTCCTTGGAGAAAGGGCATATTCGCCTGTCTTCATCACCGTTGGGAGCAGGGTTCTTTTTTGTGGCCAAGAAGGATGGTTCTCTGAGACCCTGTATAGATTACCGCCTTCTCAATAAAATCACGGTCAAATTTCAGTACCCTTTGCCTCTGCTGTCTGATTTGTTTGCTCGGATTAAGGGGGCTAGTTGATTCACCAAGATAGATCTTCGAGGGGCGTATAACCTTGTGCGTATTAAACAGGGCGATGAATGGAAAACAGCATTTAATACGCCCGAGGGCCATTTTGAGTACCTGGTAATGCCATTCGGGCTTTCAAATGCTCCATCTGTGTTTCAGTCCTTTATGCATGACATCTTCCGAAAGTATCTGGATAGATTCATGATTGTATATTTGGATGATATTTTGGTCTTTTCGGATGATTGGGAGTCTCATGTGAAACAGGTCAGAATGGTATTCCAGGTCCTTCGTGCGAATTCCTTGTTTGTGAAGGGGTCTAAATGTCTCTTCGGAGTTCAGAAGGTTTCCTTTTTGGGCTTCATTTTTTCCCCTTCTACTATCGAGATGGATCCTGTTAAAGTTCAGGCCATTTATGATTGGACTCAACCTACATCTGTGAAGAGCCTCCAGAAATTCCTGGGCTTTGCTAATTTTTACCGTCGCTTCATCGCTAATTTTTCTAGTGTGGTTAAACCTTTGACTGATTTGACAAAGAAAGGTGCTGATGTGGTGAATTGGACCTCTGCGGCCATTGAGGCTTTTCAGGAGCTGAACGTCGTTTTTCTTCGGCCCCTGTGTTGCGTCAGCCTGATGTTTCGCTCCCTTTTCAGGTCGAGGTTGATGCTTCTGAGATTGGAGCAGGGGCTGTTTTGTCTCAAAGAAGTTCTGATGGCTCTGTGATGAAGCCATGTGCCTTCTTTTCTAGAAAGTTTTCGCCTGCTGAGCGTAATCATGATGTTGGCAATCGGGAGCTGCTGGCTATGAAGTGGGCATTCGAGGAGTGGCGACATTGGCTTGAGGGAGCCAAGCACCACGTGGTGGTCTTGACGGATCACAAAAATCTGACTTATCTCGAGTCTGCCAAGCGGTTGAATCCTAGACAGGCTCGATGGTCGCTGTTTTTCTCCCGTTTCGATTTTGTGGCCTCATACCTTCCAGGTTCTAAGAATGTGAAGGCGGATGCCCTTTCTAGGAGTTTTGTGCCTGATTCTCCAGGAGTCCCTGAGCCGGCTGGTATTCTCAAAGAGGGGGTAATTCTGTCTGCCATCTCCCCTGATTTGCGGCGGGTGCTGCAGGAGTTTCAGGCTGATAGACCTGACCGTTGTCCAGCGGAGAAATTGTTTGTCCCTGATAGATGGACTAGCAGAGTTATTTCTGAGGTTCATTGCTCGGTGTTGGCTGGTCATCCTGGGATTTTTGGTACCAGAGATTTGGTGGCTAGGTCCTTTTGGTGGCCTTCCTTGTCACGGGATGTGCGTTCTTTTGTGCAGTCCTGTGGGACTTGTGCTCGGGCTAAGCCCTGCTGTTCTCGTGCCAGTGGGTTGCTTTTGCCCTTGCCAGTCCCGAAAAGGCCTTGGACGCATGTTTCAATGGATTTTATTTCAGATCTTCCTGTCTCTCAAAGGATGTCTGTCATCTGGGTGGTTTGTGATCGCTTTTCTAAGATGGTCCATTTGGTGCCCTTGCCTAAATTACCTTCCTCCTCTGATTTGGTGCCATTATTTTTTCAACATGTGGTTCGTTTGCATTTCATTCCGGAGAACATTGTGTCGGACAGAGGTTCCCAGTTTGTCTCTAGGTTTTGGCGGTCCTTTTGTGCTAAGATGGGCATTGATTTGTCTTTTTCTTCGGCTTTCCATCCTCAAACAAATGGCCAAACCGAACGAACCAACCAGACTTTGGAAACCTATCTGAGATGCTTTGTTTCTGCTGATCAGGATGATTGGGCGACCTTCTTGCCATTGGCTGAGTTCGCCCTTAATAATCGGGCTAGTTCGGCTACTTTGGTTTCGCCTTTTTTTTTTGCAATTCTGGTTTTCATCCTCGTTTTTCTTCGGGGCAGGTTGAGCCTTCTGACTGTCCTGGTGTGGATTCTGTGGTGGACAGGTTGCAGCAAATTTGGACTCACGTAGTGGACAATCTGACGTTGTTCCAGGAGAAGGCTCAACGTTTCGCTAACCGCCGTCGTTGTGTTGGTCCCCGACTTCGTGTTGGGGATTTGGTTTGGTTGTCTTCTCATTATGTTCCTATGAAGGTTTCTTCTCCTAAGTTTAAGCCTCGTTTCATTGGTCCTTATAAGATTTCTGAAATTCTCAACCCTGTGTCATTTTGTTTGGTCCTTCCAGCTTCTTTTGCCATCCATAATGTGTTCCATAGGTCGTTGTTGCGGAGGTACGTGGCGCCTATGGTTCCTTCCGTTGATCCTCCTGCTCCGGTGTTGGTTGAGGGGGAGTTGGAGTATGTGGTGGAAAAAAATTTGGATTCTCGTATTTCGAGACGGAAGCTTCAGTACCTGGTTAAGTGGAAGGGCTATGGTCAGGAGGATAATTCCTGGGTTGTTGCCTCCGATGTCCATGCTGCCGATTTAGTTCGTGCCTTTCATTTGACTCGTCCTGATCGGCCTGGGGGCCCTGGTGAGGGTTCGGTGACCCCTCCTCAAGGGGGGGTACTGTTGTGAATTCCGTTCTCGGACTCCCTCCTGTGGTCATGAATGGTACTTTGGTTAGTTCTGCTCTTGGACTCCCTCTGGTGGCTTCGAGTGGAACTGCTGGTCACTGAGGTTGGCTTTATCAGCTGTTCTCGTTTATTGCTATGCGGGCTTACCTATTTAACTCCACTCAGATCGTTACTTCATGCCAGCTGTCAATGTATCAGTATTGGTTCAGATCTCTCTTGGACGTCTCTGAGGACCTGTCTACTCCAGCAGAAGCTAAGTCCCTGCTAGTTCATTTGTTGTTACTGCTGCCGGAATATATTTCTTAGTACTGCTAAATTCTAGTCCAGCTTGCTATCATGATATTTCCTTGCTAGCTGGAAGCTCTGGGGTGCAGTGTTGCACCTCCACACCGTGAGTCGGTGTGGGGGTCTTTTTGCATACTCTGCGTGGTTTTTGTAGTTTTTTGTGCTGACCGCATAGTTTCCTTTTCTATCCTCTGACTGTTTAGTGAAGTCTGGCCTCCTTTGCTAAAACCTGTTTCATTCCTGTGTATGTGACTTTCCTCTTAACTCACAGTCAATATATGTGGGGGGCTGCCTTTACCTTTGGGGAATTTCTCTGAAGCAAGGTTAGGCTTCTATTTCTATCTCTAGGGGTAGTTAGCTCTTAGGCTGTGAAGAGGCGTCTAGGGAGAGTTAGGTACGCTCCACGGCTATTTCTAGTGTGTGTGTGATAGGAGTAGGGTTTGCGGTCAGCAGAGTTCCCACTTTCCCAGAGCTTGTTCTGATTACTAGTTTACTCATCAGGTCTTTCCGGGTGCTCCTAACCACCAGGTCCATAACACTACTCTTGCTAGGGCGCTCAGAACCTTTTCCCCACAAATCCCAAAACAAACAGAAATCCCGGCCAATAATTATAGGGTGCAACAAGTCCTGCATGACGCCGACTATGTCGGACTCAGTGCCACATGCCGTTTCAATGTCCACCCTGGCCAAAGGGTAGTCCTTTGCATCACCATGTATGCACTGCACTCCGACCTTCTTTCCCGGGAGCAAGTGGAGAGGAAAAGTGGCCCTCACCAGGGTCACTAGGCTCCCCGAGTCTAACAGTGCCGTGACTGCTCGACCGTTCACCTTTATGGGACACGCTTGAGGTCCCTCGTTGGGCGGAGAGTTCACACTGCAGGCTGGATACGCATAGTATGAACAACGGCGTCCCATGCTGCAGTCCATCTGCTCAGTGGTCTGGGAACAACGGGCAGCTATATGTCCTGGCCCGTGGCACCTCCAACAAATAATATCACCCGTAGGGACCTTGGACACCACCTCCCCCGCCCTTTGTGACCTTGGACGCGCCACCCCTTTTTGGGACTCCGCTCCCTTCTGGGACCCCCAGTACGGCATGGGTTGTCTCCCGGAGGAGCCTTCCAACCCTTGGTATCTCTCGACCAGTCCGATCAGTTCATCGGCATTCTGGGGATCACCCTGGCAACCCAAGTCTGTATGGACCTCGGGAGGAGGGAATGCACAAACCGATCCATCATCACTCGTTCCACCATCTGTGCCGGTGTACATGACTCTGGCTGTAGCCATTTCTGGACCAGGTGCAACAGATCAAACATTTGAGAGCGAGGCGGTTTGTCCCGGTGATAGGCCCAGCTGTGAACTCGCTGTGCCCTGACAGTCAGTGTCACCCCCAAACGTGCGAGAATCTCGACTTTCAATTTGTGATACTCTTTGGCATCCTGCAAGGTCAAATCATAGTACGCCTTCTGGGGTTCTCCCGTTAGGTATGGCGCCAGTACCTCTGCCCACTGCTCTGGCAGGAGTTTTTCCCTCTCAGCGACCCTCTCAAACACCGTCAGGAAGGCCTCAATATCATCCCCGGGGGTCATTTTCTGCAATGTGCGTCTTACCGTCTTCCGGATGTGGGTGTCATCAGCCAAACCTGGGGTTGGGGCACTCATCTTGCCCTGGATGGCGGTTGCCAGAAGCTGCATCTGCTGCCGTTGCTCCTGCTGGTTCTGTTGTATCTGCTGTATCAACAGCCTGTTGGTCTCTTGCTGCCGTTGCTCCTGCTGTGACTGCAACTGGACCAAGTGTTTCAGCAGGTCCTCCATTTTCCCCGGCAATGCTTGCTGGCTTACAACAGACTTGACCCAGGACATCCAATAATATACTTACGTCTCTGCTGGGAACGCTGCCCGCACGTCTACCACCAATTGTAGGGATTTCACTCACTCAGGTGCGACGGCTGACACTCAAGAGGCACGTTCCTTTAAAAGTTCACAGGGTTTATTACTTCATAAACCACATGGCAAAATAACAGCAAGCAAATAGCCTTTAGTTCAGGAAAAGAAAAACAAAGTGTCCAGTCCACCAGGCTTAGTCCTGGAGCCTTAACACACTCAGGAGGGTTTCACTTCCACACATATCTACTGTGTTAAGCATTAGCCTGTCTGATATAGAGCTAACCACACCCAGTAACCCATCACATGATTAGCCATGTGGTCTGACATCACCACAGGTCCTGAAACACATATATATACATAGTTATGTGCAACAAAGAAATACTCCGGGCTACATTACAGCAACAAGCCACCTATGCAACACATATCTCCCGTCGACTACACACCCTTTAGCCATGCTACAATGTGAACATATACGTTTTTTTAAAGAGGTGTGAATCCGACCTAACTGAATCCACAGCTACACATTCTCACACCAAATTGTGCATATTTTGCTGATGCACAATCTGTAAAACTAATAAACACCATTGAAGGAGATCGGGTTGTACAGACACTTGCAAAGTCATCTAAAGTAAAATCTACAGTAAAATCTTCAAAAAAAAAAAATGTATTGCACATTATGATTTTCCCATTGAACGCAATAGAAAAATCTGTAACAAATCCATCCTCAATATGCAACAATATCTGACATTCTGCAAATTGAAAAATCTGCACTGCAGGTCAATTTCTTTTTGGAAAATTTCCAAAGTGTATGTTTTTCCAAAAAATAGCTATTATTATACTTAGACGGGGTAGTTCGGTCCTATGGGCGTGTCTGGTCCTCTTTTCTTCTTGTGATCACCATCCTCCTTCCCTGCGTCATGTGGCTGACATGACTTAAGTCACCCACACAGTGTCCCCATCACACTCCTGTGCAGGCGGACTTCTTTCTGCCCTATCAAGGGCAGAGCAAAGTACTGTAGTGCATGTGTGCCAGGAAAGGCCGAAGAGCTCCGATGACTCGGAAGTAAAGCTGGCTCATGCGCACTACAGTACTTTACTGACTCACTGACATACAATGACGAACAAACAACAACATGACTGTTTTAGGGAAACACTAAGTGGTGACCAAAAATATTACATAAGATGTTAAAAAAATAGCATACATTTCACAAGTTATTTGAATGGGAAGACTATACATTTTTTATTTTTCAACTAAATAATAATAATGAAAACCCTCAAGCACTGGTCATGGAAAAAGAGGCCACAAAAAATCATGTTGCTACTAGCCTAACAAATAAAAAGAAGTTCTATCCAGTAAACTAAGGCATGTTGTAAAACAGCTAGACAGTGTCTGAAGGCCCAAAATTTGGTTTGTTTAATATAGGTACTGACAGTATACGAGTTGGAATTTTTGCTACCGTGCAAGCAAGAGTGAACGAACCCTAAATGTCAGAAATTGGCTGGTTGAAAAAAAATGAAAAGGTTTCAGCCTCATTTGAGTGAAACAAGGAAATGAATTAGTCACCCTTTATATTGATCCTTCATCCAACAGAGGGAAAGGGTTTTATGGTTTGCAGATCCTTACACCATTTCACAGGTAAATAAGACCCTGGATCACTTTCAGCTATAACTAAAACAAATAACTGAGAAACTGAGAGCTTGCGTCAGATGAAACTTACAGTCTGCAAATAGTCATTGGCAAATAAAGTAAAATTACACAGTAGCGGACATTAGTGCAAGGTCGTAATCCCAGTGTGTCTGTATGTAATGCTAAGCAAGCAATACAAATGCCTTAAAGAGAACCTGTCACCCGGTTTTTCCCATGTATAAGCCCTCATATACAGCATTCTAATATGCTGTATATGTCCCCAATGTAGCCTGCAAGACAAGAAAAAGAGCTTTGATTATACTCACCTATGGGGAGCCAGTCCAGGTCCGGCAACTCCTATCTTCTTGCAATGCCATCCCCCTGCACTGCTTCGTGTGGATGATGCATCCTGCACAGTGTCCACCATCATGCTCCTGCGCAGGCGCACTTATCTCGGCCCTCTTTGGCCTTTTCCTGTGCATGCGTACTACAGTACTTTGCTCTGCTCCTGATTCGCTCCTTTCAAAATAAAACAATAAAAAAATACACATATTTGGAATCACCGCATTCAGAATCTCCCAATCCATCAAAATATAAAAATAAATATTTGATCTACTACCAACCATTAAAAGTTCTGGCTCCTACAGACCAGTTAGATGCTCCTAATCAACTCGTTACCTGCATTAAAGACAGCTGTCTTACATAGTCACCTTGATAAAAGAATCTTGTTCACAGACTCAATCAGTCAGATTCTAACCTCTACAACATGGGCAAGACCAAAGAGCATTATAAGGATGTCAGGGACAAGATCATAGACCTGCACAAAGCTGGAATGGGCTACAAAACCATAAGTAAGGCGCTGGGTGAGAAGGAGGCAACTGTTGTTCATGTCTTTGTCAGTGGGCAAACTTACAAAATCAGCGAGTAATCAAATACTTATTTCCCACACTCTACATGTTTGGAATCTACAAACTCGTAATGACCTGGAGAATTATAATGGCAATTCAGTTTTAGCATTTGGTGAATATGGTAAAAAAGAAGAAAACAAAAATCTATTGTGGAATTGCACTTTTGATTGCAATTTCACTGCACTTGGACTTTTTCTCCCGTTTTCCAGTACACTATTTGACACAACCAATGGTGATGTTCAAAAGTACAACTCGTCCCGCCAAAATCAATCCCTCCCATGATCATATTGATGGAAAAATTAAAGAGATTTGGCTCTGGGAAGAAAGGGTGCAGCGTGGTAATGGGTTTAGCATTTTAATACTTTAACCCCTTAACGACCGCCGATACGCCTTTTAACGGCGGCCGCTAAGGGTACTTAAACCACAGCGCCGTTAATTAACGGCGCTGTGGAAAAAGTGAATAGCGCCCCCCAGAGTCGGATTTTCTCTGGGGTCTCGGTTGCCGAGGGTAGCCGAGACCCCAGAGAACATGATTCGGGGGGTTTTTACCGACCCCCGAGTTGCGATCGCCGGTAATTAACCGTTTACCGGCGGTCGCAACAAAAAAAAAAACGCGATTTGCCGTTTAATTTCTCTGTCCTCCGATGTGATCGCACATCGGAGGACAGAGAAATGTGGTCCCCGATGGCCCCCAATAGCCCCCCAATACTTACCTACCTCCCCCGGTGCTCCTCGTGTCTCCCCATGGGCGCCGCCATCTTTTTTCCGGGAAAAAATGGCGGGCGCACGCGCAGTGCGCCCGCCGCCCGGCACCCGGATGTTCTTTGGGGTCTCGGCTGCCGGGGGTAGCCGAGACCCCAAAGAACATGATCGGGGTCGATTTGCACCGACCCCTGCTTTGCGATCGCCGGTAATTAACAGTTTACCGGCGACCGCAAAAAAAAAAAAAAAAAAAAGCGATCAGTTATTTCTCTGTCCTCTGATGTGATCGCACATCAGAGGACAGAGAAATAGGGGGATTCGGGGACCCTATCATACTCACCCGGGGTCCCTGGGTCCTCTTCTGTCTTCTCCTGCCAGCCGGCTTTTTCATCATGGCGGGCGCATGCGCAGTGCGCCCGCCATCTGCTGCCATCTGCCGGCCGGCAGGAGAAGACAAGTTGGGGCTAAAATTAGGGTTAGGGTTAGGGTTAGAGTTAGGGTTAGGGTTAGAGTTAGGGTTAGGGTTGGGGCTAAATTTAGGGTTAGGGTTAGGGTTAGAGTTAGGGTTAGGGTTAGGGTTAGGGTTAGAGTTAGGGTTAGGGTTGGGGCTAAATTTAGGGTTAGGGTTAGGGCTAGGGTTAGGGTTAGGCTACTTTCACACTAGCGTTTTTTGGCTTCCGTCGCAATGCGTCGTTGGAGAAAAAACGCATCCTGCAAAAGTGCTTGCAGGATGCGTTTTTTCTCCATTGGCTTGCATTAGCGACGCATTGCGACGGATTGCCACATGTCGCATCCGTCGTGCGACGGATGCGTCGTGCTTCGGCGGACCGTCGACACAAAAAAAACTACATGTAACTTTTTTGTGCGACGTGTCCCACATATTTCAGTGCCACGTGCCACGTATTTAAGTGACACGTGCCACGTATCAAAGTGCCACGTGCCACATATTTCAGTGCCACGTATCAAAGTGCCACGTGCCACGTATCAAAGTGCCACGTATCAAAGTGCCACGTGCCACGTATCAAAGTGCCACGTGCCACGTATCAAAGTGCCACGTGCCACATATTTCAGTGCCACGTGCCACGTATCAAAGTGCCACGTGCCACGTATCAAAGTGCCACGTGCCACATCTTTCAGTGCCACGTGCCACGTATTTAAGAGACACGTGCCACGTATCAAAGTGCCACGTGCCACATATTTCAGTGCCACGTGCCACGTATTTAAGTGACACGTGCCACGTATCAAAGTGCCATGTGCCACATATTTCAGTGCCACGTATCAAAGTGCCACGTGCCACGTATCAAAGTGCCACGTGCCACGTATCAAAGTGCCACGTGCCACGTATCAAAGTGCCACGTGCCACGTATCAAAGTGCCACGTGCCACGTATCAAAGTGCCACGTGCCACGTATCAAAGTGCCACGTGCCACATCTTTCAGTGCCACGTGCCACGTATTTAAGTGACACGTGCCACGTATCAAAGTGCCACGTATCACGTATTTCAGTGCCACGTATTTAAGTGACACGTATCACGTATAAGTGCCACGTGTCACGTATTTAATTGCCACATATTTAAGTGCCACGTATCAAGATTTTCCATGGAGAACAGACACATCCAGAGATATGTCTGCTCTCCACGGCTGCAGCAACACACTGACAGGAGCCATAGTTCCTGTCGGTGTGTCACTGCGCATGCGCGAGCGAGTTTACCGGCGGTCATTGACCCCGGCACTCTCGCTTAACGGCAGTGCTGCGTGGGAAAGTTCAACGCAGCTGTACTGCTGTTAACCGAGACGCCGGAGTCATTGAACTCCGGAACAGTACGCGATACACTGCTAGGAGCTTCGCTCCTGGCAGTGTATCGCCGGAGAGCAGCCGATCGGCGTGGGACACTCGTTTTATGGATTCTGCGGACAGGGAGTATGAATTTGGTTTATTATTTTTGGATTTTTTCCTGGAGGATCGAGGGCTTCGCCTACAAGTGTGCTGTTGGTGAGTATATACTCTGTGTTATATGTTGTATGTACTGTGTGTCATGTATGTGTATTGTGTGTAGGTGTTTTGTGTAACTTTACAATTGTGCTAAGTCGCCGGACACAGGGACAACTCTCCCATCCTAATACCGGATGGGAGTAGTAGTCCCATACGGCGACTTAGCACAATGGTGGCACTAGCGTCGCATGGGGACACACACACGCACACACACGCACACACACACACACAGAAGGACTCCATGCTGCTTCACTGGGGGGCGGGGGCTTCCCTCTTCCTGTCCGATGTCACGTCCGGTCCTGGGTGTCAACCCCTCCGTACAAAGACGCCGACACCCAGGACAAAGGCGCTGTGTGTGGAAGGTAATATGGGGCCCTAGGGGGATACGCAGACACGCCGCTGCGTAAAGAATTGACATGTCAATTCTTTTTACGCCGGCGTGTTTGCAGACAAAAGCGCCGCGTTTTTTTGCGGTGTGTCTGAACGGCAAAGTGAATTTCTCATTCACTTTGCCGGCAGACGAAAATGACATTGCGCATTTTTGAAAAGCGCCCGCAAAATAGCGCTCAAAAATGCGCTATGTCTGAAAGTAGCCTAAGGCTTCTTTCACACTTGCGTCGGTACGGGGCGGTCGCAATGCGTCGGCCCGATGTACCGACGCACGTTGTGAAAATTGTGCACAACGTGGGCAGCGGATGCAGTTTTTCAACGCATCCGCTGCCCAGTCTATGTCCTGGGGAGGAGGGGGCAGAGTTACGGCCACGCATCCGCGGAAATGGCGGACGCGACGTACAAAAAAAAGGTTACATTGAACTTTTTTTGTGACGACGGGGGCTAAAGTTATGGTTAGGGTTGGGGCTAAAGTTAGGGTTGGGGCTAAAGTTAGGGTTAGAGTTGGGATTAGGGTTAGGGTTTGGATTAGGGTTGGGATTAGTGTTACGTTTGGGATTAGGGTTGGGATTAGGGTTAGGGTTGGGATTAGGGTTAGGGGTGTGTTGGATTTAGGGTTTTGATTAGGGTTATGGTTAGGGTTGAGATTAGGGCTGTTTTGGGGTTAGGGTTGTGATTATCGTTAGGGTTGTGATTAGGATTATGGATCGGGTTGAGATTAGGGTTAGGGCTGTGTTGGGGTTAGGGTTGGAGTTAGAATTGGGGGGTTTCCACTGTTTAGGTACATCAGGGGGTCTCCAAACACGACAGCCAATTTTGCGCTAAAAAAGTCAAATGGTACTCCCTCCCTTCTGAGCTCTGCCGTGCGCCCAAACAGTGGTTTACCCCCACATATGGGGCATCAGCGTACTCGGGATAAATTGGACAACAACTTTTGGGGTCCAATTTCTCCTGTTACCCTTGTGAAAATAAAAACTTGGGGGCTAAAAATCTTTTTTGTTGGAAAAAAATATATTTTTTTATTTTCACTACTCTGCATTATAAATTTCTGTGAAGCACTTGAGCTTTCAAAGTTCTCACCACATATCTAGATAAGTTCCTTAGGGGGTCTAGTTTCCAAAATTTGGTCACTTGTGGGGGTTTCTACTGTTTAGGTACATTAGGGGTCTGCAAACGCAACATAACGCCCGCAGACAATTCTATCAAAGTCTGCATTGCAAAATGGCGCTCCTTCCCTTCCGAGCTCTGCCGTGCGCCCAAACAGTGGTTTACCCCCACATATGGGGTACCAGCATACTCAGGACAAATTGGACAACAACTTTTGGGGTCCAATTTCTCTTGTTACCCTTGTGAAAATAAAAATTTGGGGGCTAAAAAAATCTTTTTTGTGGGAAAAAAAATATTTTTTATTTTCACTACTCTGCATTATAAACTTCTGTGAAGCACTTGGGCATTCAAAGTTCTCACCACATATCTAGATAAGTTCCTTGGGGGGTCTATTTTCCAAAATGGGGTCACTTGTTGGGGGTTTCTACTGTTTAGGTACATTAGGGGTCTGCAAAGGCAACATAACGCCCGCAGACAATTCTATCAAAGTCTGCATTCCAAAATGGCACTCCTTCCCTTCCGAGCTCTGCCATGCGCCCAAACAGTGGTTTACCCCCACATATGGGGTACCAGCATACTCAGGACAAATTGGACAACAACTTTTGGGGTCCAATTTCTCTTGTTACCCTTGTGAAAATAAAAACTTGGGGGCTAAAAAATCTTTATTGTTAAAAAATATATATTTTTTATTTTCACGACTCTGCATTATAAACTTCTGTGATGCACTTGGGCATTCAAAGTTCTCACTACACATCTAGATAAGTTCCATGGGGGGTCTAGTTTCCAAAATGGGGTCACTTTTGGGGGGTTTCTGCTGTTTAGGCACATCAGGGGCTCTCCAAACGCGACATGGCGTCCGATCTCAATTCCAGTCAATTTTGCATTGAAAAGTCAAATGGCGCTCCTTTGCTTCCGAGCTCAGCCATGCGCCCAAACAGTGGTTTACCCCCACATATGGGGTGTCGGCGTACTCAAGACAAATTGTACAACAGCTTCTGGGGTCCATTTTCTCCTGTTACCCTTGGTAAAATAAAAATTTGGAGGCAAAAAGATCATTTTTGTAGAAAAAATGCGATTTTTTTATTTTCACGGCTCTACGTTATAAACTTCTGTGAAGCACCTGGGGGTTTAAAGTGCTCACCACACATCTAGATAAGTTCCTTAAGGGGTCTAGTTTCCAAAATGGTGTCATATGTGGGGGGTCTCTACTGTTTAGGCACATCAGCGGCTCTCCAAACGTGACATGGCGTCCGATCTCAATTCCAGCCAATTCTACATTGAAAAAGTAAAACGACACTCCTTCTCTTCCAAGCTCTGCGGTGCGCCCAAACAGTGGTTTACCCCCATATATGGGGTATCGACGTACTCAGGAGAAATTGCACAACAACTTTTGTGGTCTAATTTCTCCTGTTACCCTTGTGAAAATAAAAATTTGGGGGCAAAAAGATCATTTTTGTAGAAAAAATGAGATTTTTTATTTTCACGGCTCTACGTTATAAACTTCTGTGAAGCACTTGGGGGTTCAAAGTGCTCACCACACATCTAGATAAGTTCCTTGGGGGGTCTAGTTTCCAAAATGGTATCACTTGTGGGGGGTTTCCACTGTTTAGGCACATCAGGGACTCTCCAAACGCGACATGGCATCCGATCTCAATTCCAGCCAATTCTGCATTGAAAAAGTCAAACGGTGCTCCTTCACTTCCAAGCTCTGCGGTGCGCCCAAACAGTGGTTTACCTCCACATATGGGGTATCGACGTACTCAGGAGAAATTGCACCACAACTTTTGTGGTCTAATTTCTCCTGTTACCCTTGTGAAAATAAAAATTTTGGGGCAAAAAGATCATTTTTGTAGAAAAAATGAGATTTTTTATTTTCACGGCTCTACGTTATAAACTTCTGTGAAGCACTTGGGGGTTCAAAGTGCTCACCACACATCTAGATAAGTTCCTTGGGGGGTCTAGTTTCCAAAATGGTATCACTTGTGGGGGGTTTCCACTGTTTAGGCACATCAGGGACTCTCCAAACGCGACATGGCATCCGATCTCAATTCCAGCCAATTCTGCATTGAAAAAGTCAAACGGTGCTCCTTCACTTCCAAGCTCTGCGGTGCGCCCAAACAGTGGTTTACCTCCACATATGGGGTATCGACGTACTCAGGAGAAATTGCACAACAACTTTTGTGGTCTAATTTCTCCTGTTACCCTTGTGAAAATAAGAATTTGTGGGCGAAAAAATCATTTTTGTGAAAACAAATGCGATTTTTTATTTTCACGGCTCTACGTTATAAACTTCTGTGAAGCACTTGGGGGTTCAAAGTGCTCACCACACATCTAAATAAGTTCCTTGGGGGGTCTAGTTTCCAAAATGGTGTCACTTGTGGGGGGTTTCCACTGTTTAGGCACATTAGGGGCTCTCCAAACGCGACATGGCGTCCGATCT
Source organism: Ranitomeya variabilis (assembly GCF_051348905.1). Lineage (NCBI taxonomy): Eukaryota > Metazoa > Chordata > Amphibia > Anura > Dendrobatidae > Ranitomeya > Ranitomeya variabilis. The sequence continues at coordinate 192,164,587 of NC_135238.1, forward strand.
CAATTCCAGCCAATTCTGCATTGAAACAGTCAAACGGTGCTCCTTCACTTCCAAGCTCTGCGGTGCGCCCAAACAGTGGTTTACCTCCACATATGGGGTATCGGCGTACTCAGGAAAAATTGCACAACAAAATTTGTGGTTAAATTTCTGTTTTTACACTTGTGAAAATTAAAAAAAATGGTTCTGAAGTAAAATGTTTGCAAAAAAAAGTAAAATGTTAATTTTTTTCTTCCACATTGTTTTAGTTCCTGTGAAGTACGTAAAGGGTTAGTAAACTTCTTGAATGTGGTTTTGAGCAGCTTGAGGGGTGCAGTTTTTAGAATGGTGTCACACTTGGTTATTTTCTATCATATAGACCCCTCAAAATCACTTCAAAGGTGATGTGGTCCCTAAAAAAAACATGGTGTTGTAAAAATGAGAAATTGCTGGTCAACTTTTAACCCTTATAACTCCCTAACAAAAAAAAAAATTGTTTCCAAAATTGTGCTGATGTAAAGTAGACATGTGAGAAATGTTATTTATTAACTATTTTTTGTGACATATCTCTCTGATTTAAGGGCATAAAAATACAAAGTTTGAAAATTGCAAAATTTTAAAAATTTTCGCCATATTTCCATTTTTTTCATAAATAATCGCAAGTAATATCGAAGAAATGTTACCACTAACTTGAAGTACAACATGTCACGAAAAAACAATCTCAGAATCAGCGGGATCCGATAAAGCGTTCCAGAGTTATAACCTCATAAAGTGACACTGGTCAGAATTGTAAAAATTGGCTCGGTCATTAAGTACCAAATTGGCTCTGTCACTAAGGGGTTAAAAGCTGCCATGGACCAAACCGCATGGGTGGCTAATTGAAAAGGTGGGCACTTTGCCTGCTGCCAGTGACTCACAGGTCTCTCTCTATACATGCACGCAGGTAGAGACCTGTTATCCAAGGGGATTTATTTATGAAGGATTCCCTTAAATAGGTTAAATCTTCTGCCTTTAGCATTTTCATATTCGGGGGCTGTGCATTCAGCAGGGTGGTAGTGGGTTTAGCCTTTTAGTGTTTGTTTGTCTGACACACCAGCACAGAGCCTGTCATTCTACCAGCAGCAGAGATGAGCGAACCCGGACTGTAAAGTTCGAGGTTCGTACTGGACGCCTAGTCTTCAGTGTTGAACTCTGAACACAGACTTCTTCCAGACGATCGTTTCAGTGTTCGGAGTTCCGGAGAGAGTGAGAATTTTTTTTCCTGCTCCAAAGTTAAGGTCCACATTGATTTCATTGGGGTTCCAGTTACAGTTCAGGTACAGTTCTGGTTTTCTCTGAACCGCTGCAGCACATTAAAGACAAACATACAGTTGTGCTCAAAAGTTTACATACCCCGACAGAATTTTTGCTTTCTTCACCTTTTTTCAGAAAATATGACTAGTGGTTGGGTGAAACCATTTATTGTCAAACTACTGTGTTTTCTGTTTTGAAATCATAATGAAAACCCAAAACATCCAAATGACCCAGATCAAAAGTTCACATACCCCATTCCTTAATACTGTGTATTGCCCCCTCTAACATCAATGACAGCTTGAAGTCTTTTGTGGTAGTTGTGGATGAGGTTCTTTATTTTCTCAGGTGGTAAAGCTCCCCACTAGTGTTGAGCGATACCGTCCGATACTTGAAAGTATCGGTATCGGAAAGTATCGGCCGATACCGGCAAAGTATCGGATCCAATCCGATACCGATACCCGATACCAATACAAGTCAATGGGACTCAGGTATCGGACGGTATTCCTGATGGTTCCCAGGGTCTGAAGGAGAGGAAACTCTCCTTCAGGCCCTGGGAACCATATTAATGTGTAAAAGAAAGAATTAAAATAAAAAATATCGCTATACTCACCTGTCCGACGCAGCCGGGACCTCAGCGAGGGAACCGGCAGCGTTGTTTGTTTAAAATTCGCGCTTTTACTTGGTTACGTGAGGTCCCGGCTTGTGATTGGTCAGGGCGGCCATGTTGCCGGGACGCGGACCAATCACAGCAAGCCGTGACGAAATTACGTCACGGCTTGCTGTGATTGGTCCGCGTCCCGGCAACATGGCCGCCATTAACCAATCACAAGCCGTGACGTCACGGGAGGCTGGACATGCGCGTATTTTGAAAAGCGCGCGTGTCCAGCCTCCAGTGACGTCCCGGCTTGTGATTGGTTAATGGTGGCCATGTTGCCGGGACGTCACTGGAGGCTGGACACGCGCGCTTTTCAAAATACGCGCATGTCCAGCCTCCCGTGACGTCACGGCTTGTGATTGGTTAATGTCGGCCATGTTGCCGGGACGCGGACCAATCACAGCAAGCCGTGACGTAATTTCGTCACGGCTTGCTGTGATTGGTCCGCGTCCCGGCAACATGGCCGCCCTGACCAATCACAAGCCGTGACGTCACGGGAGGCTGGACACGCGCGCTTTTCAAAATACGCGCATGTCCAGCCTCCCGTGACGTCCCGGCTTGTGATTGGTTAATGGCGGCCATGTTGCCGGGACGTCACTGGAGGCTGGACACGCGCGCTTTTCAAAATACGCGCATGTCCAGCCTCCCGTGACGTCACGGCTTGTGATTGGTTAATGGCGGCCATGTTGCCGGGACGCGGACCAATCACAGCAAGCCGTGACGTAATTTCGTCACGGCTTGCTGTGATTGGTCCGCGTCCCGGCAACATGGCCGCCCTGACCAATCACAAGCCGGGACTTCACGTAACCAAGTAAAAGCGCGAAATTTAAACAAACAACGCTGCCGGTTCCCTCGCTGAGGTCCCGGCTGCGTCGGACAGGTGAGTATAGCGATATTTTTTATTTTAATTCTCTTTTTTACACATTATTACATTAATGTTGTTGCGATACCCGATACCCGATACCACAAAAGTATCGGATCTCGGTATCGGAAATTCCGATACAGCAAGTATCGGCCGATACCCGATACTTGCAGTATCGGAATGCTCAACACTACTCCCCACTCTTCTTGGCAAAAAAGCCTCCAGTTCCTGTCAATTTCTGGGCTGTCTAGCATGAACTGCGCGCTTGCGATCTCCCCAGAGTGGCTCAATGATATTGAGGTCAAGAGACTGAGATGTCCACTCCAGAACCTTCACTTTGTTCTGCTGTAGCCAATGACATGTCGACTTGGCCTTGTGTTTTGGATTGTTGTCATGGTGGGACGTTCAAGTACATCCCATGCGCAGCTTCCGGGCTGATGACTGTAAATTTGCCTCCAGTATTAGCTGATAACGTGCTGCATTCATCTTTCCTTCAACTTTGACCAACTTTCCTGTGCCTTTGTAGCTCACACATTCCAAAAACATCAGTGATCCACCTACATGCTTTACAGTAGGAATGGTGTTTTTTTCATCATAGGCCTTGTTGACCTCTCTCCAAATGTAACTTTATGGTTGTGGCCAAAAAGTTCAATTTTGGTCTCATCACTCCAAATTAACTTGTTCCAGAGGTTTTGAGGCTTGTCTCTGTGCTGTTTTGCGTGTTGTAGGCAAGGTACTTTGTGGCATTTGTGCAGAAATGCCTTTCTTCTGGCAACTCGATCATGCAGCCCATTTTTCTTCAAGTGTCTCATTATTGTATATCTTGAAACAGCCACACTGCTAGTTTTCAGAGTCATGTATTTCAGCTCTTGATATTTATGGGTTTTTCTTTCCATCCTGAAGAATTTTCCTGGCAGTTGTGGATGATATGCATGTAGAAAAGCCGCGGAGACACCATCACGTGTTTCTCAACGCAAGCAATGAATAGCCAGGTCTTTCACCGGGAAGGAACAACCACGGGAAGGGCAGCATCCAATAAAGGAAAACCACCTATGCCAAAACATGGTATCCATCCACAGACAGCTGTTTCGGGGTATTTGCCCCTCATCAGTGTGGAGTAGGAAACTGGATATTAGGAGCAGTGCCTAGTGAAAAGACTATAAACATAAGGGTGAATGACCTCGGGGAGATCAAAACATCCAACACCGCGGAGACACCATCACGTGTTTCTCAACGCAGTGATCCAGAACACTGCCCCCATCCCTGATGGGAAATATGCAAATGCATGTAGAAAAGCCACGGAGACACCATCACGTGTTTCTCAACGTAAGCAATGAATAGCCAGGTCTTTCACCGGGAAGGAACAACCACGGGAAGGGCAGTATCCAATAAAGGAAAACCACCTATGCCAAAACATGGTATCCATCCACAGACAGCTGTTTCGGGGTATTTGCCCCTCATCAGTGTGGAGTAGGAAACTGGATATTAGGAGCAGTGCCAAGTGAAAAGACTATAAACATAAGGGTGAATGACCTCGGGGAGATCAAAACATCCAACACCGCGGAGACACCATCACGTGTTTCTCAACGCAGTGATCCAGAACACTGCCCCATCCCTGATGGGAAATATGCAAATGCATGTAGAAAAGCCGTGGAGAAACCATCACGTGTTTCTCAACGCAAGCAATGAATAGCCAGGTCTTTCACCAGGAAGGAACAACCACGGGAAGGGCAGCATCCAATAAAGGAAAACCACCTATGCCAAAACATGGTATCCATGCACAGACAGCTGTTTCGGGGTATTTGCCCCTCATCAGTGTGGAGTAGGAAACTGGCTATTAGGAGCAGTGCCTAGTGAAAAGTGTTATGAACTGGTGGCCTAGGAGCAGCATGAGACGTACTCTGGAGAATGTGGTACCTGTACTGACCGCAGGCCCTGAACTTAACACCGCAACTAGAAGTAGCCGTGGAATGTACCTATCACTCCCTAGACATCTCGACACAGCCGGAGGACTAATTACTCCTAGAGATAGAAAAGGGAAAACTATCTTGCCTCAGAGAAAATTCCCAAAGGATAGACAGCCCTCCCACAAATATTGACTGTGAGAAGAGAGGGAAATAACATACGCAGAATGAAATCAGAATTTAGCAAAGGAGGCCACTTCTAGCTAAATAGAAAGGATAGGACAGAGTACTATGCGGTCAGTATTAAAACACTAGAAAATATCCACCACAGAAAATACAAAATCTCCACATCTAACTAAAGGCATGGAGGGTATATCTGCATCTCCAGAGATACCAGCTTGGCTAAACAAATCCTTATACAGACCAAGCTGGACAAGACAAAACATGGAAAATAACTAGAAAGATCAGGCCCACAGCATGTGGACTGCAGAAAACAAAGCCAGCACTTATCTTTGTTGAAATGAACAGCCAGCAAGAGAGACCAGGCAGGGAAGTGAATCCTCCAGGAAACAATGGACAACTGGCACTAACTAAAGGGTCAAGCAAGACTAAATAGCCCAGTCAGAATTGCAATAAGTGGACACACCTGATGAATGCTGCGATCCCAAGACAGCAGCACTACCACTTATAACCACCGGAGGGAGCCCAAGAGCAGAATTCACAACAGTACCCCCCCTTGAGGAGGGGTCACCAAACCCTCACCAGAGCCCCCAGGCCGATCAGGACGAGCCAAATGAAAGGCACGAACCAAATCGTCAGCATGAACATCGGACGCAACAACCCAAGAATTATCCTCCTGGCCATAACCCCTCCATTTGACAAGATACTGAAGCCTCCACCTCGAAAAACGAGAATCCAAAATCTTCTCAACCACATACTCCAACTCCCCATCAACTAACACCGGGGCAGGAGGATCAACAGAGGGAACAACAGGCACCACATATTTCGCAACAAAGATCTATGAAAAACATTATGGATGGAAAAAGAGGCCAGAAGGGCCAAACGAAAAGATACCGGATTGATAATCTCAGAAATCCTATAAGAACCAATAAACCGAGGCTTAAACTTAGGGGAAGAAACCTTCATAGGAACATGACGGGAAGACAACCAAACCAAATCCCCAACCCGAAGCCGGGAACCAACACACCGACGACGGTTAGCAAAACGCTGAGCCTCCTCCTGAGACAACACCAAATTGTCCACAACATGAGCCCAAATTTGCTGCAACCTGTCAACCACAGAGTCCACCCCAGGACAATCAGAAGGCTCTACCTGCCCTGAAAAAAAACGAGGATGAAAACCAGAATTACAAAAGAAGGGTGAAACCAAGGTAGCAGAACTTGCCCGATTATTAAGGGCAAACGGCCAATGGCAAGAAAGCCACCCAATCGTCCTGATCAGCAGACACAAAGCATCTCAAATAAGTTTCCAAAGTCTGATTAGTTCGCTCGGTTTGGCCATTTGTCTGAGGATGAAACGCGGAAGAAAAAGACAAATCAATGCCCAGCCTAGCACAAAAGGCTCTCCAAAACCTAGAAACAAACTGAGAACCTCTGTCGGACACAATATTCTCCGGAATGCCATGCAAACGAACCACATGCTGAAAAAACAACGGAACCAAATCAGAAGAGGAAGGCAATTTAGGCAAAGGTACCAAATGAACCATCTTAGAAAACCGGTCACAAACCACCCAGATAACCGACATCCTCTGGAAAACTGGAAGATCTGAAATAAAATCCATAGAAATATGCGTCCAAGGCCTCTCAGGGACCGGCAAAGGCAAAAGCAACCCACTAGCGCGGGAACAACAAGGCTTGGCCGCGCACAAGTCCCACAGGACTGCACAAAAGAATGCACATCCCGTGACAAAGAAGGCCACCAAAAGGACCTACCAACCAAATCTCTGGTACCAAAAATCCCAGGATGGCCAGCCAACACAGAACAATAAACCTCAGAAATTACTTTACTAGTCCATCTGTCAGGAATAGTGTTGAGCGATACCGTCCGATACTTGAAAGTATCGGTATCGGAAAGTATCAGCCGATACCGGCAAAGTATCGGATCCAATCCGATACCGATACCCGATACCAATACAAGTCAATGGGACTCAAGTATCGGACGGTATCCCTGATGGTTCCCAGGGTCTGAAGGAGAGGAAACTCTCCTTCAGGCCCTGGGATCCATATTAATGTGTAAAAGAAAGAATTAAAATAAAAAATATTGCTATACTCACCTCTCCGACGCAGCCTGGACCTCAGCGAGGGAACCGGCAGCGTTGTTTGCTTAAAATTCGCGCGTTTACTTCCTTACGTGAAGTCCCAGCTTGTGATTGGTCGCGTGCCGCCCATGTGGCCGCGACGCGACCAATCACAGCAAGCCGTGACGTAATTTTAGGTCCTTCAGGATTTTAAAATTACGTTCTGGCTTGTGATTGGTCGCGTCGCGGTCACATGGGCGACGCGACCAATCACAAGCTGTGACGTCACGGGAGGCTGGACACGCGCGCATTTTAAAATGCGCGCTTGTCCTGCCTCCCGTGACGTCCCGGCTTGTGATTGGTCGCGTCGCCCATGTGGCCGCGACGCGACCAATCACAGCAAGCCGTGACGTAATTTTAGGTCCTTCAGGATTTTAAAATTACGTTCTGGCTTGTGATTGGTCGCGTCGCGGTCACATGGGCGACGCGACCAATCACAAGCCGTGACGTCACGGGAGGCAGGACAAGCGCGCATTTTAAAGCGCGCGTGTCCAGCCTCCCGTGACGTCACGGCTTGTGATTGGTCGCGTCGCCCATGTGACCGCGACGCGACCAATCACAAGCCAGAACGTAATTTTAAAATCCTGAAGGACCTAAAATTACGTCACGGCTTGCTGTGATTGGTCGCGTCGCGGCCACATGGGCGGCACGTGACCAATCACAAGCCGGGACTTCACGTAAGGAAGTAAACGCGCGAATTTTAAGCAAACAACGCTGCCGGTTCCCTCGCTGAGGTCCAGGCTGCGTCGGAGAGGTGAGTATAGCAATATTTTTTATTTTAATTCTCTCTTTTACACATTATTACATTAATGTTGTTTCGATACCGATACCCGATACCACAAAAGTATCGGATCTCGGTATTGGAATTCCGATACCCGCAAGTATCGGCCGATACCCGATACTTGCGGTATCGGAATGCTCAACACTAGTCAGGAACAAACAGTTTCCCCACTGGACAGCGATCAGGTTTATCGGCCTGAAACTCCTGAAGAGCCCGTCGTAAATCAGGGGAGATGGCAGAAAGAATCACCCCTTCCTTCAGAATGCCGACTGTCATGTTCCCAATGGCAGGGAATTAAACACATAACACGGGCAAAAACAGGACGAGCTCTAGGGTGATGGAACCTGAGCTGACCACGATCCTGAACCTCAACACTCAACTAACAGCAGCCGGGGAACATTCCTGGGGGGACTCTAGACGTCTCGCGCCAGCCGGAGATCTAGCTACCCCTATCAGAAGAATCACAGACCTATCTTGCCTCCAGAGAAATATTCCCACAGAAATAGCAGCCCCCAACATATAATGACGGTGAAATGAGAGGAAGGCACAAGCGTAGTTATGAAAACAGATTCAGCAAAATGAGGCCCGCTTAAGCTAGATAGCAGAGGATACAAAAGGTGAACTGCGCGGTCAGCTTAAAACCCTTCAAAATACCATCCTGAAATTACTTGAACTCATGTGCCAACTCATGGTACATGAGTGGTAATTTCAGCCCACTAGAGCAACCAGCAGCAGAAAATTACATATCTGCAAGCTGGACTAAAAACATGAAAGCAAACATGAAACAGGGAAATCCAGACTTAGCTTGTCTTGAAGGCCTAGGAGCAGGTAGCAAAGGTAACAGAGACACACTGATACATTGATAGCCGGCAAGGGAATGACAGGAAAGCCAGGTTAAATAGGAAACACCCAGCCTCTGATGGACAGGTGGAAACCAGAGACCGCAACCCACCAAAGTCACCCAGTACCAGCTGTAACCACCAGAGGGAGCCCAAAAACAGAATCCACAACAGTACCCCCCCCCTTGAGGAGGGGTCACCGAACCCTCACGAGAACCCCCAGGGCGATCAGGATGAGCTCTATGGAAGGCGCGGACCAAATCAGTCGCATGAACATCAGAGGCGACCACCCAGGAATTATCCTCCTGACCATAACCCTTCCACTTAACCAAATACTGGAGTTTACGTCTGGAAACACGAGAATCCAAGATCTTCTCAACAACATACTCCAATTCTCCCTCCACCAGCACCGGAGCAGGAGGCTCAACCGAAGGAACAACGGGCACCTCATACCTCCGCAATAACGACCGATGGAACACATTATGAATAGCAAACGATGCTGGGAGATCCAAACGAAAAGATACAGGGTTAAGAATCTCCAAGATCTTATAAGGACCGATGAACCGAGGCTTGAACTTAGGAGAAGAGACCTTCATAGGGACAAAACGAGAAGACAACCACACCAAGTCCCCAACAAGAAGTCGGGGACCCACGCGGCGACGGCGATTAGCAAACTGCTGAGTCTTCTCCTGAGACAACTTCAAATTGTCCACCACCTGATTCCAAATCTGATGTAGCCTGTCCACCACCACGTCCACTCCAGGACAATCCGAAGGCTCCACCTGACCAGAGGAAAAATGAGGATGAAACCCCGAATTACAAAAGAAAGGAGAAACCAAAGTAGCAGAACTAGCCCGAATATTAAGGGCAAATTCGGCCAGTGGCAAAAAGGCAACCCAGTCATCTTGATCAGCAGAAAGAAAACACGTTAAATAAGTTTCCAAGGTCTGATTAGTTCGCTCCGTCTGGCCATTCGTCTGAGGATGGAATGCAGACGAGAAAGACAAATCAATGCCCATCTTAGCACAAAACGTCCGCCAAAATCTAGACACAAACTGGGATCCCCTGTCAGAAACGATATTCTCCGGAATCCCATGCAAACGAACCACGTTCTGAAAAAATAAAGGGACCAACTCAGAGGAGGAAGGCAACTTAGGCAAGGGTACCAAATGAACCATCTTAGAAAAGCGGTCACACACAACCCAGATAACGGACATTTTCTGTGAGACAGGGAGATCTGAAATAAAATCCATGGAAATGTGCGTCCAAGGCCTCTTCGGGATAGGCAAGGATAACAACAACCCACTGGCCCGAGAACAGCAAGGCTTTGCCCGAGCACACACTTCACAAGACTGCACAAAGGTGCGCACATCCCTTGACAAGGAAGGCCACCAAAAAGACCTGGCCACCAAGTCACTAGTACCAAATATTCCAGGATGACCAGCCAACACAGAAGAATGGACCTCGGAGATGACTCTACTGGTCCAATCATCCGGAACAAACAGTCTTTCTGGTGGACAACGATCAGGTTTATCCGCCTGAAACTCCTGCAATGCACGTCGCAAGTCTGGGGAGACGGCGGACAATATTAACCCATCCCTAAGGATACCAGTAGGCCCAGAGTCTCCAGGAGAGTCAGGCACAAAACTCCTGGAAAGAGCATCTGCCTTCACATTCTTTGAACCTGGCAGGTATGAAACCACAAAATTGAAACAAGAAAAAAACAACGACCAACGAGCCTGTCTAGGATTCAGACGCCTGGCAGACTCAAGGTAAATCAGATTTTTGTGATCAGTCAAGACCACCACACGATGTCTAGCACCCTCAAGCCAATGACGCCACTCCTCAAATGCCCACTTCATGGCCAAAAGCTCCCGATTACCCACATCATAATTGCGCTCGGCGGGCGAGAATTTTCTAGAAAAGAACTCACATGGCTTCATCACCGAGCCATCGGAACTTCTCTGTGACAAAACCGCCCCCGCTCCAATCTCGGAAGCATCAACCTCAACCTGAAAAGGAAGTGAAACATCTGGTTGACATAACACAGGAGCAGAAGAAAACCGGCGCTTAAGTTCCTGAAAGGCCTCCACAGCCGTAGGAGACCAATTAGCAACATCAGCACCCTTTTTAGTCAAATCAGTCAAAGGTTTAACAACACTGGAAAAATTAGTAATGAACCGACGATAAAAATTAGCAAAACCCAAGAACTTCTGAAGACTCTTAACAGATGTAGGTTGTGTCCAGTCACAAATCGCCTGAACCTTGACAGGATCCATCTCAATAGTAGAAGGAGAAAAAATGTACCCCAAAAAAGAAATCTTCTGGATTCCGAAGAGACATTTTGAGCCCTTCACAAACAGAGAATTGGCCCGCAGGACTTGAAACACCTTCCTGACCTGTAGAACATGAGACTCCCAGTCATCAGAAAACACCAAAATATCATCCAAATACACAATCATAAACTTATCCAGATATTCACGGAAAATATTGTGCATAAAGGACTGAAAGACTGAAGGAGCATTAGAAAGTCCAAAAGGCATTACCAAATACTCAAAATGGCCCTCAGGCGTATTAAATGCAGTTTTCCACTCATCACCCTGCTTTATCCGCACAAGATTATACGCACCGCGAAGATCTATCTTAGTGAACCACCTAGCCCCCTTAATGCGAGCAAACAAATCAGTCAATAATGGCAATGGATACTGATATTTGACTGTAATCTTATTCAGAAGGCGATAATCTATACAAGGCCTCAGGGAACCATCTTTTTTTGCCACGAAAAAAAAACCTGCTCCCAGAGGGGACGAAGATGGACGAATATGTCCCTTTTCCAAGGACTCCTTAATATAATTCCGCATAGCAGTATGCTCTGGCACTGACAGATTAAATAAACGACCCTTAGGGAACTTACTGCCAGGAATTAATTCTATAGCACAGTCACAATCCCTATGAGGAGGGAGCGAATTGAGCTTAGGCTCCTCAAAAACATCCCGATAGTCAGACAAAAACGCAGGGACCTCAGAAGGAGTAGATGAAGCGATTGAAATCAGAGGTGCATCATCATGAACCCCCTGGCATCCCCAGCTTAACACAGACATTGTTTTCCAATCCAGGACTGGATTATGAGTTTGTAACCATGGCAGACCAAGCACTAGTACATCATGTAAATTATACAGTACAAGGAAGCGAAACACCTCCTGATGAACGGGAGTCATGTGCATGGTCACTTGTGTCCAGTACTGCGGTTTATTCATAGCCAATGGTGTAGAGTCAATTCCCTTCAAAGGAATAGGAACTTCCAGAGGCTCCAGACTAAAACCGCAGCGTTTGGCAAATGACCAATCCATAAGACTCAGGGCAGCGCCCGAATCCACATAGGCATCGACGGAAATGGATGACAGTGAACAAATCAGAGTTACAGACAAAATGAACTTAGACTGCAGAGTACTAATGGCAAAAGATTTATCAACCTTTTTTGTGCGTTTAGAGCATGCTGATATAACATGAGCTGAATCATCACAATAAAAACACAATCCATTTTTCCGCCTATAATTTTGCCGTTCACTTCTGGACTGAATTCTATCACATTGCATAGTCTCAGGTGCCTGTTCAGAAGATTCCGCCAACTGGTGCACAGGTTTGCGCTCCCGTAAACGCCGATCAATCTGAATGGCCATAGCCATAGACTCATTCAGACCTGTAGGCGCAGGGAACCCCACCATAATATCCTTAATGGCCTCAGAAAGACCATCTCTGAAGTTTGCAGCCAGGGCGCACTCATTCCACTGAGTAAGCACCGACCATTTCCGAAATTTTTGACAATATACTTCCGCTTCATCATGCCCCTGAGAGAGGGCTAATAAAGCCTTTTCAGCCTGAATCTCCAGGTTAGGTTCCTCATAGAGCAATCCCAGTGCCAGAAAAAACGCATCCACACTGAGCAATGCAGGATCCCCTGGTGCCAATGCAAATGCCCAATTCTGAGGGTCGCCCCGCAGGAAAGATATTACAATCTTGACCTGCTGAGCAGGGTCTCCAGAGGAGCGAGATTTCAAAGAAAGAAACAATTTGCAATTGTTCCTGAAATTCAGGAAGGTAGATCTATCTCCAGAAAAAAACTCTGGAATAGGAATTCTAGGTTCAGACATAGGAGTGTGAACAACAAAATCCTGTATGTTTTGAACTTTTGCAGCAAGATTATTCAGGCTGGAAGCCAAACTCTGGACATCCATGTTAAACAGCTAAGGTCAGAGCCATTCAAGGGTTAAGAGGAGGTAAGAAGCAGCTAGACAGCAATTAAGGGCTAGGCAGCAAAACGCAGGAAAAAAAAAAATTTCCCTTCAACACTTCTTTTTCTCCTGCTTCAGCCCAAACAATTAACACTTTGTGGGCCGGCTATACTGTCATGTTCCCAATGGCAGGGAATTAAACACATAACACGGGCAAAAACAGGACGAGCTCTAGGGTGATGGAACCTGAGCTGACCGCGATCCTGAACCTCAACACTCAACTAACAGCAGCCGGGGAACGTTCCTGGGGGGACTCTAGACGTCTCGCGCCAGCCGGAGATCTAGCTACCCCTATCAGAAGAATCACAGACCTATCTTGCCTCCAGAGAAATATTCCCACAGAAATAGCAGCCCCCCACATATAATGACGGTGAAATGAGAGGAAGGCACAAACGTAGTTATGAAAACAGATTCAGCAAAATGAGGCCCGCTTAAGCTAGATAGCAGAGGATACAAAAGGTGAACTGCGCGGTCAGCTTAAAACCCTTCAAAATACCATCCTGAAATTACTTGAACTCATGTGCCAACTCATGGTACATGAGTGGTAATTTCAGCCCACTAGAGCAACCAGCAGCAGAAAATTACATATCTGCAAGCTGGACTAAAAACATGAAAGCAAACATGAAACAGGGAAATCCAGACTTAGCTTGTCTTGAAGGCCTAGGAGCAGGTAGCAAAGGTAACAGAGACACACTGATACATTGATAGCCGGCAAGGGAATGACAGGAAAGCCAGGTTAAATAGGAAACACCCAGCCTCTGATGGACAGGTGGAAACCAGAGACCGCAACCCACCAAAGTCACCCAGTACCAGCTGTAACCACCAGAGGGAGCCCAAAAACAGAATCCACAACAGCCGACCAGCTCAAGGACCCCAGGAGAATCAGGCAAAAAGCTCCTAGAGAGGGCATCCGCCTTAACATTCTTAGAACCCGGAAGGTACGAGACCACAAAATCAGAACGGGAGAAAAACAGGGACCATCGGGCCTGTCTAGGATTCAGCCGTCTGGCAGAGTCGAGGTAAATCAGATTCTTATGATCAGTCAAGACCACAATACGGTGCTTGGCCCCCTCAAGCCAATGACGCCACTCCTCAAATGCCCACTTCATAGCCAACAACTCACGATTGCCGACATCATAATTGCGTTCCGCAGGCGAAAACTTTTGAGAAAAGAAGGCACACAGTTTCAACAAGGAACCATCAGAATTCCTCTGAGACAAAACGGCCCCTGCCCCAATCTCAGAAGCGTCAACCTCAACCTGAAATGGAAGGGAGACATCCGGCTGACGCAACACAGGGGCAGAAGTAAATCGACGTTTAAGCTCCTGAAAGGCAGAAACAGCCGCAGAGGACCAATTCGCCACATCAGCGCCCTTCTTCGTCAAATCGGTCAGGGGTTTAACCACACTAAGGAAGTTGGCAATAAAGCGGCGATAAAAATTAGCAAAGCCCAAAAATTTCTGAAGGCTCTTCACAGAAGTGGGCTGGATCCAATCATGAATGGCCTGAACTTTAACCGGATCCATTTCTATAGATGAGGGAGAAAAAATGAAGCCCAAAAAAGAAACCTGTACTCCAAAAAGGCACTTAGACCCCTTCATGAACAAAGCATTATCACAAAGGATCTGAAATACCATCCTGACTTGCTTCACATGAGACTCCCAATCATCTGAAAAAATCTAAATATCATCCAAATATACAATCATGAATTTATGAAGATAATTCCGAAATATATCATGCATGAAGGACTGAAACACAGATGGGGCATTAGAGAGCCCGAATGGCATCACAAGGTATTCAAAATGGCCTTTGGGCGTATTAAACGCAGTTTTTCATTCGTCACCCTGCTTAATACGAACAAGATTATATGCCCCTCGAAGGTCAATCTTAGTAAACCAACTAGCCCCCTTAATCCTGGCAAACAAATCAGAAAGCAAAGGCAAAGGGTATTGGAATTTGACCGTGATCTTATTTAAGAGGCGATAATCAATACAGGGTCTCAAGGAGCCATCCTTCTTGGCAACAAAAAAACCCCTGCTCCCAATGGTGAAGAAGATGGCTGAATATGCCCCTTCTCCAAAGATTCCTTAACATAGCTCCGCATGGCGGTATGTTCTGGCACAGACAGGTTAAAAAGTCGGCCCTTAGGGAACTTACAACCTGGAATCAAGTCGATAGCACAATCACAGTCCCTATCCGGTGGAAGGGAACTGGACTTGGGCTCATCAAATACATCCTGGAAATCTGACAAAATCTCAGGAATTTCAGAAGAGGGGGAGGAGGTAATTGACAACAAAGGAACGTCACCATGAACCCCCTGACAACCCCAACTAGTCACAGACATAGATTTCCAATCTAATACCGGATTATGCACCTGTAACCATGGGAAACCCAGCACAATAGCATCATGCAAATTATGCAACACCAGAAAACGACAATCTTCCTGATGAGCTGGCGCCATACACATGGTCAGCTGTGTCCAAAACTGAGGTTTATTTTTTGCCAGCGGTGTAGCATCAATGCCCCTCAAAGGAATAGGACTCTGCAAAGGCTGCAAAGGGAACCCACAACGTCTGGCACATTCTAAGTCCATTAAGTTTAAAGCGGCGCCTGAATCCACAAATGCCATGACAGAAAATGACGATAATGAGCAGATCAGGGTCACAGATAACAGAAATTTAGGTTGTACAGTACTGATAGTAACAGTACTAGCGATTCTCTTAGTACGCTTAAGGCAATCAGAAATAACATGAGCAGAATCGCCGCAGTAAAAACACAACCCATTCTGACGTCTGAATCCTTGTTGTTCAGCTCTAGACACAATCCTATCACACTGCATAGGCTCAGGACTCCGCTCGAAAGACAACGCCATAGCGTGCACAACTCTGCGCTCGCGTAAGCGCCGATCAATCTGAATGGCCAGAGACATAGAATCACTCAGACCAGCAGGCGTGGGAATCCCCACCATAACATCTTTAACAGATTCCGAAAGACCCTTTCTGAAAATTGCAGCCAAGGCATCCTCATTCCACTTAGTCAGCACAGACCATTTTCTAAATTTCTGGCAATATAATTCTGCCGCTTCTTGACCCTGAGACAGGGCCAACAAGGTCTTCTCAGCATGATCCACTGAATTAGGTTCATCATACAATAACCCTAGCACTTGAAAAAGGTGTCTACATTAAGCAAAGCAGGATTTCCAGCTTCCAGGGAGAACGCCCAATCCTGAGGGTCACCGCGCAGCAGAGAAATGACTATTTTAACCTGCTGGATGGGATCACCAGAGGAACGGGGTTTCAGAGCTAAAAACAGTTTACAGTTATTTTTAAAGCTCAAAAATTTGGACCTGTCCCCAAAAAACAAATCAGGAGTTGTAATTCTAGGCTCTAAAACCGGAGTCTGAACGATATAATCGGAAATACCCTGTACTCTAGCAGCAAGCTGGTCCACACGAGAAGCCAATCCCTGAACGTCCATACCAGCGCCAAACTCCTGAACCACCCAGAGGTAAAGAGGAAAGAAAAAGCACAACAGACTACAGAAAAAAAATGGCTCAGCACTTTCCTTTCCTTCTTCTGAGATGCAATTAACTCATTGTTGGCCAGTTGTACTGTTATGAACTGGTGGCCTAGGAGCAGCATGAGACGTACTCTGGAGAAGGTGGTACCTGTACTGACCGCAGGCCCTGAACTTAACACCGCAACTAGAAGTAGCCGTGGAATGTACCTATCACTCCCTAGACATCTCGACCCAGCCGGAGGACTAATTACCCCTAGAGATAGAAAAGGGAAAACTATCTTGCCTCAGAGAAAATTCCCAAAGGATAGACAGCCCTCCCACAAATATTGACTGTGAGAAGAGAGGGAAATAACATACGCAGAATGAAATCAGAATTTAGCAAAGGAGGCCACTTCTAGCTAAATAGAAAGGATAGGACAGAGTACTATGCGGTCAGTATTAAAACACTAGAAAATATCCACCACAGAAAATACAAAATCTCCACATCTAACTAAAGGCATGGAGGGTATATCTGCATCTCCAGAGATACCAGCTTGGCTAAACAAATCCTTATACAGACCAAGCTGGACAAGACAAAACATGGAAAATAACTAGAAAGATCAGGCCCACAGCATGTGGACTGCAGAAAACAAAGCCAGCACTTATCTTTGTTGAAATGAACAGCCAGCAAGAGAGACCAGGCAGGGAAGTGAATCCTCCAGGAAACAATGGACAACTGGCACTAACTAAAGGGTCAAGCAAGACTAAATAGCCCAGTCAGAATTGCAATAAGTGGACACACCTGATGAATGCTGCGATCCCAAGACAGCAGCACTACCACTTATAACCACCGGAGGGAGCCCAAGAGCAGAATTCACAACAGAAAAGACTATAAACATAAGGGTGAATGACCTCGGGGAGATCAAAACATCCAACACCGCGGAGACACCATCACGTGTTCCTCAACGCAGTGATCCAGAACACTGCCCCCATCCCTGATGGGAAATATGCAAATGCATGTAGAGAGTCCTGTATTTCAGCTCTTGATATTTATGGGTTTTTCTTTCCATCCTGAACAATTTTCCTGGCAGTTGTGGATGATATTTTTTATGGTCTGCCTGACCGTAGTTTTGTTTTTACAGAGCACCTGACTTTCCATGTGTCAATCACAGTTTGAACGCTGCTGACTGGCATTTTCAATTCCTTGGATATCTTTTTGTATCCCTTTCCTATTTTATACAGTTCAACTACCTTTTCCCGTAGATCTGTTGACAATTCTTTTGCTTTCCCCATGACTCACAATCCAGAAACGTCAGTGGCTGGATGAAAGATGTAAGAGTCTATCTAGATCCCAGAAACTCACTCAGCTTTTATGCACACACTGATTACAAGCAAACAGGTCACAGGTGAGGATGTTACCTTTAGTAGCCATTCAAACCCATTTGTGTCAACTTGTGTGCATGTTATCAGGCCAAAATCACCAGGGTATATGAACTTTTGATCAGGGTCATTTGGATGTTTTGGGTTGTCGTTATGATTTAAAAAGAGAAAACACAGTAGTTTGACAATAATTGACTTCGCACAAAAAGAAAAAAAAGAGCATGAACGGCACCTCCAAAAATCATACGTTGATCTAAAGCCGCTAGGCAAAAATTTATATAACTTAACATGAGCTTCTTAGTTTAACATTCTGATCAGACTGTATGAAGCCCACTGCCACGTCACGGCAAACCTCATAGTTGGTCCTACCGCCCTAACGGAGCGGAGCCGTGTGGCGACCACCGCCACAACTGCAGTACACCAGCAGGGCAGATGGTCTGTTGACCCACAGCACCCATGCTGCAAGACTGAGTCCCCATGACTCCAGACCTCACCTCCCCACCAGCAAAAACTACAGCAACAATGGCCGCCACACAGCATCCACACCAAAATGAAAGGAGCACTGAAACTCACCTTCATCCAGCTCTTCAATGAGAGCCAAAATGGGCTAGACAGATTACTTTGCAGTCTCCTGCTAATTAAAATCACCTGTGCCAAATGGGAGGCATGCTGGTCCAAGAAAGAGACAAGAACATGCTTTCCACAAAAAGAAAAAAAGAGCATGAACCGGACCTCCAAAAATCATACGTTGAGCTAAAGCCGCTAGGCAAAAATTTATATAACTGAACATGAGAGTTAGGGCTAGCGGAATGCACCGAGTATATATAGGTAGCTATAAGGTGCGTTCGCAGCCCGGGGTCCACCGTGCAGGGACATCTGCTGCAAAGTAATGGCGGATAGACTATAAGCTCACACGTGGGTTAAGCTTCACCCCTTGTGAACTGGAAGCGATCTCTGTTACCTCACAGAGACGTGCTTTACACAAACTATTACCCTAACTAGGGTTGCGCTTGCTCTGAGACCAGATGCAAAGCCAACGGCTAAGTGCCCCCACTGACGCTAGCTGCCTGCCTAAGTGTACAGCCCCAGAACTAAACAGACTCACACCACATATGACTGAGTTGTAGAGTATCCACTGGCATTAGCCAAACATATTTGATACTAGCGCATGGCCGTGTGGCCATGCAAACCTTTTATAGTTGCAACGTTCAGGACCTTCCTGGTGGACCAATAGGAGCTGCTACAGGGCCTGAGCATGTGACCCCCGACCTCCAATGAGAGGTCCTCCCGTGGGCATGCTCAGTGTGTGAAAAGCAGGACTTAGTCCTAGAAAAGCCTGCTCGCCGCTGACCTGTGCTGGCCTGGAAAGGTAGCAGTAACCATCCGCACAGTATCAGGCTGAGCCAGACGCTGGGACCGACGTCTCCACTGAGCAGGCTCCACTGTGGCTGGAGGAGAATGGGAGACTGCAGCAGACATGGTTCAAGATTCCCCCTGTGCCTCGGTGGGAACTTGACACCTAACAATGAGGTTCTTAGTTTAACATTCTGATCATACTGTATGAAGCTCACTGCCACATCAGGGCAAACCTCTTAGTGGGTCCTCCCGCCCTAATGGAGCGGAGCCATGCGGCAACTTCACCCAACCACTAACCATGAGTGGAGAAAAAGTTATGGTGTTATCATTCATATTTTCTGAAAAAAGGCCAAGAAAGCAAAAATCCCTCTGGGGTATGTAAACTTTTGAGCACAACTGTACATTGCTGAAATCGTACAGTTAGTATTGTGGATCGAGCAGCAGTTATCAGCTGTCAGGATCCCTTCAGAATACCTTTTTCAGTGTTTGAGTATCGTAGCGTTTCTTATGAGCGTGGTCAGTATGGCATCTGAATACTAACAGTTTGAAATATCTATTAGATTTGAATGTAAAGAAAACTTCCTTTTCTTTCACACATTTTAGGTTGTTCTTCACCCTTGTAAAGCTAAACTGTGAGTGGTACTCAAGAGCCCTTACCAAGGACAAGAAAATAGGACAAAAACATGCTTTGCATATAAATCCGCTCTTTTGTAGAATATGAAAGGACAAGTCTGCATTTTTGTGGCTTTGCATTAATCAAGCATTTCCTTCAAATGTCTACTACTTACGTATTCAATTCACCATAGTTTGGCAGTTCTTAAAACTATGTTACAAGACAAAGTTGACTTTTTTGTTAAATAAAACAACCTATTGTAGATGTTGACATGACAGTCAAGCAACATTTGAAAAACAGAACACAAGTATGAAATGCAGGCGGCAGAACAGCGAAAAGATAAGTAAATGTCTGCAAGCAAATCTGGTATATGATGACAGGCTTGAAAACCACGTCCTGTAAAAAGTTGGCTTTTACCTATTAATCTGTATCTGCAAAAAACTTTAAGGTTAAGTTCCCACGATGAGTTTGTTGGTGAGTTTTTGCTGCAACAAAACGCAGCGTCTTACAGTTCCAGCGAAGTGGATGGGATTCACAGTAATCTCATGCTTGCTGCTTTTTGTAATGCATTTTTGTTGCGATTTTGCTGTTGAAAGCAGCACTAAAAACGCATAAAATCCACACATGATGCTTTGCCAAAGCCAAATAACAGGAAGTATCCAAAACATAGCAGCTTCAATTAAAACATGACATATCAAAAATAAGCAATAACTGCAGGACCAAAAATGTGATAAAGTCTCAAGTAACCTAATTTACTTAAGGCTAAGTTCTCACCATGAACTTTTAGTTAGTTTTTGATGCTGCAGAATTTCTGCACCTATTAAGTTACTTGCGTTGTTTCAAAAGTTCTCAGTGTAAAAAACTCACCAAAAACTCATCATGAAATTGTAACCCAAAGCTACGTTTCCACGATGAGGTTTTGGTGCCTTTTTGACGTTGCCGATTTTTACTGTGCCAAAAAAGTTTTACAGTTCCAGAAAAGTGGATCTTGTGCCCACTGTGCTTCTTTTTAGCGAAGCGTAAAGTGACCTGCGGTGCATGTTTCAAATCCTCAAAATATAAATTTTTCTTGCTGGTACATTTTCTGTGTGGATTTTCCCCACAGACTTACATTAGGTGCGGAAATTGCAAAGGTAAAAAACGCACAGGCATTTCAAGTGTGTATCCGTGGCGGAAACGCATCCTAAAAGGCATGTAATCCACACCTAAGTATGTCAATATAGTTTTGTCAAAGTCAAATGCCAGGATGAATCAAAAACAAAGAAGCTTTATTTAAAGCATGACACATCCACAAGAGACCAAAAACGTAGAGTTAAAAACACGATGCAAAAATACAAGTAACCTAATTTATACAATAGGTGCAGAAACTTTGCAACGTCAAGAACGCACCAAAAGCTCAAGGTCGGAACGTAGCCTAAAGGGCTCGGACCGAGAAAGAGTCATTTTTTTAAATCACTCCCCTACTGTTGCAAGAACAGGGCATCTTACCTGTGCCCCAATATGTCTGCTGATGGTAAAGGGTAACTATCATTTATTTTTATATTTCATAAATCAACAGCACATGAGAAAATAAGAAACTTTGTAATATATCTTATCAAAGAAATCTACTTCTTTCTCCTCCAGGACTGAGCATTCATTCTCAAAATTCTGAACTCCAAGGTAAAATTTGCATTCCGTGAAGACAGATTGTTACATTACTGAGATAGGAGACGGCAGTTACTATTGATAAAATTCTATTGCGATAATTGAAAAATCTGTCTTCACTGAATACAGATTTTACCCTTGAATTCAGAATTTTGAGAAAGAAGCAGAATTATCTGATAAGATGTTACAAAGTTTCCTATTTTCATAGATACAAATAATTTATGCAATAAAAATTAAAACTCTTTAAAGCACCAATACTATTTGTGTAACTTTTTTTTTTTGTTTTTTTTATTTAGCAGATAACTTTGTAAATTGAGAATGGCATCCATATTTTTGTATGTGTCTGCATTTCAGAAGGAAACGGTAAAACCATCAGTCCGTGTTGATGTATTTCCTTTGATCTTCTGGTATTTTAGTTAAGTGCACATTGCCCTGCATGACATAGAGGTCTGCTGGAGCATAACCTGTTTTTGTTTTGAAAATAGATAATCCAGACAATCAACATTTTTGGTTTTGTAATGCTTATCATAATATGTGGATTTCTCGAAGGAGTAGGTAGACGGAAACCAGGCATGCAAGCTGTGTAAGTGATGTGTTTACTTAGCGTGGAGTAAAATAACGTAAGAGCTTCTTACCACGTCACGCTCTTTAAATCTATGTTAAACAGGTCTTCAACCTTCATTCCAACTGCTGCAGAATATAATAAAAGTACAGCTCTTGGCCATTTTGTTAAAATACTGTGCTGTAAGTTAAATGTCAGGTGACTAGTAAAATGGTCATGCACTTAAAAAGATAAAATTACTCATTAAAAGTGTTGCTTTAGCGCTTTGCTATTTTTCCATTTTACGGAATGAGACAACCCCTTTAACTCATACATTTATTATAGGATAAACACCTTCTTAAAAAAACATAGTTGTTAGAAGGATAAATCTAGGAGTGGTGGATTTTCTGGTTATTTTTGGTTGGAATTCCACACAGTAAAGGAATCCAGTCACATCACCTTCGTCATTCTGTCACGGAAAGACTGTGGATTTTCACAGCAGATTTCACCACTTCAATACACGGTATAAGCAGTTATTTTAATGGTGATGAATCCATAGCAAAAAAAAATGCATGGGGATTTTGTTACTTATATAAGTTCAAAAAGACAAAGGTCCATCAAGTTCAACCTTTCTCCACCTGTTTTACATTCTCTATCACTAAATTATTTGTAAATGCTGATATACAGTGACTTGCAAAAGTATTAAACCCCTTTTTCTTGCTACTTCACAACCTGGAGTTTCAATGTTTTTGTTTTTAGGGTTTACATCAGTTCATGTAAAGAACTTACCCACAACTGTGAGCATTTGGTTTTCTTTTTATTATGAAGCAAACAACAAATAGGTAAAAGAACTGAAAACTTCAGTGTGCATAACTATTTAACCTCCTAAAGTCAGTACTTTGTAGAGCCTCCTTTTGCGGCAATTACAGCTGCAAGTCACTTAGGATAAGTTTCTATGAGCTTTCCAAATCTTGCCACTGGGATTTTTGCCTGTTGCTCAATTCAAAACTGCTCCAGCTCCTTGAAGTTAGATGGTTTTCTCTGGCGAACAGCAATCTTCAAGTCTGACCACAGATTCTCAATTGGGTTAAGCTCTGGGTTTGGACTAGGCCACTCCAAAACATTTACACATTTCCCTCTTAACCCCTCGAGTGTTGCTTTAGCAGTATGCTTTGGGTCATTGTCTTCTTGGAAGGTGAACCTCCGTCCCAGTCTGAAATCACTGACAGACTGAAACAGTTTTGCTCAAGAATAGCCAAGTATTTCGCACCATCAATCTACCCCTCAGCTCAGACAATTTTCCCTATTCCTGCTGCTGAAAATTATCCCCACAGCATGATCCTGCCACTACCACATTCATTATGAAGATGGTGTTCTTGGGGTGATTTGCTGTGTTGGTTTGGCGACAGACATAGCATTTCCCTTGGTGGCCAAAAAGTTAAATTTTGGTCTCATCTGACCACAGCACCTTCATACATACATTTATGGAGTCTACCACATGCCTTTTGGCAAACTCGAAAGGAGCCTGACAATTTGTGTGTAAGTAAATCTTTCTACTATCTCTTCCATAAAGGCCACCTCTATGGAGTGTACAGCTTATAGTGGTTGTATGGACAGATACTTCATCCTCTGCTTGGGAACTCTGCAGCTCCTTCAGGGTCACCTTTGGTCTCTGTGCTGCCTCTCTGATTAATGCCCTCCTTGCCTGAGCTGAAAGTTTTAGTGGGCGGCCCCCTCTTAGCAGGTATGTTGTGGTGCCATATTCTTTCCATTTGATGATAATGGATTTGATGGTGCTACGGGGATCATCAGAGAGTGGGATATTTTATTATATCCCAACCCTGACTTGTGCTTCTCAACAACTTGTTTGGAGATCTCCATGGTCTTCATTGTGTTTGGTCCCATAAATTTAATTTATGCCTATATTTTTCTCACTTCAACAACTTAGACTATTTAGTGCTTATGCATCACACACAGATCAGATAAAAAAAATATTTAAACACAGATTGTAATGTAACAAAATAGGTAAAAAGCCTAAGGGGTGAAAATGTTCACAAGCCACTGTAATATCTGCCATTATTACCTGTTGTGGTCGGCATTCCACAGTCTGACTGCTCTACCTGTAAAGAACCCTTTCCTATTTTGCTGCCATAATCGCCTTTCCTTCATACATAGTGAATGCCCCCTGGTCCTTTGGAAGTGATAAATCTCATGTGCCAGTCCTTTCTATTGACCACACATGCATGCACACATATAAATGAGATCACCTCTCAGATGTCTTTTTTTAAGCTAAAGAAGTCCGACTTTTCTAACTCCTCATGAAAAGTCAATATTCACACATCTGTATTTTCGTTCCGAGTGAAAAAATTGACAGCACTCGGACCAATAATATTGAATAGGTCTGTTCAGCTGATATTTTTTTGCACAGACTGAGCACTTTCAGGAAAAAATTGCACTATACACTACTGTAGTAGTCTTCTTCGTATTTTGGATGAGACTTGACTGTTTAAGTCTGAGTGTGCAAAAATAAAACAGAACCCAATCAGATCAACCGTATAGCATCCGATTTTTATGGATACATTTGCAATTCTTTAACATAGGTGGTTTTGCCATTTTTTTTTTATAACTGCTGATGTATAAAAATGGATGCCATATGGATTGCCTGAGGATTGAAAAATTGGCCGTTTTTTGGGGGATAAAAATCTGATGATTTTTTTTATACACTTGTGTGAATGCAGCCTTAGAGAGACCGTAGCCCGCCTGTGAATTGACTGTTGCTTTCCAGTAACCTTTTAAAAATCTAGAGTCTTTTTTATTCTACAGAGTGTCATCAGCAAAGACTGACACTTTACTCTCAATAGAAATAAGTAACAAAATCCCTATTAATAAAGATTAAAAAAGAATTAGGCCTAGCACTGATCCTTGCAGTATCCAACAGCTTACTGCAGCCCATTCAGTGAATGTACCATTTACAACAACATGTTGGGCCCAATTCATCATTTATGTGTTTTTAAGTGACTTTTCTTTTTGTTTTGGGGTATTTGTTGTTGTTGTTTTGGGGTCAGAATTGTAAAAAAAAGTTTTAAAAAAAGTGTCTTTATTTTGGTCTTTAACCTTTTTTACAATTTTTTAGTGCAAAAAAAAGTTGCACAGTTTTTAAAAATTGTGCCAAAGTTTCTGGCGTATAAAAAAAAATCACTCCAGTAGGGATTGGAGTACATTTGTGACAAATTTAGCAAATTTTCAAAAAGTCACAATTAATGAATCAGGTGAAAACATCCAGGAGCTCTAAACCACATTGGCCAACTAAAAAAAAACAGGTGAACACACAAAACATGGACAGAAAAATACAGAGCAAATAAAGCACTAAAAACTGGACGAAAAACAGGTGCAATAATAAAAATAAATTGGGTCCTTTGTTTCCTGTCCGTTAGCCAGTTTTTAAGCTTTGGAGCTTCAGTATAAGGCTGCTATGTGGTACAGTATCAAAGGTTTGTGCATAGTCCAGATAAATCACATCAGCCGCATTACCTACATCCAGAGTTGCACATTACCCTCCTCCAATCCTGTAGCACAGACTTTGTTACAAAAGAGTCTAAGAAGTAGTGTTGAGCATTCCGATACTGCAAGTATCGGGTATCGGCCGATACTTGCTGTATCGGAATTTCCGATACCGAGATCCGATATTTTTGTGATATCGGGTATCGGGTATCGCAACAACATTAATGTAATAATGTGTAAAAAAGAGAATTAAAATAAAAAATATCGCTATACTCACCTGTCCGACGCAGCCGGGACCTCAGCGAGGGAACCGGCAGCGTTCTTTGTTTAAATTTCGCGCTTTTACTTGGTTACGTGAAGTCCCGGCTTGTGATTGGTCAGGGCGGCCATGTTGCCGGGACGCGGACCAATCACAGCAAGCCGTGACGAAATTACGTCACGGCTTGCTGTGATTGGTCCGCGTCCCGGCAACATGGCCGCCATTAACCAATCACAAGCCGTGACGTCACGGGAGGCTGGACATGCGCGTATTTTGAAAAGCGCGCGTGTCCAGCCTCCAGTGACGTCCCGGCAACATGGCCGCCATTAACCAATCACAAGCCGGGACGTCACGGGAGGCTGGACATGCGCGTATTTTGAAAAGCGCGCGTGTCCAGCCTCCTGTGACGTCACGGCTTGTGATTGGTTAATGGCGGCCATGTTGCCGGGACGCGGACCAATCACAGCAAGCCGTGACGTAATTTCGTCACGGCTTGCTGTGATTGGTCCGCGTCCCGGCAACATGGCGCCGTGACCAATCATAAGCCGGGACGTCACTGGAGGCTGGACACGCGCGCTTTTCAAAATACGCGCATGTCCAGCCTCCCGTGACGTCACGGCTTGTGATTGGTTAATGGCGGCCATGTTGCCGGGACTCGGACCAATCACAGCAAGCCGTGACGTAATTTCGTCACGGCTTGCTGTGATTGGTCCGCGTCCCGGCAACATGGCCGTCCTGACCAATCACAAGCCGGGACCTCACGTAACCAAGTAAAAGCGCGAATTTTAAACAAACAACGCTGCCGGTTCCCTCGCTGAGGTCCCGGCTGCGTCGGACAGGTGAGTATAGCGATATTTTTTATTTTAATTCTTTCTTTTACACATTAATATGGTTCCCAGGGCCTGAAGGAGAGTTTCCTCTCCTTCAGACCCTGGGAACCATCAGGAATACCGTCCGATACCTGAGTCCCATTGACTTGTATTGGTATCGGGTATCGGTATCGGATTGGATCCGATACTTTGCCGGTATCGGCCGATACTTTCCGATACCGATACTTTCAAGTATCGGACGGTATCGCTCAACACTACTAAGAAGTCTATTAATAATTGAGCTCAACTCCCTCAATATCCATGGATGAATGTCATCAGTCCCGCAGGCTTTATCCATATAATTTCGCTCAGCTTATGGCTGTAAAATTAGTAATATTGGGTGGTGAACCTTTTATTGTTGCCTTGCTGAATGATACCTCTCACCGGCAGTTCATTCGTGAACATGGGAGAAAAGTATGAATTTCATATTTCATCCTCTCCTTTGTCTTCTGTATTTAGTTTCCTATGGTCGTCTTTATAGAATGTGATGTTTGTTTTCTTCTTGTCATTAATATATTTATATTTATAGAATTTCTTTATTATGATGTCGTTAGCAATTTGTTTTTCTGTAGCTATGTGCATGTTTATATTTTGTTTTCTTCACCACATTTTTGTGCCCACTGCAAAAAAGCAGAAACTGCTGAAAATGAGACTAGACAGATACACAAAGTGACTTTGCCTTCGTAAAGGGGGTATACAGGACTTTACAAAAAAAAAAGTACCTAAGCACTAAGAGGCAGGAAATTGCAGGTTACGGTGCCATTCTTCCCCGGCACAGAGCGGTGACCACTCCTGCCAGGGATTCAGCTGTCTCTTCTGACGTGACGGGGCTGGACTTCCGGCATCATTCTGACTGACAGTCGGCTCCCCCAGATAGGCAGCGGGGATACGGCTGTCAGTCAGAATGACGCCAGAAGTCCCACCCTGTCCACAGAGCGAAGTGGAAAAGAAGCCTCTGCTTTGTAGACGTGACATCAGCAGATGCTTCTGAATTGCCGGCAGGAGCGGTCACGGCTCTGTACTGGGGAAAAATGGTGCCGGACACAACAGGCAGGTAAGCTGCAGTTACCTGCCTTTTAGTGCTTAGATACATTTTTGTTTTTTTGCAAAGTCCTGAATACCCCTTTAAAAGTGAATGGCCCTATAGGAGGTTTCATCCAAATCCCATTTTTCCGGTCTTCAGACAGAAGCCTCGACTAAGCCGCTGCCTTGTGGCCCAAACACAATGTAAACACTGTCTTACTTTGCTAGCTTAATTTCATTTCTTCTTTTCTACATTTCCTCCTAATGCACTGGGAAATGTAGAAAACAGGAGATTTTATTAGTGAGATAAGATAACTCTTATACTTTGCATTTTCCTGTAGCTCAAAGCTGCACCGCAGTCACAGAGGAAAAGTTAATATGCAAAAAAATAGAATAATTGTGGTTAGATTCAATGGAAAAGTTTGATAAAGATCTGAATACCTTTCCTCAGTCAGACAGAGGCTGAGCTGGGGGATGTGCATATTTGAAAGGGTTCTGTCAACTAAAGGTTTTTCAACCTGAGAGAAGTATAATGTAGAGGCAGAGTCACTGATTCCAGCGATGCATCACTTACTGGGCTGCTTGCGTTAGTTTTGATAAAACCAGCAGGAGATGATCCCGGAGGACTAGTAAACCTGTTCCCAGGTAGTCCTCCATATTCATGAGCTCTGTGCAACCTCCACTCCAATTCTGATTGGTAGCTTTCTGCCTATGCACAGTGTACAGAGAAAGCTGCCAATCAGTGATGTGAGCGGGTTTACACAGAGCTCAGCATTCAGAGAACTGTCAGATCTGCAGCAAAGAAAACTGTAGTTTTATCAAATGTACAATAAGCAGCACAGCAAGGGACACCGCTGGAATCAGGGTCTCTGCCCCTACATCATGCTGCTCTAAAATGGGCTGGCAAAACCTTGTGAAAGGTTTCCCTTAAGTCTATGGAGATAAAAATACATCTGAGCAAACTTGCTTAATTGCGTCAAAGTAAAAATGAATAGTTCAGAAGCAGAATCTACAATAAAAGATAAAGCAACAACAAAAAATATTATCTTTGTAGTATCCTTTGCAAGTATCAATTTCTGCCCTGTTATTCAAATTTCATCTTTGTCATAGTATTAAAGCAACCCACCCATCAAACATGACACTGAGGGTCCGTGCTGGGAAATGAATAAATGTAGTAAGTGATCACAGCTGACTGCCGGAGGTTACATGTGAACCTGCGCTTCAATTTCACAAGAGGTTTTCACAATAGGACAGATGTTTTAAAAACCTCATGTCTGGCTACCTTATTTGTCAGGTTGTTTTTTTTTCACATTTTTATTAAATTTTGGTATTTTTCCTAATTCACTGC
This sequence comes from Ranitomeya variabilis, assembly GCF_051348905.1. NCBI lineage: Eukaryota > Metazoa > Chordata > Amphibia > Anura > Dendrobatidae > Ranitomeya > Ranitomeya variabilis. The sequence goes on from NC_135238.1 coordinate 192,193,538, forward strand.
ATACTTACCTTATACAATTAGTCGAAACATCAATATGCTCCTCTGAAATGTCCAACTTCATATTCTGGCCTTAGTTTACTCTTCAACAAGAAGTTTACATCTATTTATCTTTGAGCAATAATACTTGTTACGTACCGGGTTCCATTTTCTGTAGCCAAGTCTGGTGAGGTTTCTCCGGTGGCGGCGCTAGGAGCAGCGGGTGCGTTACTGCCAGCATTCTATATGCATACACGCGGTCACATGCCGACTACCCTTGCATGGCTTCTCTCAATGCAAGTGAACAGAGCAAGGCTGGACACGTCTAGTAGAAATGTGGCCAGAAGTATGCAAATTGAATACTTACAGTTACATGATCGCCCTCCCCTAGCGCCGAAGTATCCTCACAGTGCTCACTGTGCACTGTGAGGACCCACAAGTCTGCAGTCACATAGGGTGACTACAGACTTGAACACCAAGCCTGGACGACCCCTTCAACCACAGTTTTCCCAAGCACTTTTTTCTTGAACATAATAGACTTCCCCTTTGCCTGAGGCTTACAATAATAGAAGAAATCCATGAACATTATGCAGATCAAAATGAGAGATTAAAGGGGTGGTCCGAAACTAACATTTATTTTATTCCTAAATATATGTCATAATCTAATCTCTTTTCTAATATACTTTGATTAAAAAGTCCCTATTTTCCCTGACTACGCTGCTTTTTTTTTCTACTACTTCCTGTTTCATGACACTTTATTTGAGAATCCCAGTGCATGCTGGAATACACAAATGAGTCATCATCAGTAGGCAGAAACTGCAGTCTTTCACTTCCGCAGCCTCTGTCCCCACCTTGAAATGAAATGTCAGTTACGTCTGTTTCATGGGCTAGGCTAGTCCCTGCTCTACTGAGCATGTGTCAGTTGTGAATTTCTGATGTACACTCAGTAAGATCTTGTCACTGTGCAATAGGCATAGTGACGGTGCGCTCCCTCACCAACTGTAATGAGAAGTGATGACCCAGGAAGGGGAGTGCACTGTCACTGTGAATTGTAAGGTGAAAACCCGGCAAGCAGAGACCAGCCCCGAATGATCAGCATTATCACCTGTTTCGTATAAATGGTTGCTCATACATTTCATGCACCTAATTATAACCCTAAAGAATCCCTGACGTCGTGCTACTGTGCCTAGAAAAACTGATGCTGTTTTGAAGGCAAAGTGCTGTCACTGCAAATATTGACTTCATTTAGATTTCTTTTCTGTTCGTTCATTTTTCACTTTAATGCTTTTTAAAGGGAACCTGTCAGCAGTGTCAGGTCGGCGCCGTTATACCAAATAAAATGGTTGATGAAATCTGTCTTGTTGTTTCTTAATCTTTATTTTTAGTTTTGTGTTAATGATATGCTCGTGTCCTACGGCGGGGTTCATGTATGTGGTGCTCTGATCATATTTTCATAATGCACCAGATACATGAACCCCGCCTTAGGACACGAGCATATCATTAACACAACAATCCCGTGGAGGGAGAGGATATAGAAGTGGGTACCCCAGGTAATCAGAGGCATGGGTGGAATGCATTTCTGAGATATAATAATAATATTATAGTTATTTAGTGAGGGTGTCGTGATGTTCACTCATTATTTATCGTTTTTTTTCTGGAAAATCCATTTTCTAGGAATATATTGCGATTGCTATATTTTCAATCAAGAAGGAATTATTTTCCTAGAAGATTAGCGTTATAGGCTATTACTTCATGGAGGGTGATGTTTACCTCCTCTAGGTTAATCCTGCATTATAACAGATTTCCTCCGCTGATCCAGTCCTATTTGACCCTTATTTATTACATCACTGTGCTACAAAATAGTAAGGCTAGGTATGTCTTTAATGGGGTTGCCTTCACTTAAAGAGATATTCCCCAAAAACACGTTTATGGGTGGTCCCCATGGTCAGACCCTCAGCGATTCTGAGATTGGGGCACTTTAACCCAAAACCTGGGGTTTTGCAGCCACGTTCTAAATGGAGAAAAGGAGTATGTACTCAGCCTCCGCACCATTCATTGTCTAGTGGATTGCCGAGTACAAGCTAGGCTATTTTTGGCAGTTCCACATACAATGAATGGAGTGGAGGTTGATCATGGGAACTTCTACTCCATCCAGGATGCGGCTGTAAAGCCCTTTTCTTGATGTTCCAGAGGCCTGATCTTGGGATCTGAAGGGGTCCCAGCAGTCAGATTTCTCCCCTGTGTTCAATAAGTTGTCCCCTATCCCATGGATAACTTGTATTTTTGGGGAATAACTGTTTACTATTAATTTAGTAGATCAGAATATTTACCTTTTTCGTGTTCTTATTCTATTGTGTAAATGTTCCCCTAAACCTCCATGACTGCGATACTAAAATTACATACTTTTGCCTTAAAAAAGACTACTAACTTATTGTAAGTTTAGCATGGAACGAACGAGCAGAAGAGCAGTTGTGGTGTCTCTTTTACTAGTACAATATATAAAATTAATAAAAAAAAAAAAAGCTACAGGGTAAATGTGCACACATGCTTGTTTCTGTATAAAAATACAATAGTATAAATCCCCCGCCAATTCTTACATTCCATCATAGTTTTGACCAAATTAATTGGACAATAAAAATCAGAGTACATAATTGTAGGCTACTGTGTCATTTATGATGTTATTTGTTGGCTCCGTCTGCGTTCATTCAAAGGAATGAAATCATTTTGGTGTTATATTATTTTTGGCTACAAGTGCAAAGCATTGCATGTCCTGAGCAAATGAGTGCTTTAGTAACCAGAAGACAAAGGATCTGATGTTTACTCAAAATTGAGCAATACGATTTGGGTACAGTTTTGAGAAGAAGTGTGGGATCTGAAGTAGCATCCCCTTTATCTCCAGAAGCTCAGATTCTCCTTATAAATATTTGGTGCATCCATCGCCTCTTGAGTTAATTGGATAAATAATAGTTTAGAAATTGTAGGCTTTGGTAGGTAGGTTATGTAGGTATGAGCGCAACAAAGCTGGGCACACAGAGCATGAACAGCGATTTAACAAGCTCTATGGGTCTGTCATACACTTGTTCTGTTTCCTTCCTCTGGGTGCACTGCCCTCTGCTGTGCTCCACATCGGCTTTTGCATTTTGCCTGGAGTGGATCAATTATATCATCTTCCTAGACCTATTGTAATAATTATAGGGGATAACTCAGGAGACTCTTTGCGTGGAACAAGACAACTACAGGACACAGTTTTATAAGTGGTAAAGTCTATATTATCACACGGTGATTCAAACAGGTGCAGAGAGAAACTCAAGTCCACAACACTTGGTGCAAATATCAAATGCAGTTCAGCAGTCTATAGGAAACTTCAGAGGAAAATGCAATCACGCAGAAAGTCTATGAAGCACAATTATTCTTGAGGATACTTGACATGAATAAGTCCTTGCTTAGTCCCAAAACACAGATAGATATGCTATAAGGCAGTTCAAATAATATCTTAGCTCAACCAGGGAGGCCTGCGTAATAGTCTCAGGTTCTTGCAGAGCAGCAACAGCTTACATGTCCAGCAAATGCAGATGGAAGTAAACACGAGCAGCAGATGAAGGAGGATTACTGGAACTGGTGTATGCAGCAGGAACTCAGAGCAGAGTAGCAGGATCACCACACAGGTTCACAGGAGTGTTATGGTTCTCAATGGCGAGAGAACATAGCCCAGCATATATAAGAACTAGCTCTTGGAAGATGGAATCTAAACTGACCATGAACTAAACCTGCCGCACAATTAACAGTGGCCGGGTAGCGTGCCTACGTTTTATCCCTAGACGCCCAGCGCCAGCCGGAGGACTAACTAATCCTAGCAGAGGAAAATACAGTCCTGGCTCACCTCTAGAGAAATTTCCCCAAAAGGCAGACAGAGGCCCCCACATATATTGGCGGTGATTTTAGATGATATGACAAACGTAGTATGAAAATAGGTTTAGCAAAATCGAGGTCCGCTTACTAGATAGCAGGAAGACAGAAAGGGCACTTTCATGGTCAGCTGAAAACCCTATCAAAACACCATCCAGAAATTACTTTAAGACTCTAGTATTAACTCATAACACCAGAGTGGCAATTTCAGATCACAAGAGCTTTCCAGACACAGTAACGAAACAGCAGCTGTGAACTGGAACAAAATGCAAAAACAAACAAGGACGAAAGTCCAACTTAGCTGGGAGTTGTCTAGTAGCAGGAACATGCAAAGAAAGGCTTCTGATTACATTGTTGACCGGCATGAAACTGACAGAGGAGCAAGGTTATATAGAGACTCCCACATCCTGATGGGAACAGGTGAACAGAGAGGATGATGCACACAAGTTCAATTCCACCAGTGGCCACCGGGGGAGCCCAGAATCCAATTTCACAACAGTACCCCCCCCTCAAGGAGGGGGCACCGAACCCTCACCAGAACCACCAGGGCGATCAGGATGAGCCCTATGAAAGGCACGGACAAGATCGGAGGCATGAACATCAGAGGCAGTCACCCAAGAATTATCCTCCTGACCGTATCCCTTCCATTTGACCAGATACTGGAGTTTCCGTCTGGAAACACGGGAGTCTAAGATCTTTTCCACAACGTACTCCAACTCACCCTCAACCAACACCGGAGCAGGAGGCTCAACGGAAGGCACAACCGGTACCTCATACCTGCGCAATAATGACCGATGAAAAACATTATGAATAGAAAAAGATGCAGGGAGGTCCAAACGGAAGGACACAGGGTTAAGAATCTCCAATATCTTGTACGGGCCGATGAACCGAGGCTTAAACTTAGGAGAAGAAACCCTCATAGGGACAAAACGAGAAGACAACCACACCAAGTCCCCAACACAAAGCCGAGGACCAACACGACGACGGCGGTTGGCAAAAAGCTGAGTCTTCTCCTGGGACAACTTCAAATTGTCCACTACCTGCCCCCAAATCTGATGCAACCTCTCCACCACAGCATCCACTCCAGGACAATCCGAAGATTCCACCTGACCGGAGGAAAATCGAGGATGAAACCCCGAATTACAGAAAAACGGGGACACCAAGGTGGCAGAGCTGGCGCGATTATTGAGGGCGAACTCCGCCAATGGCAAAAAAGCAACCCAATCATCCTGATCCGCAGACACAAAACACCTCAAATATGTCTCCAAGGTCTGATTAGTCCGCTCGGTCTGGCCATTAGTCTGAGGATGGAAAGCAGACGAAAAAGACAAATCTATGCCCATCCTAGCACAGAATGCCCGCCAAAATCTAGACACGAATTGGGTCCCTCTGTCAGAAACGATATTCTCCGGAATACCATGCAAACGAACAACATTTTGAAAAAACAGAGGAACCAACTCGGAAGAAGAAGGCAACTCAGGCAAGGGAACCAAATGGACCATCTTAGAGAAACGGTCACACACCACCCAGATGACAGACATCTTCTGAGAAACAGGCAGATCCGAAATAAAATCCATCGAGATGTGCGTCCAAGGCCTCTTCGGAATAGGCAAGGGCAACAACAATCCACTAGCCCGAGAACAACAAGGCTTGGCCCGAGCACAAACGTCACAAGACTGCACAAAGCCTCGCACATCTCGTGACAGGGAAGGCCACCAGAAGGACCTTGCCACCAAATCCCTGGTACCAAAGATTCCAGGATGACCTGCCAACGCAGAAGAATGAACCTCAGAGATGACTCTACTGGTCCAATCATCAGGAACAAACAGTCTACCAGGTGGGCAACGATCCGGTCTATCCGCCTGAAACTCCTGCAAGGCCCGCCGCAGGTCTGGAGAAACGGCAGACAATATCACTCCATCCTTAAGGATACCTGTGGGCTCAGAATTACCAGAGGAGTCAGGCTCAAAACTCCTAGAAAGGGCATCCGCCTTAACATTCTTAGAACCTGGTAGGTATGACACCACAAAATTAAACCGAGAGAAAAACAACGACCAGCGCGCCTGTCTACGATTCAGGCGCCTGGCAGACTCAAGGTAAATTAAATTTTTGTGGTCAGTCAATACCACCACCTGATGTCTGGCCCCCTCAAGCCAGTGACGCCACTCCTCAAAAGCCCACTTCATGGCCAAAAGCTCCCGATTCCCAATATCATAATTCCGCTCGGCGGGCGAAAATTTACGGGAAAAAAAAGCACAAGGTCTCATCAAGGGGCAGTCGGAACTTCTCTGCGACAACACCGCCCCAGCTCCGATTTCAGAAGCGTCGACCTCAACCTGAAAAGGAAGAGCAACATCAGGCTGACGCAACACAGGGGCGGAAGAAAAGCGGCGCTTAAGCTCCCGAAAGGCCTCCACAGCATCAGGGGACCAATCAGCAACATCAGCACCCTTCTTAGTCAAATCACTCAATGGTTTAACAACATCAGAAAAACCAGCAATAAATCGACGATAAAAGTTAGCAAAGCCCAAAAATTTCTGAAGACTCTTAAGAGAAGAGGGTTGCGTCCAATCACAAATAGCCTGAACCTTGACAGGATCCATCTCGATGGAAGAGGGGGAAAAAATGTATCCCAAGAAGGAAATCTTTTGAACCCCAAAAACGCACTTAGAACCCTTCACACACAAGGAATTAGACCGCAAAACCTGAAAAACCCTCCTGACCTGCTGGACATGAGAGTCCCAGTCATCCGAAAAAATCAGAATATCATCCAGATACACAATCATAAATTTATCCAAATAATCGCGGAAAATGTCATGCATAAAGGACTGGAAGACTGAAGGGGCATTTGAAAGACCAAAAGGCATCACCAAATACTCAAAGTGGCCCTCGGGCGTATTAAATGCGGTTTTCCACTCATCCCCCTGCTTGATTCGCACCAAATTATACGCCCCACGGAGATCAATCTTAGAGAACCACTTGGCCCCCTTTATACGAGCAAACAAATCAGTCAGCAGTGGTAACGGATATTGATATTTAACCGTGATTTTATTCAAAAGCCGATAATCAATACACGGCCTCAAAGAGCCATCTTTCTTAGACACAAAGAAAAAACCGGCTCCTAAGGGAGATGACGAAGGACGAATATGTCCCTTTTCCAAGGACTCCTTTATATATTCTCGCAAAGCAGCGTGTTCAGGCACAGACAGATTAAATAAACGACCCTTAGGGTATTTACTACCCGGGATCAAATCTATGGCACAATCGCACTCCCGGTGCGGAGGTAGTGAACCAAGCTTGGGTTCTTCAAAAACGTCACGATAGTCAGACAAGAATTCAGGAATCTCAGAGGGAATAGATGATGAAATGGAAACCAAAGGTACGTCCCCATGAGTCCCTTTACATCCCCAGCTTAACACAGACATAGCTTTCCAGTCGAGGACTGGGTTATGAGATTGCAGCCATGGCAATCCTAGCACCAAAACATCATGTAGATTATACAGCACCAGAAAGCGAATAATCTCCTGGTGATCCGGATTAATACGCATAGTTACTTGTGTCCAGTATTGTGGTTTATTACTAGCCAATGGGGTGGAGTCAATCCCCTTCAGAGGTATAGGAGCTTCCAAAGGCTCCAAATCATACCCACAGCGTTTGGCAAAGGACCAATCCATAAGACTCAAAGCGGCGCCAGAGTCGACATAGGCGTCCGCGGTAATAGATGATAAAGAACAAATCAGGGTCACAGATAGAATAAACTTAGACTGTAAAGTGCTAATTGAAACAGACTTGTCAAGCTTCTTAGTACGCTTAGAGCATGCTGATATAACATGAGTTGAATCACCACAATAGAAGCACAACCCATTTTTTCGTCTAAAATTCTGCCGCTCGCTTCTGGACAGAATTCTATCACATTGCATATTTTCTGGCGTCTTCTCAGTAGACACCGCCAAATGGTGCACAGGTTTGCGCTCCCGCAGACGCCTATCGATCTGAATAGCCATTGTCATGGACTCATTCAGACCCGCAGGCACAGGGAACCCCACCATAACATCCTTAATGGCATCAGAGAGACCTTCTCTGAAAATCGCCGCCAGGGCGCACTCATTCCACTGAGTAAGCACAGACCATTTACGGAATTTTTGGCAGTATATTTCAGCTTCATCTTGCCCCTGAGATAGGGACATCAAAGCTTTTTCCGCCTGAAGCTCTAAATGAGGTTCCTCATAAAGCAACCCCAAGGCCAGAAAAAACGCATCCACATTGAGCAACGCAGGATCCCCTGGTGTCAATGCAAAAGCCCAATCTTGAGGGTCGCCCCGGAGCAAGGAAATTACAATCCTGACCTGCTGTGCAGGATCTCCGGCAGAGCGAGACTTCAGGGACAAAAACAATTTGCAATTATTTTTAAAATTTTGAAAGCAAGATCTATTCCCTGAAAAAAATTCAGGCAAAGGAATTCTAGGTTCAGACATAGGTGCATGAACAACAAAATCTTGCAAATTTTGTACCTTCGTGGCGAGATTATTCAAACCTGTAGCTACACTCTGAAGATCCATTTCAAACAGGTGAACACAGAGCCATTCAAGGATTAGAAGGAGAGAAAGAGAGGAAGGCTGCAGTATAGGCAGACTAGCAAGTGATTCAATTATGAGCACACTCAGAACTAGAGAAAAAAAAAAAAAATTTTCAGCAGACTTCTTTTTTTTCTCCTTTCTCAGCCAATAATTTAACCCTTTTAGGCCGGTCAAACTGTTATGGTTCTCAATGGCGAGAGAACATAGCCCAGCATATATAAGAACTAGCTCTTGGAAGATGGAATCTAAACTGACCATGAACTAAACCTGCCGCACAATTAACAGTGGCCGGGTAGCGTGCCTACGTTTTATCCCTAGACGCCCAGCGCCAGCCGGAGGACTAACTAATCCTAGCAGAGGAAAATACAGTCCTGGCTCACCTCTAGAGAAATTTCCCCAAAAGGCAGACAGAGGCCCCCACATATATTGGCGGTGATTTTAGATGAAATGACAAACGTAGTATGAAAATAGGTTTAGCAAAATCGAGGTCCGCTTACTAGATAGCAGGAAGACAGAAAGGGCACTTTCATGGTCAGCTGAAAACCCTATCAAAACACCATCCAGAAATTACTTTAAGACTCTAGTATTAACTCATAACACCAGAGTGGCAATTTCAGATCACAAGAGCTTTCCAGACACAGTAACGAAACAGCAGCTGTGAACTGGAACAAAATGCAAAAACAAACAAGGACGAAAGTCCAACTTAGCTGGGAGTTGTCTAGTAGCAGGAACATGCAAAGAAAGGCTTCTGATTACATTGTTGACCGGCATGAAACTGACAGAGGAGCAAGGTTATATAGAGACTCCCACATCCTGATGGGAACAAGTGAACAGAGAGGATGATGCACACAAGTTCAATTCCACCAGTGGCCACCGGGGGAGCCCAGAATCCAATTTCACAACACAGGAGCAGGTGTATAGCCAGGGAGTAATCAGAGGTCAGGAGCTGGATGCAAGGCAGAATACTCTAGCACAGACTGAAGGCTGGGGTGGAGTTTTATAGCAGGAAGACACAGTGCACATGAGACCAAAGACACCATCTTGGAAAAGGGGAGTAATGCACAAAAAGGTTAAAAAAAATGTTCAGAGTCCTGACACCTATTTAAGGTCCATTTAGGCACACACCTGTGTCTTGGGATTGAGACTCTAGTTCTATATTTGGTGTGCTCCACCATCTTTGCTGTTTGTGTTTGTGCTTGCATTCATCCCTTCTGGGTTCCACTTCATCCGTCTGGATACTACTGAGATTCCCGTGTGTAACAAGTCCTCGCTGCCCATGTGCCTTTCTTCTTGCTTCATCAACCCCTGAGGTCTATGTGCCAACTTGGAGCTAAGACTTAGAAGATCCCCCTCACCTGGTGGCCTATCAGGCTCCATACCATGAAGCTCCTAGCTCTCCATGTGCCAGTGTATGGTACTTCCATTTTAAGATGTATTATTCTTTAAAAACAATCCCTCTAGGTCCAAATATCTTCATCAAGCCACAAACTATATTTTATACTATTTATTGTAAGCATTGGTGGGATGTCAAAGTACAAGTAGGTTACATCATTTCTAGGTTGCAGCACTAGCAGCGTTACAAGGAAATTACTTATTAGCAAGTCTGAAAGTCTTTTTAGCAAAAAATTATAATGTAATAGGACCCATTGATGGAAAATAAATGGCTGGAAAAGACACAATATTCAGCATTTCTGTTGTTGGAGAACTGCTTAGTCATAATAACCTATAATCTCCTTAACACATTGCTGATATAGATGTATAATACTTGGTAGTTAGAACTAAACTCTGCCTAAAGTAGATTAAACTAATTAACTCCAGCGTAATAGTTGATTATAAAAATGTCATTATTGTAGACTAAAGCGTCTATTGAGTACACGCCAGTTACAGTCTGAAATGTTTGGAACATGCACTGTATTTAAAGAGGACCTAAGTCAAAAGGAGATCAGAATATAACATTTTTTTAATATACTTATAATTAGGTAAAGTCTAAAATTTCTGTGCTCTCTATTGGACAACTGTGTGATTAAATACCACTGTGTAGGGGGAAGATTGTGTGCAGCATGTAAACACATTGGAGATCTGTGCTGTCCATGAAGGATGCGATGATATACAGTATGAAGCTACCGCATGTAAGATAGATCACTGTGTATTATTGAGCAGCAGGAGAAGAAGGCTAGCAGAAAGAACCATAGAGTTATAACCTGTCACAACTTCTTTGTGAGGCTGTCGCAGACTCTGTGTATATGTAATGAAAGACACATATAAAATCTTTAAAACCAGCAATGTCAACTCACAGTAAATTAACCTTTTACAAGCAGCTATTTTCTTTTCCAGTAGTATAAACCTTTATAAGCAGCCATGTCCTCCTTTGGAAGATTAACCCTTTAGAAGCAACTGTTCTTTCACGTTTTTCTAGGCTGCAAAATACACAAAGACATTCTATTACAAAGTTAAATTACAAGGTTCATACTTGCCGTTCAGATGCTTTATAGAATCAGCTCCCGCCTCAAATAGTTTCCATCTCAACAAATGTTGTGTTTATTCTAATAAAATGAAAGCAAAACTTACATACTTGTTAGGATGGGTTTACACAACCTTTTAAGAAATCATTCAGAGTTTCATCTAGAAAAGTGGGACGATTTTTTTTCTCATTTGCCATCAGTATACAATCATTTACAGCAGCATTAACTTCCAATTTTTTTTACTTGCGCCCATAGACTTGAATGGGTGCGTTGGTGAAAATTGTGTACACTGATTTTTTTTTTAAAATGCCAATTCGATCAGTGAAAAAGAATCGTTCACTGCCTCATTGAGTAACATTGGTCTGAGTGTTGTCTGTTTTTTTTCTGGATACCACTTGGATGGAAAATACTGTTGTTTGCACGAGCCCTAATACTGAAGGTAATAATCTTATTTCTTTATATGTATTTGAAAAAGGTCTTTTGATTTCATCTTCTGTCTTTTTTTTTTCTTGCATTTTTCTCGGAAGTGCTATGGTTTTTTCAAGCAATAAATCTACATTGAAATATGGCGTAAAATCTGTTATACATAAGAAAAGAAGTTATCACTGTCTTTTATCTCTGTAGTCCTCTACATTACCCACGTCTGATCCAGATGTTCCTTAGATTAGTGGGAAATCTCAATGATGTGCAAACTATACAAAATTCACAAAAACCACATACAGTAGATGAATAATATAAAAGGCATTTGGGAGTGTGATAAAGGCTTGTGGCCAAGTTTCCAATCAAGCTTTGTATACATGCTGAACTCTGGTGCTTAGCTAGATTCCAAGCAATGGAAATACAGATCATCTATATATATAATTGGCTAAGGGGCACTGTATTTCCGTCTGTTTGTCTGTAATGGAAATCCCGTGTCGCTGATTGGTCCCTCCCTACTCTCCTCAAGTCAGTGCCCCCTCCCTACTCCCCTCCAGTCAGTGCCAGTGTGTCGCCCCATCCCGGACCAACTTTTTACTATTGATGCTGCCTATGCAGCATCAATAGTAAAAAGATATAATGTTAAAAATAATAAAAAAAAAAAAAAATTGTGCTATTCTCACCTTCCGCCGTCCACCGATGCGCGCGATGCTGCCGCCAGCTTCTGTTCCCGGTGATGCATTGTGAAATTACCCAGATGACTTAGCGGTCTCGCGAGACCGCTAAGTCATCTGTGTAATTTCGCAATGCATCACTGGGAACGGAAGCTGGCGGCAGCATCGCGCGCATCGGAACAGCTTCAGTGGACAGCGGAGGGTGAGTATATAACTATTTTGTATTGAAATTTTTTTTTAACAGAGATATGGTGCCCACACTGCTATATACTACGTGTGCTGTGTTATATACTGCATGGGCTGTATTATATACTGTGTGGGCTGTGTTATATACTGCGTGGCCTGTGTTATATACTACGTGGGCTGTGTGTTATATACTAAGTGGGCTGTGCTATATATTATGTGGGCTGTGTTATATACTGCCTGGCTGCTATATACTATGTAGGCTGTGTTATATACTGCGTGGGCTGTGTTATATACTATGTGGCCTGTGTTATATACTGCGTGGGCTGTGCTATATATTGCGTGGGCTGTGCTATATATTATGTGGGTTGTGTTATATACTACGTGGCTGCTATATACTATGTGGCTGTGCTATATACTATGTGGCTGTGCTATATACTACATGGCTGTCTGTGTTACGTGGGCTGTGCTATATACTATGTGGCTGCTATATACTATGTGGCTGCTATATACTATGTGGCTGCTATATACTACGTGGCTGTGCTATATACTACGTGACTGTGCTATATACTACGTGGCTGCCTGTGTTATATACTACGTGGCTGTGTTATATACTATGTGGCTGTGTTATATACTACGTGGCTGTGTTATATATTACGTGGCTGTGCAAAGCGCGATGTACATACATACATACCGTATATACTCGAGTATAAGCTGACCCGAGTATAAGCCGACCCCCCTAATTTTGCCACAAAAAACTGGGAAAACTTATTGACTCGAGTATAAGCCTAGGGTGGAAAATGCAGCAGCTACCGGTGAATTTCAAAAATAAAAATAGATGCTCCATACTGTTCATTATGGCCCCATAGCTGTGCCATATAGTGCTCTGCACCATTATTGCCCCATAGCTGTGCCATATAGTGCTCTGCACCGTTCATTATTGCCCCATAGCTGTGCCATATAGTGCTCTGCACCATTATTGTCCCATAGCTGTGCCATACAGTGCTCTGCACCATTATTGCCCCATAGCTGTGCCATATAGTGCTCCGCACCGTCCATTATTGCCCCATAGCTGTGCCATACAGTGCTCTGCACCATTATTGCCCCATAGCTGTGCCATATAGTGCTCTGCACCGTCCATTATTGCCCCATAACTGTGCCATACAGTGCTCTGCACCATTATTGCCCCATAGCTGTGCCATACAGTGCTCTGCACCATTATTGCCCCATAGCTGTGCCATACAGTGCTCTGCACCATTATTGCCCCATAGCTGTGCCATATAGTGCTCTGCACCATTATTGCCCCATAGCTGTGCCATATAGTGCTCTGCACCGTCCATTATTGCCCCATAGCTGTGCCATACAGTGCTCTGCACCATTATTGCCCCATAGCTGTGCCATACAGTGCTCTGCACCATTATTGCCCCATAGCTGTGCCATACAGTGCTCTGCACCATTACTGCCCCATAGCTGTGCCATATAGTGCTCTGCACCATTATTGCCCCATAGCTGTGCCATACAGTGCTCTGCACCATTATTGCCCCATAGCTGTGTCATATAGTGCTCTGCACCATTATTGCCCCATAGCTGTGCCATATAGTGCTCTGCACCATTATTGCCCCATAGCTGTGCCATATAGTGCTCTGCACCATTACTGCCCCATAGCTGTGCCATATAGTGCTCTGCACCATTACTGCCCCATAGCTGTGCCATATAGTGCTCTGCACCATTGCCCCATAGCTGTGCCATATAGTGCTCTGCACCATTGCCCCATAGCTCTGCCATATAGTGCTCTGCACCGTCCATTATTGCCCCATAGCTGTGCTGCTGCTGCAATAAAAATAAAACACATACTCACCTCTCTTGCAGCTCCTCGGCGCCATCTTCCCGGCGTCTCCCTGCACTGACTGATCAGGCAGAGGGCGGCGCGCACACTATATGCGTCATCGCGCCCTCTGCCTGAACAGTCAGTGAGGAGAGAGAGAGACGCCGGGAAGATGGAGACAGCGCCCGGCGTGTGGAACGAGGACAGGTGAATATGCGATACTTACCTGCTCCCGGCGTCCCGCTCCTTCCCCCGGACAGCTGGTCTTCGGTGCCGCAGCCTCTTCCTCTATCAGCGGTCACCGGCACCGCTTCATTAGAGAAATGAATAGGCGGCTCCGCCCCTATGGGAGGTGGAGCAGCCTATTCATTTCTCTAATGAGCGGTCCCACGTGACCGCTCAGGGGAAGAGGCTGCTGCACCCGGAGACCGTGTGACAGGCAGGGGGAGCGACAGGAGCGCCGGGACTAGGTGAGTATGCATCAGCGCCCTCTCCCCCTCACCCGCCGACCCCACCGCCGACCGTGACTCGAGTATAAGCCGAGGGGGCACTTTCAGCCCAAAAATTTGGGCTGAAAATCTCGGCTTATACTCGAGTATATACGGTACATACATATTCTAGAATACCCGGTGTGTTAGAATCTGGCCACCATCTAGTCTACTATATAATCATCTAATTCTGTCTGTTTGTCTGTAATGGAAATCCCGCGTCGCTGATTGGTCACTACATAGTTCAGTCACGTTTACTGAACAAGTTCTGTCAGTCACAGTGTGATGTAGTTCAGTCACGTTCACTGGACAAGTTCTGTCAGTCACAGTGCCACGTAGTTCAGTCACGTTTACTGAACAAGTTCTGTCAGTCACAGTGCCACGTAGTTCAGTCACATTTACTGAACAAGTTCTGTCAGTCACAGTGCCACATAGTTCACTCACGTTTACTGAATAAGTTCTGTCAGTCACAATGTGATGTAGTTCACTCATGTTTACTGAACATGTTCTAATGATAATGTATATATTTTACCCTGAAAATTCTGTGTATTCATTGCATTATTCTCAAATCTTCATAAATAAGCTACATACATATTCTAGAATACCCGTTGCGTTAGATCGGGCCACCTTCTAGTTTAGGCTACTTTCACACATCAGGTTTTCAGCGTCAGGCTCAATCCGGCTAATTTTCCAAAAAACGGAACAGGCGATTGTTGCCGCCGGATCTGTTTTTTTTTCTCATAGACTTGCATTAGTGCCGGATTGCGCCTGATGACCTTGCGTTTCGTCCGGTTTTTGCCGGATCCGGCAAATCTGCCGTTTCCGTTTTTTTGAAAAAACATCCATAGCAACGTTTTTTGTCTCCGGCGAAAAAGCCGGAAGAACCGGATCCAGCGCTTCTGGCTGTTTGCTAGAATGGAAGTCTATGGGAGCCGGAAGGTGCCGGATCCGGAAAATGATGGATTCCGTTTTTTTATACTGAGCATGCTCCAAATTTTTTTTATCCAATAATCTAGATATGCTAGCCGGATCCGTCAAAAAAACGGGTCCGTCGCATCAGTTTTTCACAATCTGTGATGGATCCAGTTTTTCCAACATTCGCCGGATTGTGCCTGATGCAAAAAACCTGATGTGTGAAAGTAGCCTTATACATTTTCTTCCAACGAAACCCATGACTTTATTCATCAATAGGTAAAAAATGACTTCTGACATTCTAAGGATGGTGTAAAAGCCACAAATCTCATTGATCTGATTGACATCTGTCACTTGGCAGACATTACATGACCAAAGACATTCCTTTGGCTGAGCTTCATAGGAGAATGGTCACTTTACAATACACTGCAATATTACAGTATTGCATTGCATTGTACAAGCAATTGCAGGTTCAAGTCCTCAAGGGGACTGATAAAAATTGAAATAACAATGAAAAATGTATACAAACATAAACCTAAAAAGTACATAAAAAGACATATAATACACTATTACCCCTCCCCTTTAAATCTAAAAAATAAAAAATTAAATATCTAGTATAGCAACGTGCATAACTGCTGAAACTACTAACTATTTTTTATAATTATCCCATTCAGTGAATGCCAAAAGTAAAAAAAATCAAAGTGGCCGAGTCTCTGTTTTTGGTCAATCTGCCTCACACAAAAAAGAAATAAAATTATGTTAGAAAATTGTACTGCCCCCCAAATTGCTCCAAAGATTACTATAGCTCATATAGACCAAAAAAATAAAAAATATACATTTTCCTGTTACTTACACTTACATTTGACTACATCACTCTTTCTTTTGTATGATTTATTTCTTCAAATGACCTAATGACATTTTGCTGTCTATGATGAAATCTAATTGACAGAAGATGTCAGCCCAAGGCAGATCGTTATTGCGACCAGTATTCCTCTCAAAGTCAGTCCCTACAAGTCCTCTGTGGATTGACTCGTGATGAGTGGGTCAGCAGGTCTGACTGCTATTCATTGTTATTTATAGGGTATCTGTCACTAGGTCAAAAGTGGCCAGGTTTTGCTCTTGTATTCCCCTGACTATTCCATTTTTGTTGCTTTTTTAAGTCCCACAAATGGTTCCAGAGATATGTTTTTATGGTATTTACCAAGGGGTGGTTCTCACCAGGTTCTTGTCTTTAAGCTGCTCTGAATAATTGTTCTGTAAACACATCCCTCTCGTAAAGTCTATAAAAATCAGCACAAAAAAAGGTCCATGTATCAGTACAGGCAGGATTACAATGATAGGTAACACTTCTAAATACGGCTTATAATAAAGGATCCACCAAGCAAAATAGGCAATGTCATAGCTGACCTTGCTCCCATCTCTCCACTAAGACTTTTTCACTCATTCATTAGTTACGTCAATACAAAATATAGAGTCAATCCTTGACCATTGTGGCCATGTGCATGTGTTATTTCCTGAAGCAAATTATTTGACAATGTCAATTTTTCTTTTTTTAAAAAAAGGACTTCATACAAAAACCTGATTTAATCGATAGGTGATTTTCTTCCCTTTAAAGCAGTTTTTCACAACTGTGTTATTGATGACCTGCCAATCAGCTCCCAATCATATAATAGAGCTGATCTGCAGTATCTGGATGTGGCAGTGAGCATCAAACAGTGTGATGGAGATGTGGTGTTCCACTCTGTGATAACTGCAGATCGGTGAGGGTGCTGGGTGTCAGGACCCCATAGATCTGATATTGATGACTATTCCTAGGACAGGTCATCAATATATAAGTAGTGGACAACCCTTTTAAATATGAATTTCCCTGGGTTCGCTGATCTCTGAAGATTTGCAAATGTAATTCTTCTGGATGGCTAATAAATATATCACTCTAGAATACTTTTGTCTTTATTGGGTGCAAAAGTATTTATATAGATTTTTATGGCTAACATGGTGCCACAATACAGTCTTTTTCACTCAAATTTACTTTCAGTTCCAGATTTCACATTTTCACAAGGAGCAATAAATGAAAATGGGTTCCTGAAATTTTCCAAATGTGGCAATATCCTATGTATGGTTAGAAATGTTTGGGCACACGCAGGGCTCAGAGAGGGTAGTTTGAGGGCACCATTTGCAGGTGGTAGAACAGCAGGACTGACCCTCTCTTCTTACACTCAAGCGATCTTGTTTTGGAAGCTGCAATCTGGAAATACATCTTTGGGTGTACCGACTATTTTAAATTCACAGGTGTTTTCCAGAAAAATGCACATACAAAATGTTACCCAATATTTAAAATGTTAAGAATCAGCTTTCATCTGCTCTCAGCAAGAATCCATACTCTGTTTACAGAGTATCGTTCTTTCCCTATCTGAAAAGTCAGGAAAAGTCCCTAAGGGCTCATACTCATCTATGTTTAAAATGGATGAGTGCAATCCGATAAAAAAATTGGATTGGATTCTGACTAATGTTAGTCAGAGATTATGTGTTCATCTGCGATTTTTTTGCCAGCTCGGATAGGACTGAAAAAAAAAATCACAGCATGCTGTGAGTGACCACAAGTATCAGAGTAGACTCACCAATGCAAGTCAATGGGTGCGAGAAAAAAAGCATGCATTGCTGTGTGATTTTTACATACCCATCTCATAGAAAACCTGACATTTCATCAGCCAAGTACAGTAAATTCACAGCATGAACCGTCAGTATACAGTAGACGAAATATATAGAATGAAAAAAATGGCATGAAGATATTATTCTTAACCAGCTGAGGGAAAGCCGACAGCTGGGGACTGATGTTTATTGTTTGGGAATGGGGTGATAACATGTAGCTTCCCAGGCTATTAATATCAGTTCACAGTTGTCTACTTAGCCTTTACTGGCTATTAACAAGGGGTGACCCCCCAAAACAATGATGTGGGGTCCCCCCTATAATTAATCACCAGCAAGGGCTAGGCAGAAAGGTGCGGGCTGATATTAATAGCCTAGGAAGGGGCCATGGATATTGGTCCCCTCCCAGACTAAGATCATCAGCCCTCAGCCACCCTGGAAATGGCACATTCATTAAATGTACCATTTCTGGTGCTTCTCCTGTGTGCTTCCCACTTTACCTGGTGTGGTGGCAAATGGGGTAATAGTTTTGAGGTTGATGTCAGCTTTGTAATATCAGCTGACATCAAGTCCCAGGGGGTTAGTATTGGAGAGGTGTCTATAAGGCACTCCTGTTACTAACTCCATAGTCAAGTGTAATAAAGACACGGACTGAGTCTGTGTAAAGACACAGACTGAAACAAAAGCACAAAGACCTTTATTTGAAATAAAAAAAACCCGACTCTCTTTTACCCATTTATTAATATAAAATTAAAAATAATAGAACACTGTATTCCTCCCTGTCCCCCGACAATCCTTTTGTCCCGCGACGAGCCCAACTCAGCTACATCCGGATGCATTGCTGAGCAGTGGGATGATACCACCACTCAGCCCTGCATCCAAGAGACACTGAGCTGCTTGTACAAATGCAGTTTCAGTGCCAAGAGCTGACATCAGTAAGGTGACTGGAGTTTATAGATGAACTCCGGTCACCTCAGTGACGTTACCGCTCACTGTATGAGAATGGATGGATTGCATACACACGTCATACAGATTCTAGGTGAGAAAAATCGCATTGTACTCGCATGACACTTGTCCTACTTTTCAGGAACAACATCGGAGCGATATTCTTTACTCTGATGAGTGTGAGCCCTAAACATAGATTGTTTGAAAAATAGAATGGGGCTTCTTTGTTCAGCACAGCAGGAGCTGTTTTCATACTTTTAGGAAGGTTGAACTAGGCAGCTAAACATGTTATCCACTACTCAGACAACACCTTCTGAATCCCATAATTCCTCCTAGTAAAATAATAACACTTTT
Organism: Ranitomeya variabilis; assembly: GCF_051348905.1. Lineage (NCBI taxonomy): Eukaryota > Metazoa > Chordata > Amphibia > Anura > Dendrobatidae > Ranitomeya > Ranitomeya variabilis. The sequence continues at coordinate 192,212,903 of NC_135238.1, forward strand.
ACGCCCCTCTGGTGCCGGCGCTGTTCCAGCAGATCCTTGCGGCCAATCAGCCCTGGCTTTACTCTTTTCTCCTATGTATGTAACTGACATCCAGAGGAAGTGAAAGCCAAGATTGCTGTCACTTCATCTGGATGTCTTGATTTGCTTAAAGGAGAGGAGGGTGAAGTCAGGACCCATTGGCCGCAGTGATCACGTGACATAACAATGTCACGCAATCCTCGGGAAAGTCAGTGCCGACACCGCTGGAACAGCACTGACACTGGAGGTGAGTATAAATGCTATTGTTTTACTGAGGGGAAACATTAGGTAGCGGACAACCCCTTTAAGACAGCACTCCTACAAGAGCCAAAATAAGGTAATGAAGTATATTACAAAAATGCTTGCAAAGATAGATCAGTACAATGATCTTTACATCACTTTACATACATTTTTTTTATACTCTTTGAATGCACGGGGAAGCATAGCGGCAGAAATAAATGAAACTCTAATTGGGGATTTAGTGGTTTTAAATACTTAATGCTAATGTTAATGCAAACTTTAAGCTAAAAGATAATTATACTTATGATGTAGTACAAATCTTTAAAATACAGACTGATTTACTGGAATTAATTTCAATCATTGTAAAGATGTTTGGCCTTTTGCCCAATGCGAGTTACCTGTGCAGCGCCACAGAGTCCCTTCTTTTCTGTATTACAGAGCCATAAGCAATCCATCTAGGAAGATCTGGATGGGACAAACGTGCACAGATAGGGCAGCACTGTATGGGGAAAGATGGGGGTGAGGGTGAAGGTAGCGCACACCTGTAGAAGCCTGATGTGCCATTGCTGCAGCCCCGTGGCTGGAGGAGAGTATCGTCCAGATAACAGTTTGGCAAAGCCAAAATTATCACGATGTGCTGGCTGCATTTACGGAAAGGATGAGATCCGGAGAGTTTAAACAAGTTCGTTTACCTTGAGAAAGACACCGATCCTGCCCCGAAAAGCATTGGTTGAATATAAAACCTTGATTATACTCTCCGGATCTCATCCTTTCCATTAGTGCAGCCCTCACGTCATGAGAATCTCCACTCTGCCCAATAGGCAATGCATGAGGCATACTTCGCGCTACAACCTGTAGCCCTAGTTCTTCTGGGGTAGAAAACTTCCATAATATTAGAAACAATGCAGCGTGCCTCATTTATTTCTTAATATGACAAAACTAAAGTGAAGTTTGCAATCAGAGATGATTGACGGTGCAGTATGACCTCAGGACGGTGTCACTGCCGGGGGGCACAGGGGCCTAAGCCGAAAACTCTGTCTTTTTGTTTCTACTTGTTCTTTATCCTCAACATTTGCATCCGGTTGATCATAATCACCTGCAGTAGACATACTGACTGTAGCTTTGGGTGCTGTCCTCAGGATGGCTAACCAGTCTGAAGGATATTTCAAGAACGTTTACATTCCTAGATAATACTAATCACCTTATAGACAAGTTTCTACAGAGTAAATGACAACACAAACAGGAATATGGCATTTTGTATACACGCCAAGTGTTGTAAATCATTTCTGAAGATTTATAACTCAGATATCCATGAACCAACAGTAGTTCAGATTATGTGACTATATAGGTGATGACTAAAGTGTTATTTAACCCGTTAACGGTTTGCCTATTTTGGGGCTTTAGGACAAAACAAAGTTTTTGTTTTTCATTGTTACATTCCAGGAGCCATAATATTTTAATTTTTTTCAATCAATGAAGATGTATGATGGCTTATTTTTTTTCAGGACGAGTCGTATTAGTTAGTGACAGTATTTTGGGGTACGTATAACTCAACACTACTGTACATTCCTGTATGAGGCATATATACTCCAATATGGCATATGAAAAGACAAGACTAAGTTCAGGGGTTACACGATCATATATTATATTGTCCTAGAGTATCGGAACGATTATGGTAATGACACTCAAAGTCTAATCCAAGTTTGAGCCTAGTGCCAGCTTAGGCCGGCGTCACACTGGCGAGTTTTACGGACGTATGAGCACAGAAAATACACCTGTAAAATACGCATAACACACGGCCCAATAATTCCCTATGTCCCAGCTCCTATCAGCCATATTTTACTGATCCGTATTATACAGTCTTCTACGGCCGTACAAAATCGCAGCATGCTGCGTTTGTCACCGTATTGCGCAAAAAAATCGCCAATGAAAGTCTATGGGGGCGAGAAAAATACGGATTACACACGGACCAGCAGTGTGACTTGCGAGAAATACGCAGCGGTGTTCTATAAAAAAGCCGGTAATTCAATTGCCGGCTTTTCATTTCTTCTTCCCAAACCCGACATGATATGAGACATGGTTTACATACAGTAAACCATCTCATATCCCTTTTTTTTGCATATTCCACACTACTAATGTTAGTAGTGTGTATGTGCAAAATTTGGGCACTGTAGCTTGTAAAATAAAGGGTTAAATCGCGGAAAAAATTGGCGTGGGCTCCCGCGCAATTTTCTCCGCCAGAGTGGTAAAGCCAGTGACTGAGGGCAGATATTAATAGCCTAGAGAGGGTCCATGGTTATTGGCCCCCCCTGGCTAAAAACATCTGCCCCAGCCACCCCAGAAAAGGCACATCTGGAAGATGCGCCTATTCTGGCACTTGGCCTCTCTCTTCCCACTCCCGTGTAGAGGTGGGATATGGGGTAATGAAGGGTTAATGTCACCTTGCTATTGTAAGGTGACATTAAGCCAGATTAATAATGGAGAGGCGTCAATTATGACACCTATCCATTATTAATCCAATAGTACGAAATGGTTAATAAAACACACACACATTATTACAAAGTATTTTAATAAAATAAAGACACATGGTGTTGTAATATTTTATTAGACTCTTAACCCACCTGAAGACCATCGTCCTGAAACAAAGTTAAAAAAACAAACAACAATATTCCATACCTTCTGTCGCTATGTCCCACGAAGTAAATCCATCTGAAGGGGTTAAATCATTTTACAGCCAGGAGCTTTGCTAATGCACTCGCTCCTGCCTGTAAAACCCCGGGTACTGAATGGAAAGCTGGGTGACCTGTAGTTACCTTGAGTTGCGGTGAGGCGCCCTCTGCTGGATGTCCTCATGAACTGGAGCCTTGGAAAAGTTCCCACGCTCGAGTTCATATGAGGACATCCAGCAGAGGGCGCATCACCACGACTCAAGGTAACTACAGGTCACCCTGCTTTCCATTCAGTACCCGGGGTTTTACAGGCAGGAGCGAGTGCATTAGCACAGCTCCTGGCTGTAAAATGATTTAACCCCTTCAGATGGATTTACATGGTGGGACATAACGATGGAAGGTATGGAATATTGTTGTTTGTTTTTTTAACTTTGTTTCAGGACGATGGTCTGCAGGTGGATTAAGAGTCTAATAAAATATTACAACACCATGTGTATTTATTTCATTAAAATACTTTGTAATAATGTGTGTGTCTTTTATTAACCATTTCGTACTATTGGATTAATAATGGATAGGTGTCATAATTGACGCCTCTCCATTATTAATCTGGCTTAATGTCACCTTACAATAGCAAGGTGACATTAACCCTTCATTACCCCATATCCCACCGCTACACGGGAGTGGGAAGAGAGTGGCCAAGTGCCAGAATAGGCGCATCTTCCAGATGTGCCTTTTCTGGGGTGGCTGGGGGCAGATGTTTGTAGCCAGGGGGGGCCAATATCCATGGTCCCTCTCTAGGCTATTAATATCTGCCCTCAGTCACTGGCTTTACTGCTCTGGCGGAGAAAATTGGGCGGGAGCCCACGCCAATTTTTTCCGCCATTTAACCCTTTATTTTAGCAGCTACAGTGGCCAAATTTTGCACATACACACTACTAACATTAGTAGTGTGGAATATGCAAAAAAAAAAGGAATATGAGATGGTTTACTGTATGTAAACCATGTCTCATATCATGTCGGGTTTGTGAAGGAGAAGGAAAAAGCCGGCAATTGAATTGCCGGCTTTTCACATATATCGCTCTGAATTAAATATAAATACAGAATATATATATATATATATGTGTCTCAATGACATATATATATATATATATATATATATATATATATATATATATATATATATATATATATATATAGACTGTATATATGTTTTAACGAACATTTGAGCACATAAATCCATTAGATGTCGGTTTTGCAAGCCTGCGAGAAAATATCGCAGTACGGATGCCATACGGATTACATACGGAGGATGCCATGCGCAAAATACGCTGACACACCCTGCCTACGGATGACATATGGATCACTATTTTGGGGACTTTTCTGCGTATTACGGCCGTAAAAAACGGACCGTATTTACATACGCTGAGTGTGACGCCGGCCTTAGTGTGATTCGATTCTTTTGGATGAGAGAATCTGAGAACAGGTGAGGAGAAGATGGAGAACAAAAATTTATCCATCTTCTCCATTCTGTGAGTCCGTGGAAATCAGACTGCACTCAGATGTCATTCGAGTGCAGTACGATAATTTCCACGCACCCATACACTTGAATGGGTACACGTAATCTAATTTGTGGAGCCACTCTCGGCATGCTGGCATTTTTCTCTCATGCCTAATTGGTTTAGAAAGAAGCGCAGATCTGCACTGCCCCATAGTATAATATTGGACCAAACGCTAACCGAGAAAAGATCCGATGTATACGCTCGTATGAACGAGCCTTAAAACAGATCACCAATGAAAGAATGTGAAAGATAGCCGTAGGCACTACTATTGATGGTGGTGCACAAGTAGGTGCCCAAACCGTATACTATTTTAGATAAACTTGGCACACACGTGATGAGATGCTTGTGAGAATTTTAATTTTAAGGAGAGTACATACACTAGACGTTTCGGTCATAGACCTTCATCAATGTACCTCTCTTAGAGATTTGCTTGTTTAATGGATTTTAGGAGATTTTAACCCCTTTTGAGTGTCAGGATCAGCTCAGAATGCGAGCCATATATGCGAGCCACTCAGGACGAGCGGTGGATGCCGCGTCCGGATCATACTCCTCTGGCGCCATATATGGCTCGCATTCTGAGCTGATCCTGACACTCAAAAGGGGTTAAAATCTCCTAAAATCCATTAAACAAGCAAATCTCTAAGAGAGGTACATTGATGAAGGTCTATGACCGAAACGTCTAGTGTATGTACTCTCCTTAAAATTAAAATTCTCACAAGCATCTCATCACGTGTGTGCCAAGTTTATCTAAAACACCAATGAAAGAAGACCTGTCAGCCATCCTACCTATTTTAGTCTAGACTTGGATTAGTCACAAAATAACTAGGTTGAAGAATCTTTTAGTCTATGTGCACATGTTGCGGATTCGTGTACGGATTTTTCCGCTCAGATTTTGAAAACTGCGTTTTACCTGCAGATTACCCACGGATTAACCACGGATTTTCAGCATTTTTTGTTCGGATTCCACCTGCGGTTTTACACCTGTGGATTACTATTATGGAGCAGGTGTAAAACGCTGTGGAATCCGCACAAAGAATTGACATGCTGTGGAATAAAGAATGCAGCGTTTCCGCACGGTATTTTCCGCAGCATGTGCACTGCGGATTTTGTTTGCCATAGGTTTACATGGTGCTGTAGACATATGGGAAAACCCCTTTCTGCCAACTGACGGGATAGTACGTCAGCTGGCAGACTCCCCTGCTGTTATCAACAGCTGACATGTGGCAGCAATGGGCACGAGCAGAATCACGATCCGCCCGTGCCCATTAACTAGTTAAATGCCGCTGTCAAACTCTGACAGCTTCATTTAACCACCGCTGTCGACCGCGCGTCCAGAAGCACTCGCATCGCTGACCCCCGTCACATGATCGGGGGTCAGCGGTGCATTGCCATAGCAACCTGAGGTCTCCTTGAGACCTTTATGGTTGTTGATGGCAGATTGCTTTGAGTGCCACCCTGTGGTCGGCGCACAAAGCAATGCTGCATTTCTGCTACTTAGAGGTGACCTGTGCTTCACCTCTATGTAGCAGAGCCGATCGTGTAGTGGCAGCTTCTAGCCTCCTATGGAGACCATTGAAGCATGCCAAAAAAAAAATGTGTTTAAAAAAATAAAAAAAATAAAAAAAAATATAAAAGTTCAAATCACCCCCCTTTTGCCCCAATCAATATAAAACAATAAAAAAAAATCAAACCTACACATATTTGGTATCGCTGCATTCAGAATCACCCGATCTATCAACAAAAAAAAGGATTAACCTGATCGCTAAACAGCGTAACGAGAAAAAAATAAAAACGCCAAAATTACATTTTTTTGGTCGCCATGACATTGCATTAAAATGCAATAACGGACAACCAAAAAAACGTATCTGCACAAAAGTGGAATCATTAAAAACGCCAGCTCAGCGGGCAAAAAATAAGCCTTCACTCAACCCCAGATCACGAAAAATGGAGATGCTACGGGTATCGGAAAATGGCGCAATTGTTTTTTTTTTTGCAAAGTTTGGATTTTTTTTTCACCATTTAGATAAAAAAGAACCTAGACATGTTTGGTGTCTATGAACTCATAGTGACCTGAAGAATCATAATGGCAGGTCAGTTTTAGCATTTAGTGAACCTAGCAAAAAAGCCAAACAAAAAACTAGTGTGGGATTGCACTTTTTTTTGCAATTTCATCGCACTTGGATTTTTTTCTCCGTTTTCTGTTACGCGACATGCTAAAACCAATGATATCGTTCAAAAGTACAAATCGTCCCGCAAAAAAATAAGCCCTCACATGACCATATTGACAGAAAAATAAAAGTTATGGCTCTGGAAAGAAGGAGGGGAGCGAAAAACGAAACCGAAAAAACTAAAAAAGCTCCGAGGGGTTAAGGCCTAGTTTTCAATTCATTCATATTTTTGCAATAGAAATAATTGAGGAATGGCACAGCACGGATGCCCCAGCATCGCTCCTTTCTTATCTCTTCTTCCTTGTGTTATTTAAATATTTTGATTAAAAAAAATATTTTATGTTGAAGCCTCCTGGAAAAAAAATCCTCCCTTGGGGCTGTCCCACACGTCCAGATAATTCCGGTACCGGAATAAATCGGTACCGGAGTTATCCGTGTCCGTGTGCCTGGGAACTCACGGAGGCCATACGTGCGGCACACGTGTGCCGCCCGTATGGCGAGTGGGTACCACACGGAGCGTGTGGTACCCACTCTGCATGGTGCTGAAGCTGCGATTCATATCTTCCCTGCAGCAACGTTTGCTGTAGAGAAAATATGAAGAATAGTGTTTAAAATAAAGATCTATGTGTCCGCCGCCCCCCCACCCCCTGTGCGCCCCCCCGCTGGTCAGAAAATACTTACCCGGGTCCCCCGTCGGCTGTCGCTCCTTCCTGGTCTGGCCGCGGCTTCTCCTGCATGCGGTCACGTGGGCCCGATCATTTACAGTCATGAATATGTGGCTCCACCTCCCATAGGGGCGGAGCCGACTATTCATGATTGTAAATGATCGGCCCCACGTGACCGCATACAGTAGGAGGCGCGGCCAGACAAGGAAGGAGCGAGGGAGCGGGTAAGTATTTTCTGACCAGCGGGGGGGCGCACAGGGGGTGGGGGGGCGTCGGACACATGGATCTTTATTTTTAACACTATTCTTCATATTTTCTCTATAGCAAACGCTGCTACAGGGAAGATATGAATACCGGCTTCAGCACCATGTGGGGGGGACAGCGCTTACTGTAGCGCTGTCTCCTGCACGCACACGGACCCCAGACGGAGAATGTCCGTGTGAGGTCCGTGTTTTACGCGGACCCATTGACTCTATTGGGTCCGTGTAAAACGTGCGCTCCCACGAACACTGACATGTCTCCGTGTTTGGCACACGGAGACACGGTCCGCAAAAAATCAATGACATCTGAACAGATGCATTGATTTTTATGGGTCTACGTGTGTCAGTGTCTCCGGTACGTGAGGAAACTGTCACCTCACGTACCGGAATCACTGACGTGTGAAACCGGCCTTGCTCATTTTATAGAAGTATAATGACACAGGAACAGTGTTCAGTCAATTAATTTGCGTAATTTCACATTCTGCAGCTGCCTCGATTTTTTTCTTTGCAAGGAATGTGATTTTCTTTCCAGCCCGCGATCATGTGTTAATCTTGAAGCATTCTCTTCTTTCAGTTTAATCTGATAACGATATAGTTAAAATATTTTGTAAAGAAAACATATCTTTATATGGAAGCTGCAGATTTTTCTGGAAAATGTTATCACAACAATAGCTGTTCCTGAATATCTCTCAGAATGTGCCTGATGCAATTGTGTGAGACAACAGGACACAGTACAGGATAATAGTTTTTCTAACTTTTGAACTTTTAACCAAATATATTCAATTTACCGCTTAGGTAGCACATTTTCAACCACATCGTAAGCGCATATCACATAACTTTTATATATTATTCAACCTATTTGGGTCTATCCTTAAAGGGTTATCTCCAATATACAGTCATGGCCAAAAGTGTTGGTATTTGTCCTCAGACAGTTCTCTACTCCTCTTTCTGTTCTTCATGCTTAGTGTGGCGCATACAGACACACAATGCAAAGATTGAATCAACTTTTACACCTTTTTATTGGGTTTCAGGTGTGATTTTCAAATTGCACACACCTGTTGCTTGCCACAGGTGAGTTTGAATGAACATCACATCACATGCTTGAAACAAAGTTATAAACCTATAATTTTGGAAAGATGCCAACAATTTTGTCCAGCCCAGTTTTGGGATTTTGTGTGAAATGATGTCCAATTTGCCTTTTTTTCTGTTTTTTTCTTGTGTTGTTCTAATACAGACAAAGGGAATAACATGTGTATAACAAAACATGTGATCAACTTTAAACCATTCCATCTTTTTTGAAAATTTTGCCAAATTTCCGATATTTTTACAAATAAACACAAGTCGTATATAACAAATCTTACCCCTATTATGAAGTACAATATATTGCGAACAATCAAGCTCAGAATCAGTGGAATCCGTTGAAACGTTCCAGAAGTTATTACCACATAAAGTGACACTGGTCAGATTTAAAAAAATTTGGCATGGTCATTAAGGTCAATATTGGCTCGATGACTAAGGGGTTAAAGGGTGCCAACACTTTCGACCTTAGCAAGTTATACTCTATCCATAGGATAAGATAGGAGATAAATTGCTGATCACTGAGGTTTGACCACTGGAAGTCCCAACGATCCTGAGAATGGCGCTCTTGCATCCCTGTCTTGGACTGAGCAGAAGGTGTACATGTCACTGTCACAAATAGCCAAGTGCTGTGCTCAGCTTTCACTGCAGGTTCCATATACAATGAACAGAGCTGAAGTTGAGCACGGGCACCTCCTCTCTGTAAAAACTGGTTCCCAGTTTCCAGGGACTTTTTCTCTGGAAAATGGATAACTTACTATCTTGGGAATAACCCTTAAGATGAGCCATCATTATATAACTGGATACGTTGCATATCCTTGTGCACCAAACATGTGGATGTGTCTGTAAATGGTTCTGCGGCTCAGCATTTTCAAGGGAACTTAAGTTATATTATAATAATAATATTTATTTTTATATAGCTCTTACCGTTTTTGCACACATTATCATCACTGTCCCCGGTGGGGCTCACAATCTAAATTCCCTATCTGTATGTCTAACCCCTTTTAAGTTTAATATATTTTAAAGTTATTATCCTATTCCATTTTAACGATCTGCTAACATTAAAGTTTTGTTTTCTAGTCTACCTTCAGAGTCATTAATTTAAAGGGTTACCCATTCACAGCAATATTTCATCTTAGGCGCAGCCAAGGCCAATTTATGTTTCCTATTTTTTGGTATACATGAACTATTTTTGGTCCATGTGACAATTTTTATGGTCCGTCTAGAATCTGTCTTCACGTACGAGAACGATTTTTTGTCTTCCCATTAAACAGTAAAATACGATTGGCACACTGATGACATCCATGTGCTGTCCAGTTTTCAATATTATGACCCCATTGACATGCATTGGCGACGTAGGACGTTTCCCCCCCCCCCCCCCTTGTTTTTGTGGACAGCCAGTCTGTAAAGAAAAAAAATAGACGTGAGCGTACCTGTTGAAGTTCAGGTTCCGGTACCTGACCCACACTTCTCCCTCTATCATGTGCATGCTGTGTTCATTCTTTTTTTTCTGAGGTTTAATTGTGGAAACTTTACTGATATTTCGTAATGTAAATGTTTAACTGAACGCTCCCACATGTGTATGTCATTGTATAGCAATAAAGCCGCATATGTAGGCCATGTAAAAAAAAAATACAATGCCTTGTATGCATTTTTTGTTAGGGTCCACTGTGTTCAGAAATTTTGGTAATTACAAAATTGCCTCTCAGACTTATACAGCACTTCTGTAAACTAAGAAATGCTATAATGTAATAGTTATTGGTGTACTGTCTACTACTTATCATTCGTTAATATACATTATAAACCATAAGCATGGGATACATCCTCTATTGCCGCCCTATATAAAGGCACAATGGCAGTTTCCCCCTTAAAAACCTGAAACACGACAAACATGTATGTTCTACATTTGATACAAGTGTATGGAGTGAGGATCAGCGCTTGCTCCAAAGTCATGCATTATGGATTACATGAGATTTTGAGCGAAAACTCACTAAAAATGCATGTGCATTTTTTTTATCTGTGGATTTTCTGCATCTAAGGCAACTTTATGGGGAAAAATCTGCATCCAAACGCAGTGTACCCACAAGAGAAATTTACTTCTGGAGAAAACAAAGCAGATTTTTTTTTGTAACTGGAACCTGTCATGTCCCCAAACACTATTAATCTTCAGATATAGGGTTAATCTGCAGATTAATAGCATTACAATACCGTCCGTATGCTTTAAACCTCATTCAGACGTCCATTTTTTGCGTACGAGTGCTATCCATGTCTTTCTTGAACAGTACTCTGTTGTGAAATTGGATTCTGGGCTCCCCCGGTGGCCACTTGTGGAATTGTACTTGTGTGCATCATCCCCTCTGTTCACCTGCTCCTATTAGGATGTGGGAGTCGCTATATAACCTTGCTCCTCTGTCAGTTTCATGCCGGTCAACAATGTAATCAGAAGCCTTTCTGTGCATGTTCCTGCTACTAGACAACTCCCAGCTAAGTTGGACTTTTGTCCTTGTGTGTTTTTGCATTTTGTTCCTGTTCACAGCTGCTGTTTCGTTACTGTGTCTGGAAAGCTCTTGTGAGCGGAAATTGCCACTCTGGTGTTATGAGTTAATGCTAGAGTCTTAAAGTAATTTCTGGATGGTGTTTTGATAGGGTTTTCTGCTGACCATGAAAGTGCCCTTTCTGTCTTCTTGCTATCTAGTAAGCGGACCTCGATTTTTGCTAAACCTATTTTCATACTACGTTTGTCATTTCATCTAAAATCACCGCCAATATATGTGGGGGCCTCTGTCTGCCTTTTGGGAAAATTTCTCTAGAGGTGAGCCAGGACTGTCTTTTCCTCTGCTAGGATTAGGTAGTTCTCCGGCTGGCGCTGGGCATCTAGGGATAAAAAAACGTAGGCATGCTACCCGGCCACTTCTAGTTGTGCGGCAGGTTTAGTTCATGGTCAGTATAGTTTCCATCTTCCAAGAGCTAGTTCTCATATATGCTGGGCTATGTTCTCTCGCCATTGAGAATCATGACAGTTTGACCGGCCCCAAAAAAAAGGGTTAAATTACTGGCTGAGAAAGGAGAGAAAAAAGAAGTCTGCTACAATTTTTTTTTTTTTTTTTCCTCTAGTTCTGAGTGTGCTCTTAATTGAATCACTTGCTAGTCTGCCTATACTGCAGCCTTCCTCTCTTTCTCTCCTTCTAATCCTTGAATGGCTCTGTGTTCACCTGTTTCAAATGGATCTTCAGAGTGTAGCTACAGGTTTGAATAATCTCGCCACAAAGGTACAAAATTTGCAAGATTTTGTTGTTCATGCACCTATGTCTGAGCCTAGAATTCCTTTGCCTGAATTCTTCTCGGGGAATAGATCTCACTTTCAAAATTTTAAAAATAATTGCAAATTGTTTTTGTCCCTGAAGTCTCGCTCTGCCGGAGACCCTGCACAGCAGGTCAGGATTGTAATTTCCTTGCTCCGGGGCGACCCTCAAGACTGGGCTTTTGCATTGGCACCAGGGGATCCTGCGTTGCTCAATGTGGATGCGTTTTTTCTGGCCTTGGGGTTGCTTTATGAGGAACCTCATTTAGAGCTTCAGGCGGAAAAGGCCTTGATGTCCTTGTCTCAGGGGCAAGATGAAGCTGAAATATACTGCCAAAAATTCCGCAAATGGTCTGTGCTTACTCAGTGGAATGAGTGCGCCCTGGCGGCGATTTTCAGAGAAGGTCTCTCTGATGCCATTAAGGATGTTATGGTGGGGTTCCCTGTGCCTGCGAGTCTGAATGAGTCCATGACGATGGCTATTCAGATCGATAGGCGTCTGCGGGAGCGCAAACCTGTGCACCATTTGGCGGTGTCTACTGAGAAAACGCCAGAAAATATGCAATGTGATAGAATTCTGTCCAGAAGCGAGCGGCAGAATTTTAGACGAAAAAATGGGTTGTGCTTCTATTGTGGTGATTCAACTCATGTTATATCAGCATGCTTTAAGCGTACTAAGAAGCCTGACAAGTCTGTTTCAATTAGCACTTTACAGTCTAAGTTTATTCTATCTGTGACCCTGATTTGTTCTTTGTCATCTATTACCGCGGACGCCTATGTCGACTCTGGCGCTGCTTTGAGTCTTATGGATTGGTCCTTTGCCAAACGCTGTGGGTATGATTTGGAGCCATTGGAGGCTCCGATACCTCTGAAAGGGATTGACTCCACCCCATTGGCTAGTAATAAACCACAATACTGGACACAAGTGACTATGCGTGTTAATCCGGATCACCAGGAGGTTATTCGCTTTCTGGTGCTGTATAATCTACATGATGTTTTGGTGCTGGGATTGCCATG